>NC_136069.1:1505378300-1505934728 GCF_964261635.1 Lissotriton helveticus | reverse complement strand
CTTTCATACGCCGCGGAGATCTACTCCTTCCCGGGTACCTGGGACTTATGGTGGGCCGCTGTTTGATCCCGCTTTGTTGGATTCAAACTTTTGTCCTGGAGGGGTACCTTTGAATTGTCGAATTGCGCATCTGGACTCCGGCTCGCCTTTGCTACTACAATTGACTTGCTTTATTGACTTTTTGTATTCCCTCCGTACGAAGGCTCTCCCTGATTTATATTATTGCCGTGACTCTGGACAATATTACGATTATTTTGTGCTAGGTGGTCCACTCCTCATTCTCCTTCATTGGGTTGGTTTCGTGGTCAGGAGGGGTTGGGGGTGAGTTGTACGACATGATAGTTTGCTGGTTTACCTGCCCGTTGCACTGATGTATGTACTCCCTGATACGGTGAATCGTTGCAATCTCTTCCTCCTCCCCCTCCCTGTGATTTTTGCTGTATGTGAAGATGTAGTATTGACTTGATGCTTATTCATTCGTTGGTCGGGAGAGGGTCGCGGCCGAATGCGTTTGCTCATATCCTCTGGCTCCTCCCTCACATTTATTTTTGTTTTGTATTTCTTCTTCTTCTCTTTTTGTCTTTTTCCTCTACTTTCTTTTTTCACTATATTTCGGGTTTCGGATTAGGGCGACAGGCACGCTGTTTGGAGGGTAGGCCGTAGCCTTCTGCAGGGGTGCGGGGTGGGACGGGTGGGTGGGGTCTTTCAGATGTTTTCTTTTGGTTCTATGGCCCTTTCTATTCCTTTATAGCGGTGCCGCTTCTGTCCTCGCTTCTCAGGCATGAGTGGATTGGGGTCTGTTGCTATGCCACTTTTATCGGTTTCGATGCTTTGTCGCTACTGCCATGCCCTTCTTTTCGCCAGCTCTCCACTTTCTTCTGTACTATTAGCCGCGGGTTGCCTGGCCCGGGGTGGCGCCCATCTTGCACGATTGTGTTTTTCCTTTTATATTTCTTTGTTTTGTTCTTTCTCCTTCCTTTCCTCCCCCTTTCTGTCCCCCCTTTTTGGTTTCTTCCCCTTTGTTTCCCCCCCTATTTTTCCCCCCTTCCCTTTCCCTATCCCTTTCCCCCCCCTCCCCCCCTTTTTCCCCTTCCCCTCCCCCTTTTTCCCAGGCTCGTATTGTTAGAAGTGGGTTCGGTTCGTACAGTTTATCCGTTCCCCCTGCCATTGTTAACGTGTTATTGGGTGGGGGACATGAGATCTTGGTAGCACTTGTATGCTTCTCCACTATATTTTACGTTTGTTTTGTGCTGCGATCGACTCGTGCCCTTACATCCTGTTCCCCCCCCAAACCCCCCCCCTCCTTTCGTTTCAGCATGGGTGTATTCCTGTTTCTGGGTTGTCCCTTGTTTGTGAGTCAGTCATGAGCCTTCTCCCCTTATCATAAAATGGACCTCATTGATCCTGATGTTGGGCCGTTATTGCTGCTTATCCTATTCCCAGCATTGTTTAATTATGTTTTGCTTGCCTGCCAACTGGCCTAGTGTCGCTTATTTTGAATTTTATGATCGTCTTTGCCTTGTGGCCGGCCAGATTGGTTGTAGGCCCGCACATGTTTATCCTAATGATGCAAATAAAGGTCTTCAAAAAAAAAAAAAAATTTATCAAGGTTAAAATGTCTGTGTTGCTCTGTTTATAATGTTAACCATAACAGCTCAAGACCAAAACAACAAACATCCAATTAATAGAACCGCAGATATTCCATTTGAAAGATTGTAGGGGAAATAGAACCGAAAAGCACAAATCGCTAACTGTGGCTGTATTGTCACACAGGACCGAGAAAAAGTCACAACTTCAGGCTGACCGCAATGGAGTGTGGGCCTGCTACAAGGACCAAGTTAAGCCCGCTGAACAAAGCACTGCAAATCCTGGTTTGCAGAGCATTGCAAGGATCCGCGTTGAAGATGCGTTGAACAACCAAATCGATACGTTGGTTCCGAGATGTGGCAAGGCTACGATGCGAGGACCCACGCATTCGCCAAGGATCCCGTCATAGGGGCTTACGATGCAAAGGAAGCCTGGGTGGAGTTCGCAGAGTTTTACTGTGCAGAACTCTGTGAAGTGTCAGAAAAAGTCCACTGCATTCCATGGCGTTCCGCCAGCAGCGGACGGAGTCTATTAAGTCGTGCTGCTCGCACTGATTTTTAGAGCTGAGGGTTTGTCCTGTGCTTTAAAATCAGCGCAAACGGCTCAATCCATCACATCAGAGGATGCTGCTGCTCTATACGCATTTGTACCTTTGAAGTGGGGAGAAGCTTCTAGAGCAATGCCTTTGAAATGCACAGATGCCCTGACTTTCTGGTCCTGGCTCCAGACTAACTACAGGAAGTATACAGCCCTTTGTATGGAGTCAGAACACAGCCTATTCAAGTGTAAGTGGGGCTGGGCCGAGCTCCTCCCTCCGATCCTGTCAGAAATGGCCAATCAAATCACACATAGGTTCATCGTAGTGTGTGGCTGTCTACGAGGGATACACAAAGCCCAACTGTCACCCACACCTAGTCATGTGACCCAGAGACAGGCTGAAAGCACCATATGGCTAAGGCGTGGAGTGGTGTGGCTCACTGATTAGAGGCGGCAGACCCGTAAGCAGAGAACGGCCCGGGACCAGGGTTCAATTCCCGACGCGGCAGGGTCGTGGACCAGGGTCAAAACGGACTCGATAATTCTCGCCTCGGTGCCTACTCTAACCAGGGAACACACTCGGCAACTCTGGGCATTAAGCTTGCCTCATCTCCACAACGGCCCCCCACAGACGCCGGGGATGCCTGGTTTCACCTTGGAGATACCCAGAAAGGGACCACCTCACAGGGAAAACCAGGACGGGTTCCCCAGCGGTCTTCAGCGCCAGGATACTCCATGGAGTCGCAGTGCGCTTTACAAGTACACCCACAAGTACAAGAAAACAACTTTCGAAAAGTTGCATTTTCAGAATTGTAATTTAAAATCCGACTTCAACATAAGTTAGGATTTTAAACTGTGATTTCAGAGACACCAAACGTGACAGGGTCACCTATTCCCATTTGGAAATTACACTTATAAAATGTAATAAGGTATTTCCGATGTTATCCTATTAGAGAGGTAGGCCTTGCAATAGTGAAAATAAATATAAGAGTTTTTCACTACCAGAACATGTAAAACTTAAAAGTACATATTCAACTTTTTAAATACACTGCACCCTACCCTGGGGGCTACCTTAGAGGGTGACGGATATGTATTAAAAGGGAAGGTTTTGGTCTGTTAAAAGGTTTACTCTGCCAGGTTGAATTGGCAGTTTAACACTGCACACATATAGGCTTGAATTAAAGGCCTGAGACATGTTTAAAGTGCTACTTAAGTGGGTAGAACAAGCAGAGCTGCAGGCCCACTAGTAGCATTTAATTTATAGTCCCTGGGCATGGGTAGTGCCACTTTACTAGGGACTTACAAGTATATTGTTTAGGGTAATGGTTATTTTTCCTGTATATGATTGTACGTTTTCCCCTTATCTCTCTATGCTCCATCGCATAGCCCATTCCTATTCGTACCGTCAGGGTTATATTGAGCTGGTATGTTCGTACTAGTTGATCCAATGCTTATTAGATTCTCCGTATTAGACTCTTGTTTTGATTTGTTACCTTTGCCTCAAATTGTAAAGCGCTCTGATATCCTTCGGGATCAAGTTCGCGCTATATAAAACTTTATAAATAAATCAAATATGCCAATTGGGTACAAGCAACTGTTAGCATGTTTTATGAAAGGAGGACAAGCACCTTGTAAGAAAGTGGCTCTGTATATACTGCACCAAAGTAAGGTTCAGTGTGCACAGAGTCCACAGTCCCAAGAGGTATGGCAGAGGCTAAAGTTAGATATAACCTTACTCTCTAAAGTGGTAGCTTGGTCGAGCAGTAAGGCAGTATCAGAGGACAGTGTAAAGCACTTGTTGTACACACTCAGTCAGCAAATGGTCTCACACACTCAAGAACTGAACTCTAGGCCAATTGTTTTGTATATAAAAATATATAGTTGTTTATTTTAGAACCACAAGTATGTGTCATAAATACTTTCTCAGAATGAGATGTTGAATTGAATACTTTCAAATAGCAATAGACTTTTAAATGCAATAGATACAGTTGTCAATAATAACAAAAAAGGGGACAGAGAGAGAGTACTAGTGGATTTGTTCTCCCCACACAGATTTATTGAAACAAATAGAATCCACAAAAGGTGTGAGGGTAATCCCTACAGTGGTGGGGAGCGCACAGTGTTTTTTAAATACACCTCACATACTCCTCTCAAAAGTCTTAACAAAGGAATTTAGGCACATTTTAGCCTTTATTATTTCTTTTCACTTCTCTGTAAATACCAGATCGTTTTTCAAACATACGCGAGTAAGGTGGGGATTTGTGTACCCTGTCCTGAAGAAGGAGCTATGCTCCGAAACATGTTGACACACACAAGAGGTAACGTACCTTAATATACAAATTACCTCAAGTTTTCACCCCTTTTAACATAGCGCGGGGACACACTGTTAGTGTAACCAGGCTCTTTAGAAATTCAGTTTACTTACTTACTTACTTAACAGTACCAGCACGGGGGTACATTAAAGTTTTTTGCAACCCCACGTGCCAGGTCCTTTTTAAACATTTTTTCACTTTATTCACCTAAAAATCCCACCACTCACACTTAAATCTACCCCAACACACCACACATAGCCAAAAAAAGTGCTCCCACGTAGTCGTAGTGTAGCAGCACGCCGCATCCCATAGAGGGGTGCGAAGACCCTGATGATGAAGCATGACACCAATGGTCCTTTTGGTGTGTGAGGGGTATTTAAAAAACACGGTGTGCTCCCCACCATTGTATAGATACAGTTGTTGCAGTATGGAACACAAGTTAAACACAAAATAACATTGAGCTCAATGGGAAGTTTTAAGTAAATGCAATAAAAACACTTCAAGAAAGTTTTTCTTACTCAGGGCTGGATCCTGGATTCAGCCCTGGTGCATTCCCTGTAAACAGTTGAAAGGAATCGTTTTTGTTACACAGGTGATTTTTAAGGAATATTTGTATGTTTTGAAAATTGACAGTAGAAATTCTGGCAAAAAACAGGCAATTTTATCCTATGAGAGGAAATCAGGTAATCGGAAAATCACAGTTGTAATTACTTTGTAGGTTCAGTGCTGGGCTCAAAGATACAGCACTGGGATCTCTCCTGATAGCAGGTGAGTAATTTCGTTTTCATTGATCGGATGATTTTTGAGGAATATTTGAAAGTTGCAAAACTTGCCAGAAGAAATTCTGAGTGAAACCCAGCCAATGTTAACCTATGGAGAAAATTAAGTTATCGGTCTTTGGGTAAGTACTCGGCTGGCAGAGTTAAGGTTCTGGGGGTAGACTCATGGGTCTCCCAGGGTCAGGTAGGTACAGTTGTTACACCCTCAGCGGCACACGGGCAGGCGGGTGCAGAGTGAGTAGGTCCAATGTTATCCTACGGAGGACAGGGGGGCTTTGGTTGGTGGCTGCTAGCAGGCAGACCACACAGCTGTGGGAGCTGAGCTCTTGGTCACTTACACAGGGCAAGTGAGGGAGTAGGTGAGGATAGTTGTTGCACTTCCAGTGGCACTCGAGCAGCTAGGTGCAGGGTGTTTTTGGGCCTTCGGGCACCCAATGTAACTCAATGGGAAAGCTGGAAGTTGAACAAATGCTGCAGGCGGAGATTCTTCAGGTGCGACCACCACTTCGAGAGAAGTAAGTTGGGGTGCTATAGGATAGGTAGACACCCAGGAGTTGGGCACAGGGGGCCATGGGGCGCCGGGTGCAGGGGTGTCTTTTGGTGTCGGGAAATCTTACCCTCAGCTGGTCGAGGTTGGAGGTGCTGCAGGCGTCGTCAGGAGCGTCGAGGAGGGTCCTTGGGTGCTGGATTTGTGGTCACAGTCGCCGGGGGATGTCCTCGGGTCATTGTTCACTCCAGCACAGGCCTGGTTCGGCAGGTACAGAGTGTGCTGGATTCGTGGTTCCTGGCTGGCACCAGTGGTTGTTGCGGTTTGAGCAGAACCACTGCTCGTGGGAGACCCAGTCCTTAGATGAGCAAGGCAGTCGGGTCCTCCGGGGTTTTTGAGGTTGCTGACCACAGGAGACACCAGGATTTAGCAGGAGCAAGGATCGACAGGCTGGTAGGGCTGGGGCCAAGTCCATTGGTGTTGTCCTCTTGTTAGTAGCTGCATGGCAGATCTTCTTTTTCTTCTTCTTGTTTCAAAATCAGGATCTGAGAAAGGAAGGTTCAGGGTGCCTCTAAATACTAAATTTAGGGGCGTTACAGGTAGGGCAAGGACAGGGACCAATGGGTCCCTGTCCTGGGGTGAGTACACCCCTATTCTGCCACTCTCCAGTGGGAGGGGGGCAGGAGCCTAGCTCTGATTGGGTAGGGCTTCCCATTCTCAAAATGGCGAGAGCCCGGAGTTGTGCTTTACCTCGCCTCCCCCAACTGAGGGGTGGGGTTGGCAGAGGCTGGCACACCCCCTTTCCTTCCTTTGTTTTTCCCGCCTGTCTTCCCGCCAGAGTGGGGGTCAGAACCAGTGGGGGCCAGTTGCTGAGTACAGCAAGTGGCCTGGAGAAGCTCACAAAGCGACATGCCTTTGAAGCTCCCCCTGCCCATCCTGGGGGAGGAGATCTAGCACCTCGTCCCAGGGTGTACATTGTTGCAGGCCCAAGGGAGCGGAGTGCTCTCTACCCAGAGGTCCAGCAAAATGTCTGCTGGGTGGCAGCCTAGGCAGCCTCTCAGTCAGGACGCTGGTTGTGGGTTAGTTTCAGGGGGCAACTCCAAGTTGCCCTCTGTCGTGCACTTTGCATTGAATCCCACCCTGGGATCAGTGTGGATTTAATGTGCTGAGAAGTTTGATACCAAACTTCTCAGTCTTCAGTGTAGCCGTTATGGTGCTGTGGAGTTCGTAATGACAACCTCCCAGCACCATATACTCCTAATGGCATCACTGCACTTACAGTGCCCAGGAATGGCCCTAGGTACTGTAGGGGCACAGGGCTCATGCACCTGTGCCCACACCACTGGCATAGTGCACCCAGCTAGAGGGGTGACTGAGGTATGCCAGGGCAGTGTGTTTGTGGGCATGGCACACAGGGATGTGTGCCATGTCGACTCTCTGTTTAGTTCTGCACCAAGACACTCAGCCTGCAAGGACAGTGTGTGTGTGTGTGTCAGGACACAGGGCCTCTAAGGGTGGCACAATAAGTGCTGCAGCCCTTAGGGGCCTTCTCTGGTCACAGTGCCCTGGGTACCATTTACCAGGGGCTGACATGTGGCCAGAGATGCCAATTGGGTTTAGGCTTCAATGCAGTTTTAGGGAAGGAACACAGGCCCTGGGTACCTGATTGGCAGGAACCCAGGGAGGGCACACTCAGTCAAAGTACATCATCAATTCAGCAAAAAGTGGGGACATAGCAAGAAAGATGGCACTTTCTCACACGCCTTAGCACTGGTTAGCAGTTGTAAAGCGTGCAGAGTTCTAAGGAAAGCAAAAAAAGGAAGTCAGCCAAGACAAAAGAGGTCTGAAGGAGAAAAGTTAAGGGAAAACCACGTCAAGCGTGCCAGGTCGAAAAGTTGGGCTTTATAAAATTATAATATACATTCACTGTGAATGTAATACGTTCGGTACAATCATGCACCCAAAATTTGGAAAGGGAGAAAAGTAGGCGAACACACCAAGGCGATGTGTTGCAAGACCTGACCTGAAGAAACCGAAAATAACTCGTGCGATTGCACAACAGCTTCCTCAGATCACATGATGAAACGCACTTCTTTATTAATAACAGACAAAACAATGCACAGCCTCAGCAGAAAGGAGCTAACTCGTGCGTCTGGTTTAGTCTTTAACGTGCCACGGAAAGTTACAACTCAGCAGTGTTCACTAACTAAAGGCAAAAGAAAGAGGATGTTCGAGCAAATGTGCAAATCGCTGACAAAGGCGTCCAATTAGAGGAAGTTACAGAGACACCGAGTCAAGGCTTAGGAAACCACATCATGCCCAATTGACAGGAATCCCCTTTTCATCAGAGGCAAGCAAGCGCGTTTCCTTGGTTTTTCAAAATATGAAACAAACCACGAATCTTCACTGGAAACAATAAAAACTGTTAACAGAGTAAAAATGCGTGTGCACGCCGTATGTACACTAGGACGCGAAAGTGGCGCAGCTATAAGTAGTGTAGGAGGTGCAGTGGCATGGAGGCGACAGGGGCTCAGCGTTCACTGCGCCTAGCTGCAGTTTAGTTATTAGTCTTCTTCCTGCTTGGAATATTTCTTGCGAAAGCCTCCCTGAGGTCAAGCTATGTGTTGCTTCTTCCTCAAAGAGTAGGGGAAAAAGTCGCAGTCATGGAGATAGGTCTCAGGCAGGCTGGCAGTGGCAAACACTGTATTGAGAAGCTGTAGAGATGTGCCCCATCTCGAGGAAGACGATAGAGGAAGGGAAAAGTAGCAGAAAGAAAGAGAAGCATGGGACAAAGAAGGAATCAAAAAAGAACAAAGGGGAGGAAGGAGATGAAGGAGAAAAGCCAAGTTAAGGCATAGATGTGAAAGCAAATAGTAAGAAAAGGATTAAGACACAGGAACAGTAAAGGGAGAATGGTTTAGGTTACTGATACAAAAAATGTTTTGTGGGAAGTGTGGAAAGAGCAAAGAGGAAAAGAAAAAGTAAGAAAGAGAGAGAGGGAGAAAGAAGATAAGTAGGAGTAAGAAAAGAGGGAAGGGAGCAGAATACAACTGGCTAGGATGGATGGAAAGTAAAGATTACACCATTGACCTGTTTTAAAAGCCATCTTACTCAGCAAGTAGAGGGAATAGTTAATACGAGCAAGTCAGTAAAAACATGAAGAATTATGAACTGACTAATTTAACAAAACATACCTTCATTTATTTACTGCAGTAACTGAAAAATAAAAATACACTAAATGTTCTAGAATAAGCTCATCGAAGTTACATAAGCAGGGGAAAAAATAATCTTGGGGATGGCCCATACTTTAATCGAAATAATGTCCAGTTCTATGAAATATTGTAAGCAGTAGCACTCCCCTGTGGAGAATTGATAAAGTTAAGAGGTTTAATATATCCAATGAATTAAAATAACAAATAAACTTAAAAACAACAAGGCACAAAAGACATGGGTTTTCTACAACAGTAAATTACATTATCAAGCCAATGTAATTACAAGGCTGTAAAACATACCAGGAATGTATTAAAATACATTAGAGTCAACTGTCGAGTATATGGAAGTATTTTGCAGGCATCATAATGTTCAGCAGAAAAGCGGTAAGCCACCTGTGTTATCGAGAGACAAGTTTGAAAGTCTGTGTTCTCTGTCATAGCCACACTAAGGAAATTATGTGCCAAGCACCAAGAAATAAACACAGATTTCTTCTACTTTATCAATGTGGTGCTCTGTCTTGATCCCCCTATCCTGATGATGGCCGACAAACCTTGATAGGGTCGAAATGCCATTGACTACACTGGCAATCAAAATTTCAATCGCATTCTCTTTCAATCTCATACTACAAATAAGCAGATAACAGGCAGTTCTGAATAACAATAATAGCAACACATTTATCAAGTATACTATGCACTGCCTTTCCAAAATACGAAGTAGGAGGACCAGTAGAGAACAAAATTGAACTGGAATAAATATGAATTTCTGACAAACCAGTCCAACTCTGAAACCAATACAGCAAAAAACGGGCAGCTTACAAACTTTAAAGCAGCAGCTCTTCCGCGAACTCTGATGTGATACACAACGCAAAAGTTATGACAAGAAACTAAACCTAGACTCCCATGTAGAATTGTTGGCAGGGGTGCACAATACCATCAAAGACTGAGAGATCTCAACATAAAAAACATATTAAATAGGTCTTACAGTTACCGTGCACTGGTAACATCGAGATAGGAATGTGGGGTTGCTATCGTCATTGGCCTCGCCACAGTCTTGACAGCCTCGGTGAAAGCAGTTCACAGACCACAGAAAAATTCACATCTGCCAATCCTAATCAAGCTCTAATGCCCCCTCCTCTAAACCTCCTGCACTTTCAGATCTGCCAGAGTCATATTCGAGACTCTAAATCAAAATACACTATACTATCAGTAGAACAAATTAAAAATCTCAGGCTGAGAAAGTCAGGTTTGTTGCATCAACAATCACCTACTGGATTCACTTGGTTGCAACAAAGCCTCCAATGTAAGCTACTCCTTTTCGGGTTTAGCTTCCAAGATCTGGAATCACAATCCTCGAAGTGTCAGTAACGAACACTCTTTCACATCCTTCAAAAACGTTCTGAAAAACCACTTCCTATTGAAACTGATGGTCATCTTCTATGAATCTATGCATTCTCTCAGGATATAACAGATCCCAACATGTTTGCATGCATGTGCTCTGAAACCCATCTTATGGCTAACTGCAAAGACACAGGCAATTATAAAACTGTAAATGCAGTTTACTTTCTATCTTGCAACCTTAAAGTGTATCCACTTGCAGATGTTTCATATGCTGGCACTTTTCTATTTCTTTTAATCATTGTAGATCGTACATCGCACATGGAGCAATCCAATGTAATGGACTCATCTTCCTTCAACATAAACTCCAAGCTTACTGATAACTAGATCACTGCTCTCTAGCTCATCCCTTCCTTCAATAACACCTCACACTTGGAGATGCTCTTTCTTAGTCCAGATGGGCAAGATCTGGAACTCGAATCCAGCAGGAATAAGAGTGTTTTGACAACCACATAAAATCCAGAGAGCCTAAAAAACCTGGTTATTTCCAGTCACATACCATTACACACCACTGCAAAAGAAAATGGTAAGTAAGCTCTTGTGCAATTGGGTCTACACTAACACCTTTCAGTGACAACTCCAGCATAAGGCAGATACAAGCTTGTTGCACCAGGAGTGCGACACATCTCTGATTCCATGCACCACACTAAATTTTTTCCATAGAGGCCACGCTATAATCCAACGCCCTGTCAACAATGCATTCCAGTGGAGAAGTGTGGCTCACTGGTTAGAGGAGGCAGACCCTGAAGCAGAGGTCAGACCCGGGACCAGGGTTCAATTCCCGACGCGGCAGGGTCTTGAGCCCAAAATGTCCACGGACTCGATAATTCTCGCTGCGGTGCCTACTCGAATCACGGGTTCACACTCTGCAACTCTGGGCAATAGCTTGCTTAATCTCCACTACGGCCCCCCGCGGCGGGATGCCTGGCTTTCACCTTGGGGATGCCCAGTACGAGTTATCTCACAGGGAAAAGCCAGGACGGGTTCCCAAAGCAATCGCCTTGAGACCTTGCGGTCATAAGGCGCTATATAAGAACCTTTGACATTTACATTTACATTTACATTCCAAAAGCTCCTCCCAGGAACCTAATAACTACTGAAGCACTTCAGTGCCTGACAAGGGCTATTAAACCCTATATAAACCATTGGTTGTACAAATACCAGCAAGCTTGGCCCTGTCCACAGGGTGTTGCTATTCTGCATAGAGTCTGCAGGTAGGTTTTGTATAGGTTATCACATTCTTTTGGAAAAAGGTCTGAGGTGAAGCAAGGATCCAGTGGTTCCAAAGGTACCACTACTGAGCAGTTGCGGCTCCTAGAGGGAGTGCTGCGGTGCGGTGACGCAGGGTGGGGGTGGGGGAGGGGTAGGGTGGGGGGAAGTAAAGTCCAAATTATGGCCTAACAGAGGTAAGCATACAAATAAATAAATAAAACAAATTTCATTGCGCGTGCTGCATCGCTCCGGAGAGGTGTCCCAGCGCTGGGGGTCATCGGGATGAAGCGAGAATGAGTGTGTCATGAAAGATTATTTAAATTACGGAAAGACTAGCAGGCAACAAACAGCATGACTGCATTGCTATTACGCCCATGCTGCTGATGGTCAGACAACTAAATCAGTGCTTAATTTGTGAGAAAATAATTGCTGGGGCCCTCGTCAGGAGGCCACTGCTAATTGCACCAGTTCATTGCTCCTTTCAGCGCCGCCTATGACAGAACCAGCACAACTACTAACCATGAAACCCTACAAGTGTGACAATTCAGACTATTCCAGGCCCCAAGTGCTGTAGGAATCGCATGGAAGGCAGGAAATGGCCATTCTAAGGTATACTCAATTAATAATCAAATGCTATTGTGCTCCTCTCTATATTAGACAAACTGCGCCACCGTGTTGCAGACTGTCATAAGCACTGGTGTTGACAATTAAATCCCGGTGCCGAGCACCAAAAACCACGGCTCAAATTAAGCACTGCAATTAATCACGAAGTGTACCGAGAACCTGTGAATGAGAGATTCCAGGAACTGAAAACTATCTAATCAAAAAATGGACACTGGTGCATCAGTTAAGTCTATGACAGCTGGCAGTATGGCACTTGTGTCCGTGGAGCTTTACGTACCCGATCACTGGTACTTTGCCTCATTCTATCAACCCTGTGAATACTTGGGGATGGACTATTTTGAGGCTGTGCTGTGGTCTTGTCTCTTCCATCCAAGCATCTATCCATTCATCCTTTCACACTTCCATCCATCCTCTGATATCCACCAGTCACCTTTTTATTCTATCATCCATTTGTTCTTTCATCCATCATTCAGTCTTTCATCATTGTGTCTCTCCATTGGCCATTCCATCCATTCCTGCGTTCACACATCCATCATCTATGCATGCATCCATCCATCCATACATCTATCTACCTACACAACTATCCACCCATACACCCATCATTTGACTTATCCATCAACAAAGCCTTTCTTCTATCAAATGATCCTTTTGTCCATTCATTCACCCATCCATTCATCCTCTCAGATTTCCATTTACTCTGCAATTTTTTCACCCACCCATCCATCCTCTCAGATTTTCACTTACTCTGCCATCCTTTCACCCACCCATCCGCTCAGTTTTCCAGTTACTCTGCCATCCCTTCACCCAACAATCCTCTCAGAATTAGATTTACTCTGCCATCCTTTCCTCCACCCATTCTCTCAGATTTCCATTTACTCTGCCATCCTGTCATGCACCCATCAACTCACCGACTCATACACCGATCATTTCACCCACCCACCCTCATACCCACTCATCCACCCATCCTTTTTTACCTGCTAATCCACCCATGCTTTCACCTATTTATCCATCAATCCTTGCACCCATCCATTCTTTCACTCACCCATCCTTTCACCCACTCATTCGTCCATCCTTTCTCCCACCCACCCATACTTTAAAACGCTCATCCATCCTTTCAATCACCCATGCTTTTACCCACTCATCCATTCATCCTTTCACCCACTCATCAATCTAACCTTTCATCCACTCACGCACCACTCGCCCATCCTTCTTTTCCTTTTGTACCAACCCATCCTTCTTTCTTTTAGCGTCAATTATGAGTTTTTTCTAACAATTTGCAGATAAAAGACACTCATAAAGACTCTCACCCCCGCTGTAGCTGCTAAAGCAGGGGTTTACGACACCCCTAATTGACACCCTACCAGGCGCGGTGCGTCCATAGGGGCATGGGGGCGTAGCCCCCCCCGCCCGCAGCCGCCCGCAGGAGACACCGAGGGAGAAATGACAATGCATGCCAGTCAGCATGACGTCGGGAGGCGTCATGTTGATTGACATGATTGTCACCAGGCAGGCAGCAACAGGTGAATTTTTTACCCGTGCCCACACATGCACACTTGTGTTCGTGCTTTTTTGCGCATGCCCATTAGGAGCCCTTCGGACTCCTAATGGGCGTGTTGTGGGCGTAGAGTAACCTGTGCCCCTGCAGCGCCAGGAATGTCTGAAATATGGAAACAATTAGTGCGGACATGGCAGCCTGTTGACACGAGCTGTGCAAAAGAGTGACCACACGCAAGTAAGGAGGAAAAAAGTGTTTTGACGTGTTTTACTTGTTTAAGATGCCCGACAGCACTGCAGTGCTGAAAGAAGAAAAGCGTGCAGTCTTAAGTAAAGAGTGCACCCTGTACGGATGTGTGCAATGTGGCTATTAATCAACCGTAGACAGTGTGAAAAAAGTTCAGTGGGGATGTAAATCACAAACTTATAGCCAGTTTCTCGCAGACTCCTGTCAGGTCAGTTTTCCTCCAAAGAGACCACGGATGTTTACAGTAAGGGTAAAATGAATGTGAATATATTAGATGGTGGAGTTGGGGGACCCAGCTTAAATGTGATTGGCCAGTTTCTAAGAGCCGCAGCAAAGGAAATTGAACAGGGAGAGTGGGTACATGGATGGATGTATGCATGATGGGTGGATGGATGCATGAATGATGGATGCAGGTTGGGTGGGTGGATGGATGGGTGGATGCATGAATGAATGATGTATGGATGCAGGATGGGTGGGTGGATGCATGAATGATGTATGGATGGATGCATGAATGATGGGTGGATGGATGGGTGGATGCATGAATGAATGATGTATGGATGCAGGATTGGTGGGTGGATGGATGGGTGGATGCATGAATGATGTATGGATGGATGCATGGATGCATGCATGATGGATGGATGCATGCATGATGGGTGGATGCATGATGGATGGATGGGTGGATGCATGAATGAATGATGGATGGATGCAGGATGGATGGGTGGATGCATGAATGAATGATGTATGGATGCAGGATGGGTAGATGCATGAATGATGTATGGATGGATGCAAGGTGGTTCGGGCTCGCTCGCTGCGCTCGCTGCGGTGCAATATGCAAATTAGTTTACGCCTCACCAATTTCAAATGTCACCAGCCGCCCCTGCACCCTACTAAGGAAACAAGATTCCAGTACAGACTTCATTAATGCCACCATCCGTCCTTGGAACCTGCGTCAACCCCTACAAATATTATTCTCCATTCCTGTAAATGGAATCTCCTTGTTAAATACCTGACTTCACCTACATGCAGAGCCGAGCCACCATTTAACAGGTAAGATGGGTCGAGAGGGGAGAGACTTTGGTTAAAGGTAGATATGTTATTTGCGGCTGCACAGAATAAATACTCAGTCGGCGCAGTACAGGACTAGTAATAAAACATTTTCAGGGCTGACTTTAACTTACTGTTCAGCTTTAGGCACGTTAATGACCTTTAATGCATACTCGTGTCCCTTTCCGGCTAAGGGGCATACAGGTTCCCCAAAGGTCTGACATATCGTATTCTGCACTCATTTCATTACATATTATCCTGCTGAGTTTGCCTTATTTGCCCGCCACTGCTGTATCACATCACGTGAGCATCCGTGTCAACTATTGGGCAGTATCCAACACAGATGTATCTATGCAGTACTGTATAAGTACGACATGCAGCACTGCCGGCGGGACAGCATGCTTACAATGGGCGTTGTGAAATCTGTTCCTTCCACTCTCACTGGGCAGCTCGTACACTCAGGACACTGATGCCCGGTGTCCCCAGATGTTTTATTTGTTTTGAAGATAGACTATCAATCTTTTGCCAAGACATGCCATGATCATTTCCATTCAACCCATCTAACAAAACAAAAACAACAACAAAAACCTTTGAATGTTTTTCAGTGCAGAGATCAAAGCTGTCAAAATTCGCACTTACAACTGTGCCCTACTATTTTCAGATTCACTGTTAGACCTTCCTATGCGTGTAACTGTTCATTAAGGCACAGAAGCCGCCTCTTACCTTCTGCGTGAAGTAGAGGGTCTTGTAGTCAGTGGGGCTCAGGGTCCCTCGCACAGCGCTGGCGGGTCTCAACGCGGAGGAGGCTGGCTTGAGGGCGGGCGCCGCGCCGGGGACCAGCAGCAGCGCCAGCGCCCAGAGGAGGGGACCCGAGCGGCCACGCTCGGCAGATGCCATGGTGATTGTCCCGCTTACTTCCGGAATCCCCTTCTAGAACCCAGCGCGAGTGGGCGGGGCTAATGCGGAAACGGGCGGAGTCTGCGGGGAAGGGAGGGCAGAAAGGGGAAGGGTATCATTAATTTATTAACATATGACTTAGAACTAACAGTGCAGGGGTGGAGCCTGTGCCCCGCTGTCCCTTTCAGGTACGAAGCACGTATAGGTGCAGTTTTCTATAGAGAGGGGTTATTCCAGCCTGGGTTCACGCCAGAGAGAATACTTCCTTCTCCATCCTGCAGCAGGACAGTGGCCATTTTGAAAGTAAATAGTTTGTACTCTTCACAATGGGACGTCCTATGGAAACAAGGGTCACTCTTATTTTACTGTAGGTTATACAATTAATGTATTACCTATTAAAATTATTTGTAAAGGGGCGTGGCTTGGATGGCAACGAGGGCGGTCGCCTAGGTTCGAGAGCTCCGCGACCCCGGGGAGAAGAACAGCGAAACAACCAGCGATAGCCCTTGGTCCCGCACACAAAACGGAGGGTAGTGTGGGGGAATGTGCTAAGCAGCGGAGGTGAAAAGCCGAAGTGAGCGGCGCAAATACAAAGGCACCAAAAAGCCCACTTTTAAGAGAAGCGAGGGAAGCGAATGCAAGCCCAAGATGGCGGGGCAATAAAAAAGGACAAGGCGAAGTCAAGACGCTGCGAAGACCGTAAGGAGCTCCGGAGACACACGTGGTGGATTCGGTGGAGAACAAGGTGCGGCGGAGACAAGTACGGCGGCACCAGACAGCGAGGTGGCTGTACACGCGCTTAAGAGACAGAAGCAGAATCACAGGCGGCCATCTTGACCACATCTGGAGGCGCAACAAGAAGGTAACAACTACGGAGGTCAGGCAAGCTGCCCAGCAGGCCCCCCCCGCCGGCTCACCAGGAAGCCAGCAGCCGCATGGAAAGTGTGAGAGCGGGCTAGCGGAGCAAGTAATCACCGCGAGGGCAGTGCAGCAGAGCGGCAGCAAGGCGGGGCAGAATCGTACGGCGTACGGCGAACACTGACCTGTAAAAGAGGCACGAGTACAACCCCCGAGAGGCAGAAGCGCAGCCGGTTCTATCATACGCGGTGCCGGGGAGGCAGAAGATAATTCTGTGCAGCGCCCACCGGGTAACGGGGACCAACGGTGGCGGCCATCTTGGGAAGGGGAAGAATCACAGCGTAAGCCAACGCCGCAGGCAGACCCAAGCCGGCGCTGGCAGGGGGGAGCGCAGCATCACTGTGCCTCCTACAAAGGCCTCTCACAAGCGCCGTCCACCGAAGCCAGGGAAAACCAGGGGGGCAGTCGGCGAACGAAGTGTCCCGGATAAGAGGCGAGCAAAGGCGGCAGCCATCTTGAGAGGGGCGATCCACGTCGCAGCACGGCGGTCTTCCTGAGGCGCAGATGTGCATGTAAGCCAACACAAGGACACCGCTGCAAGGCCCAAGAGGCAGAAGCGAAGCCTGTTCTACCCTACGCGGTGCCAGTGAGGCAGAAGATATTTTGTGCAGCGCCACCGGGTAACGGGGACCAACGGTGGCGGCCATCTTGGGAAGGGCAAGAATCACGGCGTAAGCCAACGCAAGGACACCGCTGCAAGGCGCCTTCCATCCGCGCGACCACCGTCCACCAAAATAGAGAGGAACTAAGGCGCGACCCATACAGGGAGGTGAACAAAGGTGGCGGCCATCTTGGACGAGGGTACAGCGCACTAGACCACACCACAGGGAAAAGAAAAAAAAAAAACAGCCTGTACCACGCAAACACACCGCAATACGAGACAGTCCTAGCACGCACAAGCCTGGAACACGAAGGAGTACAAGCCGAACGCAAGGACAGGCACGGAGCGAGGCACAAGGCGCGAGTGGTCTATGGTGGCCGGGCGGAAGGGGAGGTGTTCCAGCGAGGCATCACAAGGAAGCATAACAACGGGTAGTAACAGCAAACATCGGCGCTTTTCAGCCGCGGCGCAAAAGCCAGCTAGACAGTAGCCCAGTACCAGACCACGTCAGTGCTGCTACCTAGACAGAGTGGGACCACACCCTGCCGCCTGCCTAGGTGAGGCATGGTTTAGGTACAGCGAAGTGTGCGGTGGTACAGTCAAACGAGCAGCGACAGAGAGGAGGGAGCACTAAGGCAAAACACCAGGAATTAGCACCTGGCTCTGTGCGGCAGCCCTGGCGTCCGGGAAAACCAGGACAAGGTCGATAAGGTGGCCAAGCAGGTTCACCTTCGGGAGCACTGCAAAGGCAGACACAGTCGCGACTGCCAAAAACTCCCCACCAAAGGAAGCACAATATAACCTGCAGAAGAAGGAGAGACTGTCCATACATCAAGGAAGAAGAGGCCTAGAGACAATGAACGGCGATAACAAAAAAATTAGGAAAGATCTGGAATCACCGATCAAAATGAAAAACCTGCAAAGCACAGAGTCTGCGATGGACCAGCTCGTCAAAAAAATAACTGAAGCCAACGACATAGCCAAGGCCACAAAGATCTCAATGGACAACGTCCAGCTAGAACTCACAGCCATACGAGCGGATCAGAACAAAACGGCAAGCAGAGTAGCGGAGACAGAGAGAAGGATCAGCGACATAGAGGATAAATCAGGCATCATGGATAAAGACATTTGTTACATCTCCAAAGTCTCCAGTGAGCTGCAGAAAAGGCTCGCAGAACAAGAAGACAAAAACCGGAGGGGAAACATTAGAATTCTGGGTATACCAGAGGATGAGGAAGAGGGGTTGGGATCATGTGCAGCGCTACTCGAGACACTGATACCCAAGCTGACGGGCATAAAATTCGACAGAGCCTTGGAGATCGACAAGGCCTACAGGATCCCTGCCACAAAACAAGCGCACATGAAAGGGCCTAGGACGATCATCTGCAAACCCCTAAGATCGAGCCACACCGATGCGATCTTCGCTTTCGCCCGCAGAGGTCAAACCCCCATCTGGAAAGGCAAGAAAATAATCTTTACCCAAGACCTTTCAAGGGGCACGGTGGAAGCAAGGAAAGGGTTCCTCGCGCTGAGAGACACTATGAAGAGAGCAAAAGTAATGTTCAGCTTTGTTGGTCCAGCAAGAATGAGGGTAACAGACGGGCAGGACACACGTATGTTCGATGACCCAGCGGAACTACGCAAGTACCTCAGGAAGCCAGAAC
This sequence comes from Lissotriton helveticus, assembly GCF_964261635.1. Classification (NCBI taxonomy): domain Eukaryota; kingdom Metazoa; phylum Chordata; class Amphibia; order Caudata; family Salamandridae; genus Lissotriton; species Lissotriton helveticus. The sequence goes on along the minus strand of NC_136069.1, from coordinate 1,505,915,718 downwards.
TGGAGGAGATGGAACAAACAACGCCCGGGACAGCAAAAAGAAGAGCCTCATCAGACAGCTCAGGGACGGAAGAGAAGGGAGCAGCAGGCGGCAAATAACACTCCACATCGGAAGGCAAACAACAAACTACCTCAATGGACAAAAGGGCCCTACCGGAAGAAGGGAATACCTCAACAAGGGGAATGTGATCCTTGGACTTGTGTAGGAACACTGAACTCTCCTACCCTGTTAGGCAAAACAAGCCCAGCGGAACATGGACTACCACACATAGAGAATAACAGGTCCTTGGACACTTGACAACCAATATCCTTTGCCTAAATGCGCAGCACGGGAACAGGGAGGGGGTGAGAGGGTTTTGTTGATTTTTAATGAACCGGGGAAGCGGAGGGCGGGAACAGTTGCTGTCGCACGTTTACAGTACGTTGACAGGGGGGAGGGGGGAGGAGGGGAGGTGGGGGGGGGAGGGCTGGGGGGAAGGCCCAGTAGCATGGACAATCGGTGCCTGGCGGAGGTACACTCCTTTCTTTCTCTTCTTTCTCCTCTTTCCTATACCCACACACAACACCCCATCCCATCCATCACCCCAGGGGGGGACCTATGAGTGGTGGCTGTTAGCTAGCAAACATAGAGCAAAGACACACTACAGTACCGTCACGCTCATGCATAGCGATACAAATACCACACCATGATGCTACCCGACACTAGAGGCCAGGCACAGATAGCCTCGGACATAAAAATAGTGTCACTTAACGTCAAGGGACTCAACCACCCCGTCAAGCGACGGAAAACACTAGAATACCTAAACAGACTGAAGGCGGATATATATGTCCTTCAAGAGACTAGAGTGTCCTTAGAGGACGCGAACAGGTTGAAAGCCAGCTGGATAAGCGAGGTACTATGCTCACCGGCAGTCAACAAAAAGGGAGGAGTCATCACCTTGATCAGTAAGAAAGGGAAGTTCCAGGCTCACAACAATGCCGCAGACACCATGGGAAGGAGGCTGATTACATCAATCAATAGAGGTGACCAGAAAATACACGTAGCCAACATATACGGGCCAAACACGGGAGACAAAAGATTCTGGGAGGATCTAGAAACTGAACTTAGCAAGATCCCACTGGGCGAGCTACTAATCATGGCAGGAGACATGAACCAGGCGATGGACAATGCCACAGACAGACACCCACACAGACCTAGCCACACCTCACAAGAACAGCACATACTCAAAAACCTATGCGCCAAACTCTCACTAGCAGACCCATGGAGGCTACAAAACCCAAGTGCCAGAGAATACACTTTCTACTCGCACCCCCACAACTCATACAGCAGGATAGACTACATAGTCATGTCCAACACACACACACACCTGACAGACACAACGGAAATAGGACCCATTACAATTTCGGACCACGCACACATATCCCTTTCCCTGAGTGGCAAGCATAACGAAACGCCCAGCAAGAGGTGGCGCCTAAACAGTGACATACTCGAGAACCCCGCCAACATCACCGAAATTGAGGAAGCGATCAAAGAATATCTCCAATATAACGACACAGCAGACACAGGGGCGGCAACACTATGGGACGCGCTCAAAGCAACAATAAGGGGGAGACTCATGAACATCAAAGCACGCATGAACAGGGGCAGAAACAAGAAAATTAAGGAACTGGAGGAGCAAATCAAGGGGCTAGAAAGGAACCACACGGCCAACTTAACAGACAGGAATACACTCACAACACTAACAAAACAAAAATACGAGCTAAACAGAATCCTAAGCGAGAGAGCATCCACATGGATCAACAAATATAAATCCATAAACCTATGCTCGGCCAATAAAGCAGGGAAAGCCTTGGCGGGCTACCTGAAAGCCAAGCAAAGGCAGCACTGCGTCGCCACAATAACGGACGCAGATAACAAGACACACACAGCTAATAAACATATCCTCGAAACATTCAGGAAGTTCTACAAAGACTATACACTGCGGACACATCGCTAGATGCGGACGGGGGGGCAAGCCTGCTGGAGAGGCTTGACCTACCCAGAATAAGCGACGAACAAAGAGAGGCCCTAGACCAAAACATAAGTAAAGCGGAAGTTGGGATGGCCATAGACTCACTAAAACCTAACAAGGCCCCAGGACCGGATGGCTTCACAGCCACCTTCTATAAACAATTCCAACCGTTACTCAAAGACACGCTTGTCAGAGTATTCCAAGCATGTGCGGAAAAAGGCAAGATGACAGACTCAATGGCCGAGGCAAACATTATTGTCATCCCCAAAGAAGGGAAAGACCCCCAATTCCCACACAACTACAGGCCAATCTCCCTAATTAACGTGGACTGCAAAATCTACGCGAAAATCATGGCAGCCAGACTAAATGCACTCCTCCCCGCCCTCATACACAAATCTCAGGTGGGCTACCTCGAAAACAGACTCTCGCAAGACAACACCAGACTGCTATGCCATTTAATCAACCGCACGGCCAATAGCGCGGAGAAGGCGGTCATGATCGCGTTAGATGCGGAAAAGGCCTTCGATAGAGTCTCATGGCCCTTCCTAAACCAATGCATGCTCAAGTTTGGACTAGGCGAAAGGTACAGGGGCATGGTCATGTCCCTGTACGAGAACCCCCGGGCACGAGTGGTAGTTAACGCAGCCACATCGGACACACTCACACTAGGGAGAGGGACAAGGCAAGGCTGCCCCCTCTCACCGGGGCTATTCCTGCTTGCCTTAGAACCACTCCTCCACATGATCAGGTCAAACCCCCGGATCACGGGGGTGCAGATAGAGGGTCAAGCTTTCAAGCTAGCGGCATACGCGGACGATATTCTGATCACCACAAACAACCCACAAGAGTCGATTAAGGCACTCGTGCAGACAATAGAGGAGTATGCACATGTCTCAGGCTACAAGCTCAACAGGGAGAAATCCGAATGCAAACCTATGAACTGCCACACCACCAAGACAGTCCTGGGCACATCCGGCCTAGCATGGCAAACGAAACCCCTAAAATACCTAGGCCTCCTCTTCGGAAGGGACTTAAGATCGACACTGGACCATAATGAGGAAGCAATGCTAAAAAAAATTAAGTCCAAGCTAGACGCATGGGGCCCCAAATTCATAAGCTGGTGGGGGAGAATCGAGACAATAAAGATGATGGTCACCCCCATGCTAAACTACCTGCTCTCCATGCTGCCTCTCACACTTACATCCGAATTCCACAAACGCCTAGACAAATGCATCAACATGTTCCTCTGGGGAGGGAAAAAACCAAGAATGAGCTTAGCGAAACTCAGACTCAAAAAAGAGCAAGGCGGACTGAACCTCACAAACTACAAAGCCTTCCAGACGGCATCCCTGGCCAAACAGGGACTACACTGGATAGCCCCCACGCCAGACTACATGCCGGTATGGCTAGACCTGGAAAGGAGTATTCTGGGGGGCGCAGACCCAATTATGGCCCTCACGGCGCACAAGCACCCAGAAGCCAAAAACGCAATAATCCACAACACAAAAACAGCGCTGCTGAGAGTGGACAGGGAAATGGCAGTAAGTATCAAAGGCACCAAATGGGAATCTCTGTGGCATAACACCAAAGTCACATACAAAGGGAAAACACTAGACAGCAAGGAATGGCGTAGCAGAGGAATCACAACGCCATCACAACTAGAGGCAGGGAGCAACCCACTCTCCTACAAGGCACTACAACAGATAACCTCCCTCCCTAACAAGGAGTTCTACGAATTCCTCAAAATCAAAGCTGCTGTCACCAGAGCAGGACTCACGAAACAGACACCCACCATTATCCAATACGCGCAAAACTTAAACAAGACAGGCCACCAAATAGCACAAATCTACAAGCTAATTACACCACGCACCACAACCCTAAACAATAAGACACTGGCATTCTGGGAGGAGACCATACAGAGACAGCTGAACGAAGTAGAAAGAGCCAAACTATGGACGGCAGCGTCCAAAAACAAAATAACGCCACAGCTAGCACAAACCAAATATTGGTTACTCCACAGGTTGCACTGGACACCAGCGAAACTAGGGAGGGTCGTAGCCAGTGAAAGCAGCACATGTTGGAACTGCCAGATGGCCACGGGAGATCTATCCCACATGTTATACGAATGCACCAGAGTCAAGACCTTCTGGAGCAAGGTCTATAACGTCATAGACACAATAACGGGAAGTAAGATACAAAGAGGGCTAGCGGGGATAGCCACTGCCTTCCTAGCAACAGAACTCCAGTCCAAAGAAGTACGAGACCTGGTCGATGTACTTCTGACGGCTGCAGTGAAAACGATTTTGGGTAACTGGAAGGACACCAGCAAAGCCACCTTTAAGCGATGGTTCAACTGGGTAACCTTCCTCCGGGGGGCAGACAATATCACTGCCAAGCAAAAGGCGGCAAATCATACTGCCAAAGAGAACATGTGGGAAGCTCTCGACGCATACTTGGAACAGTGAACACCCCCCCCCCTCCTTTCTTTTCTTTTTCTCTTCCTTTCCTCTCTCTCTCAGGCCCCGCCAGGCCGCAATCTTGCAAGAACAGTACAAGTATTACGAATGTGTTTGCTCTGTATATGAAAAATTTATTTTCAATAAAAATATTTTGAAATAAAAAAAAAAAAAATTATTTGTAAAAAAAAATGATGGATGATTGTGTAATTTTATGTAATATGTTTTTGTACAATAAAAGACATTTTCTTGTTGTTTATTTATTTATTTATTTATGCAATTTTATATAGCGCGGACTTTACCCGAAGGTGTCAGAGCGCTTCACAAAAGGACCAATAGTGATACACGAGGAACATTGTGGTCTTGAAGAATTCAATAGGCACGTACTGAGCAGTATACCATGTGAGTAAGAATAAAATAATAATAATAATACTGAGCTTATATAGAGCCTGGTTACACTAGCCAGTGTGCCCCCGCGCTTCCAGTGGCCCAAGTACTCCCCAACCAAACTACTGACCCCAGAACAAACTAAATCCTGGGAAACAGCAAGGTTTTAAGCTCCCTCCGGAAGGCTGACTCCACAGGCTCCATACGGAGCCTGAGGGGGAAGAGTATTCCATTTACGCGCCGCCAGGTAGCGGAATGATTTGCCTCCCATTTGATGTGCACTCTACAGAATACTGTCGTTTACAATTGGTGTCATAGGGCTGGATAACACTGGTACAATGTGAGTGAGCTAAATGACTCCCTTTGTACACTTGACTGTTTCCAGGTAGCATACATGCAAACATTTCAATTCATGTCATGGCGTGAGTATCCATTGACCAGGAGTCCCTGCAAGGCCAATTGGACACACCTGGCCCGCTCTCCCCGGTAGCCACGCCCCCAACAAACCGGACCCGTATTTAGCAGCGTTCCTGAGTACAACTGGTGGGACCTGTTTGCTCTCTGCATCGTGTGCTGCCTCAGAGGCATTTTAGAGGCATTTCTGACCTACTCCGACTGGGGATTTCTGCTTCCTGCAACTTCCCACCTCCTGCCACTGTTCGCCGGACCCGCTTCACGGGTCCCGCTTCAAGGAGAAAGCAAACGCGGGCTGTTGGCTCAACGGGGCTGCGAGCAAGAAGTGCAGGGACTCCATTGACCAGGAGTCCCTGCAAGGCCAATTGGACACACCTGGCCCGCTCTCCCCGGTAGCCACGCCCCCAACGAACCGGACCCGTATTTAGCAGCGTTCCTGAGTACAACTGGTGGGACCTGTTTGCTCTCTGCATCGTGTGCTGCCTCAGAGGCATTTTAGAGGCATTTCTGACCTACTCCGACTCAGCATTTCTGCTTCCTGCAACTTCCCACCTCCTGCGACTGTTCGCCGGACCCGCATCGCGGGTCCCGCTTCAAGGAGAAAGCGAACGCGGGCTGTTGGCTCAACGGGGCTGCGAGCAAGAAGTGCAGGGACTCCATTGACCAGGAGTCCCTGCAAGGCCAATTGGACACACCTGGCCCGCTCTCCCCGGTAGCCACGCCCCCAACGAACCGGACCCGTATTTAGCAGCGTTCCTGAGTACAACTGGTCGGACCTGTTTGCTCTCTGCATCGTGTGCTGCCTCAGAAGCATTTTAGAGGCATTTCTGACCTACTCCGACTCGGCATTTCTGCTTCCTGCAACTTCCCACCTCCTGCCACTGTTCGCCGGACCCGCTTCGCGGGTCCCGCTTCAAGGAGAAAGCGAACGCGGGCTGTTGGCTCAACGGGGCTGCGAGCAAGAAGTGCAGGGACTCCATTGACCAGGAGTCCCTGCAAGGCCAATTGGACACACCTGGTCCGCTCTCCCCGGTAGCCACGCCCCCAACGAACCGGACCCGTATTTAGCAGCCTTCCTGAGTACAACTGGTGGGACCTGTTTGCTCTCTGCATCGTGTGCTGCCTCAGAGGCATTTTAGAGGCATTTCTGACTTACTCCGACTCGGCATTTCTGCTTCCTGCAACTTCCCACCTCCTGCCACTGTTTGCCGGACCCGCTTCGCGGGTCCCGCTTCTAGGAGAAAACAAACGCGGGCTGTTGGCTCAACGGGGCTGCGAGCAAGAAGTGCAGGGACTCCATTGACCAGGAGTCCCTGCAAGGCCAATTGGACACACTGGCCCGCTCTGCCCGGTAGCCACGCCCCCAATGTACACGTTCATAAACTGACTCAGACCCGCGCACGCGGGACGCGCGCGGTACGAAGCGCGGAACGAAGCCCGGGCAAAGGGCGAGCCCTCTACGGCCAAACAAGACTTGGGTTGGCATACCCTCTAACTCTTACACCCCGATCCCGGTTTCAAATAACTCTCCACACACGAGCTCATATCACCAGAAATGTCTACATCTTTAGGTGAGGATCTTTCATCCAGGGTAGGAGTATCTATCCTTGGCCCCCTGGATAAATACTTTTCTAGAGCTATTGCAGATGTCGATAGAGATATTGCACTGGCCGAACGACGCGCGGCACGCCGCCTCTCTATCGAACTAATACAAAATACTGCTATTGCCTCTATCCCCAAGGATACAAATATATCACATCTAGATAATGCCTCCATGGAAAATACAGATGCTGATCTGTTTAACACTGAGAGTATTCCTTTAATTTTTCAAGTTAGCTCGTCCCCAAAAAATACCAACATGTCGATATCCGTTGCCACTTTGTCAGACCCCCCTCCCCCTACCAATCTAATTATTGACCTTATTGATCTTAATACCCCTATAGCTCCAAAGGCTTTTGAATATCCCAGTCCAAGTCTTTCTAGGCCTCAAATAGGCTTGGTGGCTGATCAGCAAGGACAAATACGAACTTCCCCTCCTGTGGAACCTAAATCATTAATTGATAATAATCCTCCTAAAAACAAACATGGAATCATTCGCTCGCCTCCAAAAAAACGAAGAAGAGGCACGAGTAAAACAGCGAGCCCTGCTTGTAAATCATTGCGTCCTAAAGTCTCTCTGAGAAAAGAACTACCCGAAATTGTACAAGGGGTCTCGACTAGTTCATTAAATATAAACTCTTTTCATGTCCCATCATCTTTGAAAGACTTTATTGATGCGATGGAACACCTTCTGAAAGCTTTGCTGCTACCAATAGCAGAGAGAGTGAAGAGACTAGGTGCCCAACTGGATACACTTGTCGAAGGTTCCAAACCAAAACCTCTAATAAGAAATGATGTGGTAAAACCAATAAACTTAAAGGAGGCTGAAAAAGTAACAACTAAGGTTATAACACCCGCAGTAAATACACCTATTGCACAAATGCCTTCTGCCAAAGCAAAACCAGCGAAAACTAAGGTCCCCACTGTTACTGAGAAGATGCCCCAAAAATTACCGTCACAGTCCTCTCAAATAAATGCACTCGTGGATTCAGCAAGATTAGGGAATGAAAAGACCCACTCCCACCTGAACAAGGATAAAATTAAACCAACCCAAATTCTACGTGAAAGAAACGTGGATTTACCCCCAGATGCTTCTAATAATGTCATCATCTTAACAGGGGTTTCGCCCTTAGCACCAGGAACCCTTGAAAATCACACTAGCCTAAAAAATAAAGTCATCTATTGGCTATGTAATAATAGGTCACTGCCACCTCATATAAATGGTGTGATATTTACGGTGCGGCGAACAAATTGGGTTGGAGTGCGACCAAAGGACATTGAGGGCGACGTTGTAATTGTTACTTTTAAAGATAGCAGAGTTATTTCGTTTATTAGGGACTGGTTCTCAGACTCAAACAGGGGGTCGATTACTCCAAAAATTTTGAGTTACTTTTATCCTGAAAGCTTGATGCCCTGTAAAAACTATCGTCCAACACAGCTCTATGATAACTACTCTTTTCCCCAGCGCCATAGACAATTATATAACCCCTACCCCTCAAGGCCAAGAGTTATGGAAAACACATTTCTCCGTTCTTTCCCACATGGTTTCGCCGGACATGGTCATTGTCTGCCACCTATAACACCCCAGTGGAATATTCCTTGTTATAATCAATATGCGCCTCTTTCTGGCCTGGACGATACTGAATGACTTTCCATCTTAAATGCAGATTTGACAAACTGCTGTGAATATCGTTTTAAATATCGACAGCCGAACATTGTGCCCACAAAACACCCAATTGAAAAAACATCTTGGGAGAGTTTAAATGGCGATGAGGGTGCAGGGTCCCCTACTCGTAAAAACAGTACCCGGAATAAAGGAACTTTCCTTGAGTTTTTGGACCCTCAAAAAAATCTTCCACTTTCTACAGCTGGTTCTCAGCTCGATACTAAAGCTCCAGGTAATACTAGGGCCCTATCTAGATTGAACAGCCATGAGATAGGGAATGTCACTGGTATAATTTCTGATGTAGCACCTTTAAATAGTGCTTCTCTGTGTATCAACTTAGATGTTAGTGGGACAGTTAGCCGGGTAGATTTATCGGACCCCTTAACTATACCATCCTGGGCAAATCAGGTAAATAACATAGAGGTATCCTACAACCATCCTGAGAATTGAGCCACATTCCCACAAATTCAGATTCTTAGCTGGAATGTGGCTGGTATTTCCACTAAAATAGGTCTACCATCTTGGCTTGATGTGGTTAACTCCTTCTCAGTCTTATGCTTACAGGAGACGTGGGTGCAAACCCCGGTACATCTTCTGGGTTTTCAGACCTTCCATTCACCGGCGCTACAGAGTAAACAAGGAAGAAATAGCGGGGGGCTGTGTATTTATGTAAATGTTGTTGGGGGTTTGACTGTTCGTAAACACTTTCTAAGGGAGTCTTATCAAATTATTTCCATTCAAATGGGTAAATCTCTAAACTTGTTAATAATTAATTTTTATAACAACATGCCATCACAGGAATTGGAGAAAGTGTTAAATGAATTGACCCATGCTGTTGTGTCCGTTAAAGAGCTGTTTGGGGGTGAATGGGCCAATGCCTTTATGGGTGATTTTAATTGTTACACTTGCCAATTTGCTTTAAGGGGATTATGTGAGTTTATTTCCACCCCTGAAAATGAAATTGATGATATCTCAAATCATTTTATGCACTCAAAAACAGGGGAGGCATTAAATAACTTTTTAGCACATTTTAACTTAGCCTTTGCAAATGAGGTATGTTCACCACCGAGACCTTTTAAACCTTCTTTTCATGGAAGAGGCTCAAATTCTACTATTGATTTTGTAATCTTTTCTAAGATGCATGCTCCTCTGATATCCTCATGGGATACACTAGATCAGATATATGGTGATCATTACCCCATAGTCTTCTCTATTCTTTTACCTTCTTCTACCATTTGTCATCATTCCCATCCTATAAGCTATGATCAACCAATTACTATAGGGGCGACAAATGGCTATACCCTTAAATGGGAAAAAATTGACCCTGCTAGCCTCCTAAAGAATCTATTAGAGACGAGGCGGGAAGAGGTGTATACCTGTCTGTCTTCGACTGAACACCCTCAAAAAATTCTTAAATCTTTTTTAAAAATACAAGAAACCTTAAAAAAGTTACTTACCCGCCAGTTCAAGCCAGGTCCTTCTATACCTAAAGGATGGTTCGATAATAACTGTACAAGAGCATTAAAGATCTTGAAGAAGGCCTTACATTCCACCCCGAAGTCATTATCCGAGATACGCCAGGCTAGATCCCGTTACCCTCATGCTATAAAGACCAGGATAAAATCTTTGAAAGCGGAGGCTTGGCAGACACTCTTGTTAACTTGTGAAAGCCGTGATTCCTCAGCTTTTTGGAAATTTGTCAATGCCCCACTTCCGTGGATTAAAATGCCTGAGAGGAGGTTAGACCTGGCAATTGATGGAGACACTTGGGCTGCATATTTCCAACAACTGTATAGCAAACCAAGTCCTCCCGGCTTACCTCCATCGGACCTTACTCCTTTCTCCCACAGTACCACAATGAGCCAGAGAGAGGGTACCCCTAATATTGTTTTTTCCTGTGACGAGGTTACTCTTGCCATTAGGGAGAGCCCAAGTGGTAAGGCCCCCGGTCCAGATGCCATCCCTGTGGATGTCTTCAAGGCCGAAATAGATTTTTGGGCCCCGCTATTAACATCTGTCATGAATTGTGCAAATGTATATGGTCAAATTCCAACTTGGTCAGAGGCCATTGTGGTACCCATATATAAACAAGCATTGGCATAGCCAATAGGTCTCGCCTTTGGGACCTTATAAGTGTTTAACCATGCAACAGTTAATGTTGGTGCACCAGGGATATTGTGCTGCTGCATAACTAAATACTTATAAGGTCCCAAAAGCGAGACCTATTGGCTATGCCAATGCTTGTTTTTCTAGGCATGGATGCCAACAGAAACAGTCATCATTTCACCTATTTTTTAGTTAGCAATCTTTATTTAAAAAGGAAGTAATGTAACCCATCGATTGGGGAGTCTATAACATGCCTCAGTGTCGAGCTTTTAAATTTGCTGATGGCAGGAAACACTAGAATGGGTGCGTCGGGCAAAAGTGAAACTGTGAACACCACATTTGTTTAATTGACAATGTTCATGCCTGGTCAGTACTCTGGTAAGCATTAACGTAACCGGTGCCAGTAGAACGTATTCCGTGAAAACACGGCATAAAAACCTCAACGAAGCTCACTTGGGACAAAACAGATAAAAGAGGGACAATGTAAGCAGGGGAAGGGGCAGAACGAGAGTGTAGGGGAGAGAATGAGTGAAGGACGGGACAGAAAGAGATAACACTATGCCTATAAACAGATGAAAGTCGCAGTGCGCCTGGCTTAGGATGGGGCAGAAAAGAAACGAGGGTAAAATGAACGTGGAATGGAGGAGGACGAGAGTCCGTGCAAGAAACAGGCAGGCAAAGGGAGGTGGGGGAAGTATGAACAAGAGATGGAAGAGGAAGAGGAAGAGGAGACTCTGAGCAGAGGGCGCAACAGAGATTAAGGACATGGTAGAGTATATGCATTGGATGGGCATAAAGAAAGGTGATGATGGGGCACAAGAAGGAATAGAAAGGGGAGGTGAAGTGTATGTGCATGGAGCAGAGCGGGGAGGGAGGGGATGATCAATGGACGGGAGAGAAAAAGAACGAAACAGGAGACGTGAGCTGGGGCAGTGAGAGGAAGGCGAGGTGTAGTATGAGCCAGGAAGAGGCAGAAGGGGGAGTAGGAAAAGTGTGAACAAGAGATGGGACAGAAAGAGGGCGAAGGATGAGAGCTTGAGTATGGGACGGGCTTAGAGAGAGGGAAGGAGGGACATTTTTGCAGAGTAGTATCGATGGATGGGTAGACAGATAAAAGGCGGAGAGTATGAGGAAGGGATGGGACAGGAAGGGAAAGATACAGAGTGTGTGCAAGGGATTGACAGAAAGAGAAAGGGGTTGTGAGTAAGGAATTGGGCAGAAACAGATAACGGGAGGAGCACATCAGCTTCAAAAGAGGCAGGACGAGACCGGGGAATAGAGTATGAGGAAGTGATGGGACAGCATCAGATAAAAGGAAAAGCGTAGGACAAGGGGTGCAAAAGAGGAAAGCAGACCCCTGCGTCTAAAGCAGGGTCGGAACTGCAAGAGATTCGAGAGGGGGGATGAGCAAGGGATGGGATAGAAAGGCAGGCGGGGCTGTGAGCAACGGATTGGGCAGAAAGAGAGCGGGGATATGAGCAACGGATGGGACAGGAAGAGAGCTGGGATGAGACCAACGGATGGGGCAGAAAGAGGGCGGGGTAAGAGCAACGGATGGGGCGGAAAGCGAGGTAGAGGGGGCAGTATGAGCAGTGGATGGGGCAGAAAGAGAGGCAGAGGGTGCAGTATGAGCAGTGGATGGGGCGGAAAGAGAGGCAGAGGGGGCAGTATGAGAAGTTTATGGGGCAGAACGAGAGGCCGAGGGGGCAGTATGAGCAGTGGATGGGGCAGGAAGAGAGGCAGAGGGGGCAGTATGATCAGTGGATGGGGCAGGAAGAGAGGCAGAGGGGGCAGTATGATCAGTGGATGGGGCAAAACGAGAGGCGGAGGGGGAAATATTAACAATAAATGGGGCAAAAAGAGAGGCGGGATGTATGAGCAACGAATGGGGCAGAGAGCGAGGCAGAGTGGAGTATGAGGAAAGGAAAGGGTAGAAAGAGAGGAGGGGGAATATTAGCAAAGGATGGGCAGAAAAACAGAGGGGGAGTATGAACAACGGATGGGGCAGAAAGAGACTGAGTATGAACTTCGAGTGGGCAGAAAGAGAGGCAGAAGAGGTAAAAGGAACGGATGGGGCAGAACGAGAGGCATGGGGAGAGTGGGCAACTGATGAGGCAGAAGGAGGCAGAGGGGGTAGTTTGAGAATCGGGTGGGGCAGAGGGAGATGCAGAGGGGGCAGTGTGAGTAACGGATGGGAGGAAGAGGCGTGGGTGAGTAACGAATGGGAGAGAAAGAGAAGCAGCGAACATGAAGCACCTGAGCATGCGAGGCCGAAATAAAGTGCAACAGTCTGTGGAAATATTTATAAGATGCGCAAGAGGAATTATTATTGAAGGATGGGGTAGGGACAACAAGCTCTTTGCATTGCTGTGGGGAGGGGGGAATGGGGGAGGAGAAATGCGACGACATGGCCTGCCGGCCGTGAAAGTGAAAGTACGGCCGGCCGGCCGTGAATAATTAGGGGAGGAGAAATCCTTTCAAGAGCTGCTGGCGGCACCAAGCTGGGGAACAGATGGCTGACGATTTGATGCTGTGCACGCGCATTTTAGGTCAATGCGCTTGCGCATTGACCTAAAAGCACACGGGCACAGCATCAAATCGCCAGTTAGTTAAAGTCTGGTTAAAGCCCTATAGTCTCGCTTCCGCTCAATGCGCATGCGCATTGACAGGTCGCGAGACCTAAAAAGGAGATAGGCATTTACCCTCTTGTTACCGTCCTATCTCCTTGCTTGACGCCTTAATGAAGGTTGCGGGACGCATCATTTTAAAACGCATTCATAACTGGACAGAGGAGGCAGATGTCCTTTCTAGACTCCAATATGGCTTCCGAACTGGTAGGGGCACAGTCGAACAGAGTTTGAACTTATATTTTTTAATTTCGAAATATGTTGAGGCTAACAACGGAAATCTATTTGTCACTTTTATAGATTTGAGCTCAGCGTTCGACTGTATCGACCATAACCAGCTATGGTGTGTTCTCGAGCATCTGGGACTGAATTTATCTATTCTTAATTTCATTATTGCTTTGTATAGAGATGCGGGGGCTAGGGTGCGGTATGGTCAGAGAGGGGAATGCTCCCCAAGATTCACCATTGCTAGAGGTGTGAGGCAGGGGTGCATCCTAGCCCCCTGCTTTTCTCACTATACATAAATGCTGTTGGTGACTATATGCGGAGTTCCGAATGTGACTACCCTAAAGTGGAGGGTCATGCCGTCCCAATCTTGTTATACGCAGACGATGCGGCCATACTGTCTCAAACAAGGTTGGGGCTGCAAAGGGCTGTCACTAAATTCACTCTCTTCATGCAAGAAAAGGGTTTGAAAGTAAATATTGGTAAGACCTTTTCCTTGGCTTGTAATAAGGGAATTAAGAAAATCCCATGCTCGATATTCATTGAAGGTAAAAAAATAGACACTGTAGAACAATTTCCATACTTGGGTATTTGCTTCCATAGAAAGGTGACCTGGCAGTCCGCTGTAAAAGCAAGGAAGCTTGCTTTTATTAGAGCGATTGGTGCACTTCGAGACTTTGCTAGCAAAATAGGAGGGAGACCAGTTAAGCAGCTTATTACCATCTATAAAGCAAAGTGTGTATGTTGGACCTGGCCCTTTTGGCAGGTTCACCCCGCAACTTTTTGCTTTTACCTAGCCTGTTTCTGTAACCTGTGTTAGTGATTTTTGGGTCTCTGCGCACTTTTTCCCTGTGTCCCAGAGTAAAGTGCGTGCGTGTAGTATGGCTGGCCTGCCCTCCCATAGGAATGCATGGGGAATGTGTGTGTCCCTGGTAGTTCCTGATGCGTGGGGAGTGCAGGCTCGAGTTTAGTATGTGTGAACTCGTGAGAGTGAATGCTGTGAGATGGTGTATGCAGCATGTATGTGTCTAGAAGGGAAGTGCTACTTCTGGACATTGATGTGTGTGTGCAGTGAGGGTGCTGGAGCGTGATTGGCTGGGGCTGGCTGGCATGCCAGCCTCCAGGAAGTCTGAATGGGTCTGCCCGGTGGTGAGTGTGAGATTAGCATGAGTGATGTGTGGGAGGAGTGTACCTGTGTCCTGAATGGGCTGGGTTTTTCCCCACACAATGCTGGCTCCGCCCCCCTGTGGTGTGTCTAACGACCCTAGCCTCCCCAGTGAATGAAATGGGTGGTTGGGCCATCAAGAGTGCTCCAGAACCAGCTGCGACTGGTCTCCCCCCACCCTGCACCTTTAGACAAAGGTTTTCAGTGTATAAAAGGAGGCTGTGACCTCTTCTAAAATGTTCTTGTTGCTGACACTTGAATCAAACCAGGGGCGTGCTGCTGCTTGGGCTCAGGGGAAGGCTTGCCTCCCTGAGCCCTGCCCAGCCCCTGGATGCCCTGGATGGCTGAAGGACTTTTGCGGGGTCCCCCTTTGCCTTGCTCTCCTGCCCCCCTTCACTCATGGGGGCTGCTGTAGTGCTTACAGCGCTGGGAGAGCGCTTTCTGTGGACCCTTCTTGCTGTAGGGGTCTGCTCTGGGGACCTTTGGCACCTGGGAGCGCTGTGCTGTGATCCTAGCGCTTGAGAGCGCTCCTGGCTGCATTTCGAGCGTTTCGTTGCACGCATTTTGCGTGAGGATTGGCGGGTGCCACCCCGCTTACTTGATTATTTAATTTGCGAGGGCCCACCTCGCTTATTTTTAACTTTACTTTATCTTCGGCTGCCCACGCCGTGATTGCCGTGATGGCCGATACTTTTATTGTCTGCCCGCCTGCCTGAGCTAGAGACGGGCCGCCGCGCTGCCCGCGGCGACCCGGAAGTGACTGGCCGGCCGGCCAATCCGAGCGCGGCCGGCCGGAAGGTGCCGCCCCCGAAGTCCGGGGAGAAGGAAGGAGGTGCGTGGGTCGGTGCGGGGCTCCCGTGTGCAGAGGGAGCCCCGGAGAAGCAGAGGAAGCATGGCGGCCGGTTTGCAGGGCTCCCGTGATGCGAGGGAGCCCTGCTGCATCTAGGAGACCGCCGGAGAGGAGCCGAGTGACTGCGGGGCTCCCGTGGCCTGGAGGGAGCCCCAGCCGAGAAGTCCCGCGCCACCGCCCAAGGAGGAGGAGCCTTCCCCAGCAGCCGGTGAGTGTCCCGAGGCAGAAGGGGGGGGAGAGGTTCCTTGCAAGTGGCGCCGGGCATGAGACAGAGTCAGGGCGGCCCCGGTTATGCAGTGGGCCGCCCCAACATTGAATAGAGCCAAAGAGGCTCTGGGGGCATTTTCTCTGGAGGCAGAGTCCCCCGAGGGACTCCAACGACGGGGCCAAGTTGTTGGTAGAGCCTGTTAGGCTCCGGGGGCATTGTAGAGAGTTTGAGCCCCCAGAGAGGGACTCCCACGATGGCCGCATTTGTTTGTTTAGAGCCCCGAGAGGCTCTGGGCCATTTTTGAGATATCGAGCCCAGAGGAGGGCTCCAACGACTCCGCAGTTATTTTAAGAGCCTGCTAGGCTCTGGGGGCATTGGTTAATTAGGAGCCCCGAGGCTCCAGGGCCCACACAGTTGTTTTAGAGCCCAGAGAGGCTCAGGGGCAGTTATTTGTGTTGAGCCCAGCGAGGCTCCAAGAGAGGACAATCAGTTGTCCAGAGCCTGTGAGGCTCCCCCATCTGCGTTGGCCCATCAGTGATGATTCAGCTGCCCAGCACTTTGTAGGCAGCTGCCACGTTTAGGCCACTGACACTGGGACACAGGGCAACCTAGCCCCAACAAGGCCAGAGTGCCTAGGGACTGCCACAGGTTGTGGCTCATGTGGGTTTTGCGCAATTGCTTGTGCTTGCACCTCTGAATGTGTTTTTATGCGTCATGTGCCTTGTTTCTACACCGCTGAATGTGTTTTGATACATCATGTGTTTTATTTCCCTACACCGCTGAATGTTAATGCATCATGTGTAATGTTCCTATGCTTATACCCCTAAATGTTGGTGATTATTAGGTGGTTGTTTTTTTCTCCTAGTACAGGTGTTGCTAGTGAGGTCTTGGTTCCCTGCGCAATATTTTCCTAAGGTGGCTAGGGTTGCGCAGGAGGTACTTACCCTTTACCAGTAATTACTGGTGGTGTGCTAATTTGTGCTACATTTTCTATTTTGTTCTACAAAGTGTTCTATGTGCTAATTACTATTCCTAAAAGTGATGATTCCTGACAGTGGTCCAGGTGGCCCTGTCTTGTACATATCCCCTGTAAATTCTGCCCGTGCCTGTTGGCACATTGTAAAATGTGTGTTCTTATCTAATGTGTTTTTGGTATAATACAAAGGCTATTTTTATATAACCTTGTGTGGAGTTTCCTTTGTGGTGGGCCTTGGGAGTTGTTGCTGGGTGCGCGCGCAAACACTTAACCTACATAGCCTCCAAGTTTAGCCTGGCTGCTCGCGTCACGTTACCTAGAGGGTGAGCAGGGGTTATCTTGGTGTGTGACTCCCTTGCCCTGACGTGGAAGTGGTGGTCTCTGACTGACTTTGGCGCAAGCCTTGGCCAGCCAGAGATCCCGGTTCTAACATTGGTGGCAGGCGGTGAGGATCCGGATTTGTGTTTGCGTTGTACCGCAGTGGCAACAGGCCACACTACAAAACTTCGCATTTTAGATAATTACATGTTGGGGATTGTTATGATTTTATTTTTCCTCAAGAGTGTCATTTTCAAATGGTGTTCCTGCGCTTTATGTTTAGTGGCAGAAGAGAGAAAATGACAGGGCGGGACGCCAGTAGATAGGGAGTTCCTTCCTGGGTCCAGTGTCTAATCCCCGTTCCTGTCCCCAGAGGGGTGGATAGAGGAGAGAGAGAGGGGGTGTGGAGGAGAAATGGCTAGCTCAGGAGGGTGGTTATCCCCGAGTGTAGTATGTGTGTCTGGATTCACCAGTATGGTAGGATCCAGTGGTGGCAGCTAAAATATGTCCAGTGCGTGAAGTCCCATTCCCAGTTCCCAGAGTATGGTGCCTGGTGCTCAGTAAGAGGGGTACAGGTTGAGAGTCAGGGGCAGTGAGGAACTGTCTCGCCAGTCTGGAGGGGGAGTGTGTGGATGAGTGGTGTGTGAACTAGAGGAGTTGGTGTGAGTTTTTTTATAAAGGAGCTTGCATAGGAGGTGTACCTCTGGTGGTGTGCAGGAGGTCCTGCAGAGGCACTGGACAAGAAGGTGGATCTCTGGCGGTGTGCTAGATGTCTTGCAGAGGCATTAGGGAGTGAATCTAAAAGTAGTGGCTTGTGTATCTGATGATCCTGTGTAGGTGAAGAGGTTCATGTGTAGCCCAGCTAGGTCCCATTAGGATGGTGGGGTGTAGGGGCTCACGTCCTGTCTCAATGGAGGCGGAGTGAGTGTGGGACGGGGTGTCCCACGTTGGCCCGAAACCCTGTCTCAGGGCCTGGAGGGTTCCCTAAGGGAGCGCCAGGTCAGGGGCCTAGGCTGTACATACAGGTCATTTGAGGAGGACCTTCCTGTGTCTAGAGGACGGGGAGTGTCTGTAACCAGAACTCCGGCGGTCCTGGTGTTGGGCTGTACCGCTCCAAGTGGAGGGTGCAGAAGTCCTGGTTCGCTGGGCATTTGGCCGTCTAGAGTGCTTGACCATTTTTGGGGCCTCTGGAGGTCGTTCCCCGAGGAGGGGGGAGGCCAGGTTCAGGTTCAGCCTGACCTGGAGGGAAGAGCGTCTGTGATTAGGGTCCTGAACAGTTGGGAGGAAAGTGTGTTGCTGATACGCTGCTGGCGTGTGCTCTGTCTAGCCTGAGACATACTGAGAATCCCACTGTGATAGGGAGTACTGGAGGAAAGTGTGTTGCTGATACGCCACTGGCGTGTGCTCTGTCTAGCCTGGAACATACTGAGAATCACCCTGTGATAGGGAGTACTGGAGGCGAGTGTGTCGCTGATACGCCGCTGGCGTGTGCTCTGTCTAGCCTGAGACATACTGGGACTCACCCTGTGATCATGGAACTGGAAGGGGGTGCAGAGGGAGGGAGTCCTCGCCTCTGACCCCGATGTAGCCGGAAGGTAGATCCCAGGTGGTAGACCAGTTGATGGAGGTCCTGATCTGGTGGGAGAGTTGTGTTCTGGTGGGTGCCTCCCTGGGAGGGTGCGGAACCCCAGAAATAGAGGTAGGGTGGGGCATTCTTGCCCGTGACCTCTGGTCAGCCTGAGGGTGCGGACCCTAGGTTGAAGGATCAGTGGTAGTTTGGGACTACACTGAGAGGGAGAGTGGAGAATGGCTACTGTTTGACAGGGGTTACTGCCCCCACTCTGTGAAGTGGTCAGGACCTGTGACATTTGGATGGCCTAGGGCCTGGTCCTGACCGTGGACCACTAGAGGGTGCCAGTGGGATATCCTAGTTGGGACAGAGAGCTCTTGTTGAGAGAAATCCATGTAGGTTCAGAGTGGCGAAAAACCGGAGGGTGTCTCTGCCGTGCGGGCCCGTGTCCGTGTTTTGTCGCCCAAAGCAGGGAAGCCCATCAGTGGAGTGATTGGTCTACCCTGCGTTTTGGCTGGAAGGGGGTTGTGTTGGACCTGGCCCTTTTGGCAGGTTCACCCCGCAACTTTTTGCTTTTACCTAGCCTGTTTCTGTAACCTGTGTTAGTGATTTTTGGGTCTCTGCGCACTTTTTCCCTGTGTCCCAGAGTAAAGTGCGTGCATGTAGTATGGCTGGCCTGCCCTCCCATAGGAATGCATGGGGAATGTGTGTGTCCCTGGTAGTTCCTGATGCGTGGGGAGTGCAGGCTCGAGTTTAGTATGTGTGAACTCGTGAGAGTGAATGCTGTGAGATGATGTATGCAGCATGTATGTGTCTAGAAGGGAAGTGCTACTTCTGGACATTGATGTGTGTGTGCAGTGAGGGTGCTGGAGCGTGATTGGCTGGGGCTGGCTGGCATGCCAGGCTCCAGGAAGTCTGAATGGGTCTGCCCGGTGGTGAGTGTGAGATTAGCATGAGTGATGTGTGGGAGGAGTGTACCTGTGTCCTGAATGGGCTGGGTTTTTCCCCACACAATGCTGGCTCCGCCCCCCTGTGGTGTGTCTAACGACCCTAGCCTCCCCAGTGAATGAAATGGGTGGTTGGGCCATCAAGAGTGCTCCAGAACCAGCTGCGACTGGTCTCCCCCCACCCTGCACCTTTAGACAAAGGTTTTCAGTGTATAAAAGGAGGCTGTGACCTCTTCTAAAATGTTCTTGTTGCTGACACTTGAATCAAACCAGGGGCGTGCTGCTGCTTGGGCTCAGGGGAAGGCTTGCCTCCCTGAGCCCTGCCCAGCCCCTGGATGCCCTGGATGGCTGAAGGACTTTTGCGGGGTCCCCCTTTGCCTTGCTCTCCTGCCCCCCTTCACTCATGGCGGCTGCTGTAGTGCTTACAGCGCTGGAAGAGCGCTTTCTGTGGACCCTTCTTGCTGTAGGGGTCTGCTCTGGGGACCTTTGGCGCCTGGGAGCGCTGTGCTGTGATCCTAGCGCTTGAGAGCGCTCCTGGCTGCATTTCGAGCGTTTCGTTGCACGCATTTTGCGTGAGGATTGGCGGGTGCCACCCCGCTTACTTGATTATTTAATTTGCGAGGGCCCACCTCACTTATTTTTAACTTTACTTTATCTTCGGCTGCCCACGCCGTGATTGCCGTGATGGCCGATACTTTTATTGTCTGCCCGCCTGCCTGAGCTAGAGACGGGCCGCCGCGCTGCCCGCGGCGACCCGGAAGTGACTGGTCGCCCGG
The DNA here is from genome assembly GCF_964261635.1 of Lissotriton helveticus. Classification (NCBI taxonomy): domain Eukaryota; kingdom Metazoa; phylum Chordata; class Amphibia; order Caudata; family Salamandridae; genus Lissotriton; species Lissotriton helveticus. The sequence goes on along the minus strand of NC_136069.1, from coordinate 1,505,895,417 downwards.
CCAATCCGAGCGCGGCCGGCCGGAAGGTGCCGCCCCCGAAGTCCGGGGAGAAGGAAGGAGGTGCGTGGGTCGGTGCGGGGCTCCCGTGTGCAGAGGGAGCCCCGGAGAAGCAGAGGAAGCATGGCAGCCGGTTTGCAGGGCTCCCGTGATGCGAGGGAGCCCTGCTGCATCTAGGAGACCGCCGGAGAGGAGCCGAGTGACTGCGAGGCTCCCGTGGCCTGGAGGGAGCCCCAGCCGAGAAGTCCCGCGCCACCGCCCAAGGAGGAGGAGCCTTCCCCAGCAGCCGGTGAGTGTCCCGAGGCTGAAGGGGGGGGAGAGGTTCCTTGCAAGTGGCGCCGGGCATGAGACAGAGTCAGGGCGGCCCCAACATTGAATAGAGCCAAAGAGGCTCTGGGGGCATTTTCTCTGGAGGCAGAGTCCCCCGAGGGACTCCAACGACGGGGCCAAGTTGTTGGTAGAGCCTGTTAGGCTCCGGGGGCATTGTACAGACCCCCCAGGATATAGCGGCATGGATTAGCAAATTTAGCGGCACAAAAATTGAAATTTAGCGGCAATTTTGCGGCATTTTATTTGGCCATTTTTCCTACAACAAACACAGATATCTTCGTTTTTTTTTGTTATTTAACAACATGAAGCTATGTATGTATACTAATGTAATCATTCCTCCATAGAAACACTCTTGATTGTGGGTTTAAGTAATTCCCTTTTCCTACAGCTTGAGGCCCGCATAAGGCTCGAGTGCCCCCTTCTACATGGGCATGCCATCAATATTTATATATAGGTACCCACCCTCACGTGCCCGCGCTCGTCAAACCGGGCGCCTTGGAGTACAGTACTCGAGGTGCTACAAAGCAAAAATACTTTATGGCCCCAACACGTCGCACATCTTTACAGGCCCACGGATGGGCTCGGGTGTCATAACTTTCCTTCCGGTCCGTTGCCGATGAAATTCAGAGTTTTCCGTGTTTTGGCTTGCCTGGAAACATGGAGCCACGTTTGCATCATATTTCAAAGACAGAACAAAATATAAGTAGATAGCTTTCCAAATTAAAACACCAGGGGGCAGATTTATGAAGTCCTTGCGCCGCCGGTGCGTAATTTTTAACATGGGAAAAAGTGACGCACCGGCGGCGCAAGGCCTTCATAAATCTGCCCCCAGGTGATCGTATTCTTTGATTGTAGAAAATGTTGGGGGAGAGGATGTGGCATAACGGCAAGAGCTGCCCATGTTGGAACAGGCGAACCAGGTTCGAGTTTCGGCGTCTGCTCAACATCCTGTGATTCAGGGCACATAACTTAATCTCTCCATCCCTACCCAATTTTTTTTTTAATGAAACTGGTGATCACTTATAGCGTTCTACTTCTAATATTTTCGGTCGTGGTCGCGATATATTAAAAAAACAGCAAAAGAAGAGGGAAAAGACGATGGGGAGAGATACTGAGTTATTACATGATAGAAAGACACACTAAAAGGGTAGAGCATGATCGAGTGACTGTCAGCGGATGATAGCGAAAAGAGATTGGAAGTCGTATTGAGAAAAGCTGCGATCATTTGGAAAGAAGAATAAGATGCAGAGGGAGGGGGTTGGGCGTGCTCAGCACTCTCCTCCCTCACTGCAAACACAGAGGCACGAACAATCCCACCACACCTCCCAAAATAGCCCTTCTCAAAATAAGGAAAAAAACAGCAGCAGCTTTTTTATTTCAAAGAGTAAACACGGAGGCTGCGGGGGTCTGGAGGTTATGGTGCTTAATCAACCCCGAGCACACTTCCCTCCGTAAAATAAACCAGAAATGCATCCCTGGAGCCCATCCAAGAGTTAACCCTCGCAGGCCCACGCATCTGTTTAATGCCCCAATAAGCCCTGAAAGTTATTCTTTCGTTCGTGCTTCTGTGTCCTTCCCGCCCGCCCCAATAAACAACGTAAGTCAGACCCCCTCAGGATATAGGCGGCTTTTGTAAAAATGCCGCGATTCCTACAAAAGTGCCGATTTCGCGGGCACTTCTGTAAAAATCGCGGCATTTTTACTAAAGTGCCGATTTCGCGGCAAATCGCGAAATCGCGATATCCTGGAGGGTCTGACTGTAGAGAGTTTGAGCCCCCAGAGAGGGACTCCCACGATGGCCGCATTTGTTTGTTTAGAGCCCCGAGAGGCTCTGGGCCATTTTTGAGATATCGAGCCCAGAGGAGGGCTCCAACGACTCCGCAGTTATTTTAAGAGCCTGCTAGGCTCTGGGGGCATTGGTTAATTAGGAGCCCCGAGGCTCCAGGGCCCACACAGTTGTTTTAGAGCCCAGAGAGGCTCAGGGGCAGTTATTTGTGTTGAGCCCAGCGAGGCTCCAAGAGGGGACAATCAGTTGTCCAGAGCCTGTGAGGCTCCCCCATCTGCGTTGGCCCATCAGTGATGATTCAGCTGCCCAGCACTTTGTGGGCAGCTGCCACGTTTAGGCCACTGACACTGGGACACAGGGCGTCCTAGCCCCAACAAGGCCAGAGTGCCTAGGGACTGCCACAGGTTGTGGCTCATGTGGGTTTTGCGCAATTGCTTGTGCTTGCACCTCTGAATGTGTTTTTATGCGTCATGTGCCTTGTTTCTACACCGCTGAATGTGTTTTGATACATCATGTGTTTTATTTCCCTACACCGCTGAATGTTAATGCATCATGTGTAATGTTCCTATGCTTATACCCCTAAATGTTGGTGATTCTTAGGTGGTTGTTTTTTTCTCCTAGTACAGGTGTTGCTAGTGAGGTCTTGGTTCCCTACGCAATATTTTCCTAAGGTGGCTAGGGTTGCGCAGGAGGTACTTACCCTTTACCAGTAATTACTGGTGGTGTGCTAATTTGTGCTACATTTTCTATTTTGTTCTACAAAGTGTTCTATGTGCTAATTACTATTCCTAAAAAGTGATGATTCCTGACAGTGGTCCAGGTGGCCCTGTCTTGTACATATCCCCTGTAAATTCTGCCCGTGCCTGTTGGCACATTGTAAAATGTGTGTTCTTATCTAATGTGTTTTTGGTATAATACAAAGGCTATTTTTATATAACCTTGTGTGGAGTTTCCTTTGTGGTGGGCCTTGGGAGTTGTTGCTGGGTGCGCGCGCAAACACTTAACCTACATAGCCTCCAAGTTTAGCCTGGCTGCTCGCGTCACGTTACCTAGAGGGTGAGCAGGGCTTATCTTGGTGTGTGACTCCCTTGCCCTGACGTGGAAGTGGTGGTCTCTGACTGACGTTGGCGCAAGCCTTGGCCAGCCAGAGATCCCGGTTCTAACAGTGTATCAACTGCAATCTATGGGGCTGGTCTCTGGGGGATCGACATCATAACATCTATCCAGAAGGATGAAAATCAGTTCCTAAGGTACCTTCTAGGGATGCCGAAGTCAACGTCCACTTATTTAATTCACATAGAGTTGAGGCTACCTTTCATTTCTGATATAATTAAATCTGAGCCCATTCTTCTATGGCATAAGATTTGGACTACTACAGAGACGGCTTTCAATCGAGAAGTAATTGCTGATTGTCAAAAATTGGAGGGGGCTAAACACATAAAATGGATGTCTTTCGTCAAAAGGTTCTGTTTTGAAATTGGTCGTCCAGAGTTCTTTACCGACCCATTAACTTTGGAGCAAATTTCCAGGAAAGCTCTGAGAAAGCTCTCAATGGATCATCTAGAAGCCAAAAGATGGACCACTCAAAAGGACAATGAAACTGTTTTGGCTTTTCAAAGAATTACCATGATCCAGGGATTACAATTATATCTCGCTACTGTCATTTCTTGTTTTTCAAGAATGCTCCTTTCTAGATTCAGACTGGGCTCCTTTTTTCGGTTAATTACTTTTCCCTCCTGTAACGACTGGTCCCGTAATCTGCCCCCTTGCCCTTGTGATGACACTGCATCTCAATCCAATATTCATTCTATACTTTTCTGTAAATATTATCTAGTACCTAGAAAACTCTTATTGAAACCTCTATTGAAGACCTGGGGTTTGCAGTCTTGTAAAGACGCCTTGGACCGTTTACAACAACTGGAGAATATGGACGTGATATTTATTATGGAAAAGTTTTTGAAATTGTTGCTAAAATTTAGGAACTCATTATGATGTGACATATGTATTTGTATATTTAGTGATTGCTTTTTGAACTTTTTTAATATTGTTCTTTTTGAAAATGTTAACTCATTTGTTCCCTCTGAAGTTACGTTTTTCTTTTGGCATTTTATAAGACTTATATTTGGATTTTAATTATAAATTGGTTAATGTAATGTATGCTTTTATGATATCCTTGTGATAATCGAATAAAGCTTATTTGATTTGATTTGATTTGATATGCACAATAAGTTACAAAATTACGTAGCATATTTACATATTTACAATTTGATGTGCACTCTACTGAGTAATGTCAGGCTATCCCGTCAGAGATAGTTTGTGAAATGTGTGACACCCAGGCAAACATGAACTGTGGGAGAGGGGCGTTCACACAAGTCAAGTGCCATCACTAGATGGGTGGCATGGTTGCTTTCAACGTCGATACTTGCCATTTTTCCAGTGATGATGAACTCTGTTGCGATCCACTTTCCAATTCAGGAGGCAGGCCTTTGTCCTCATCAACATATCCAAATGCTTCTGCTCTAGTCTATTTCTCGATTTACTCTTCATGAGGCTGAATCCTCGTTCACAATCTGCACTAGATGCTTGAAATGTTGCGCAGACATCAACAAGCTGAGATACCACACTGAGCAACATTGCGTACAGTGAAATGAACCATGTCTTGAAAGGTGGTAAATAACCCACCCTTTACATGTTTTGCCACCACATATTTATATTCTCTGTATTGTCCAACAACATCTTCGGGTGTTTCACAATCACCCAGGACAATGACATTTTTCAACAATTCTTTGAACATTCTCAGTCCCAAAATCAAAATGTGATTGTGGAATTTAAAACTTGCCCATTCTTTCAGTTCACCTTCCTGGAACCTTTTTTGCATGTGCTCACATACAAGGGAAACAAAATACAAAACAGGCCCACTGTTAAACTCTTGCTTTTCCTTGTACAACAGCATCAGTTCTCTTATTGTGCTGCTCCAAAAGACGGTGTCCCCCTGTTGGGAAACGAGGCAGTATCTGTGGGGCCTGCACAAATAACATGACTACATTTGTCCTTCACTGGGAACCAAACACCCTATTGTAGAGCCTGACTCTCAGAGGGTAGCGTTGCAGAGCAGTCTGAGGCTTACTCAAGGGAGGTGGTGTGTGCTAGTAATCGCCATTTACAGGTACGCAGAAAAAACACTCAATAATTGATTGTCCAGTCTGTACTTTGCTTTATAAAAGTAAGAGTACATTTATTAAAACACACACCACTCAATACTATGCACCAATTTACAAATATACATAAGTTGTTAGAATTACTTTGTGACATTGCATAACATCTCCACCCCTCCCGCAGGGGAGTGGGGTCTAGTACCACCACTCCCATGTATGCACATCATCTTGCCCCCTAATGCATTTAGTTGAACCTAACCTCATGCGAGGGCCCTGCGCACTGGCACCATCCCAGTGGCGACCCACCCCATTAACTCAACCAGCATTTAAAATAGGCACACCTGCCCTGGTGACACATAACCCTGACTGAACATGTCATACTGACCATACCATATGCACCTCTACATCTTTAGTGGCTAACAGTCTGGGTTGTTCTTCAACTAAGCACAGCAGCAAGAATATATGTTTACGCATTACTTTAGAATGACAGTACTCATCACATTTGTTGATCATTATGATGCATTGCAATTACAGCCCCTAAAGGCATCACAGATAAAATCACAGGATTAATCATATACAGCCAGACACCCTAGCAGGAATGTCAAGCAACCTAACCCCTTATGGCTTATGACAGCACATAACACGTGGCTTTCAGTCTCTCTAAAAAGAAATAACAAAAACATGGGTAAATGCATTTGTGGTGCAATTACACCTTTTCACCTCGAGGGAATGCCCTTTTCCAGACATCCCAGCTCAGCCCTTCACCCTGGTGCAGTCTCCAAACCACACCTCCAGCTGAAGAACAAAAGTTCCAGCTTTAAAATATTGTTGCAGAATGCCTGAGCCCTTGATGGGTTGTTCCTTTTAAGTCCCCATGAGACTTAGGGGGGGACTGGATTTCATCGTGCTGGGGGAAGGCTGTCTTGCTCCTGCAGCTTCCCCCTGCACCTCTTTCCTCAATGGAGGCCGACCCCCCTCCTCTGGGGGCCACCCGGCACCAAAACAAAGAGCTGTCCCCATGCCTCGCAAGGCATTACGGGGCACTTCATGCACAGCCCGTGCATATGAGAACAGCGGCTCTCCCGCTGCTCCGGGGGGAACCACCCTGGCCTGCTGCCTCCCGCTGCGTCTGCTCTTCGTTGGCGGCCCGGTCCCACCCGGGGCCCGTGCCTTCCATGGTGAGTGGGGTTTGCGACCTGTGGAGCCCACCCCGGCCGCTCTTCCTTTCCTTTCGGGGGCCCAGTCCCACCCGGGCTCCCACCTTGCCTCGGGCTCCGGGTGGGACCGGGCCCCCCACTAAAAAGTTGGGGGCCCGGTCCCACCCGGAGCCCGACATGGTCACAGTGATGGAGGGCAGCCCGTGGAGCCCACCCCCGGCTGTCCTCCCAGCTCCTCGTCTGGCCAGCACCCTCGTGTGCTGCCGCGGGAGCCGGCCTCCTTCTTCTGGTCTGCCTGCTCATGTGGGCAGACGCAAGGCTGCCGCCAGTCCAACGGGACCTCAGGGGAGTGCGACAACACTCCCCCCACATTCTTTGCGACACACATCGGGGCCTGGAGTTGGGATCCCAGGCCCCTGGGGATCTTCACGGGGAGCGCAATAACGCTCCCCAACTTGGCCTCTTCATGTCACGCTCCCCGACTTAAACTCAGCGGGGCCTGGAGTTGGGGGTCTCGGTCTCTTTTCCCATGCCCAGGGGAGTGCGACAATGCTCTCTCGTCATCGTTTTCGTCGGGCCAGGCTAGGCTCCTGGCACCCTGTGGGGGCATTTTCACGGGGAGCTTGACGGCACTCCGTGGCTTCGCTTCGGGGGTCGGAATTGGGATCCCGGGCCCCTGCCACCATTCCGCGGGGATGCTACGGTGCTCCCCGGTCTCCATCTTCCTCGGGGACCAGGGTGGGCTCCTGGTGCCCCTTTTGGGGACACTTCACGGGGAGCACAACTGTGCTCCCTGACTTTGCATCACATGGGGGCAGCCCCCGGGACCTGACCCACTCTGGGGGCATATCCAAGACCAGCAGCGGAGCCCCACGTGCTTGGTCTGCCAGAGGTCAAAAGTCACCTACCTTCTGGGAGTGATCTTCGCGATTCGTGCATCTTCTTGCTTCTTGCAGCGCACCCCAACCACTGGGAGTACTTTCCTTCACCCTCCTGGTCTCAAGGAGGGTGCATTCAGCAGGTAGGTGTCTTCACTGGCTCCCTGCGCCAGCCATTTGCCTGGCTCTCTTCCTGGGCCTCTCTTCTCCTTGCGCAGAGGCCCAGGCTTCTGCTCACTGGTTCTAGCACCTCTCCTGGTGCTGTTCAGGATCCTGGGACAGTCAGGGGGTTCCTCCTTCCAACTGCCCATTGCCCCAGGCTTCAGCATCCTCTGCCTCAGCATACCACACCCCAGAGAGAGCTTCTCTTCCTGTGTAAACAGTTTTTAAAGAATAGGGAGGGGGCTGCAGGAAGTCTCTGTTTGTCCTATTAAACAGCGACACATCACTTCACAGCCCCTGCTCCCTCCTTCCTGCCCAGGCCTCTGGGTTGGTTCAAGATGGCGTCATACAGGGGCCTCCTGCCAGATGGACTCTGAAAGCCCCTTCCCCAGCGATGCCTTCTCCCTTGTGCAGCTTGGTGCCTGGAACAAGGTGACAGCTGCTCATGGATTAGCCTGTCGCTCCACCCATCTTCTCTTCTTGGACAGGAGGCCTTCGCTCTTGGAAGGAAGGTCATTAATCCAGCCTGCCAGGGTCAGCCCCAGCCAGGCCCTGGTTATGAGCTGACTCAGAGAAATATGAAATTTCTGGATGACCCAAAAGCAGTACAAATATGACTTTGGACTCTGCAGAATACTTCTTCTCACACCAGTTACAGTGGACTTTAGTGCGTGTCTGGAATTTGTAGGCATTAGGAAAGTTAAACTAGCCCATGGGCTTCACATCCCCATAGGGGAATAATGAATTGAAAAACAGTAAAACACACTGACTTTCCCTGGCATGTTTCTTCCCACTGTATAAAGCTTATTTGATGTCACCACCCAATTCTGCATAAGTCCTGCCACACAAGTCTATCTGCACCTGCTCCTTGGCTGCGCATGCCAGGAATCTCCCCTGTGCAGCCCCTCCACATGTGCACATGCATGTACACATGTGTCTGCATGTAACCAGCCCAGTGCCCCTTACTCCAGCTGCAGCGCAGCAGCCTAGTCAAGCTAGGGGGATACCAGAAAAATCCACATGCAGTCTCTTTCATCATGAGTTCACTGTGGGTGAGTCCCAACTTATGAGGCTCTCCCACAGTAAAAGCTCAACAATTAGGTGCTCAAAAAGCGAGAAATCCGGGTGGCTCAGATGGTCAGAATCACCTTCTAACACCCCCAAATACTGTTCCTTCATTTGGCCAATCTTTCCTCTTGCATACTGTACAGCTTCAACAGTAGTCAAATAACTTTTTGGGAACAGTTTGCACAAAGATGCAAATTCCCCCAGAATGTCATTAAGTACTGCAAGGGAAATATGGTAGTTTGAGTCTGATAGCTTTTTGTAACAATATTTAGCAACTGGATCATTCTCTCCAACTTTCTCATGGTCAAAGTACTTAAGAACAGCCTCGTAATTCTGAATTAGTGCACCAACTGCAAAATGCTTTGAACGCCACCAGACTTCATTCAATGGTCGAAAAGAGACCACTTCACATTCAGTGACCGAAGTGATTTCATCCAGATTGGACTTCCTTGCGGGTGATATGGAGAACACAGTGTAGACAGTCCTCAATAATGTCTGCCTCTCTTTAATCATTGGAACCCTCTTCCAGGCATCATCAACTCCCAAATTTTCTCGATAGGCGACACACTGCTGCCCCACTAGATGAGGAATGGATTGTGGCGAGTAGCAACACCATTATTCTTACCCAGCATCACAGACACACCATTGGATGTGAACATGACCATTTTTATAAGGTCCAGTTCATTGGCAGCATGGAATTCTTTCACAGCAGTAGTGATGGTCTCAGCATTACAATTAATCATCTTCACTATGCCCCCAAACAGTGTTTTGTGCTCTGTTGATGATACATGTCAGAACTTGAAGTACAGAATGAGCATTTTTGTAACAGAAATATCTGTGCTCTCATCAATTATCAATGTGTGATATAAAGTGTTAGGAAGTTCTGCCATAGCGTCACTGTGTATCACGTTATTGATGACCTTGAGGAACTCAAAGACTTCTTGCTCCTCCAGCTATCTGGTATCTTAACATACACAGCTAGGTGGTCATGGATGTCTTGGACAGACAACATTTAAGTATTCATCTTGACTGCCAGCAACACGTTGTTGGTGAGAATCTTTATCTCCTCAGGCAGGGATCTTTGTCATTCAACCACTTCCATTCTGTTTGGTTTTTTGGTGGCAGTTTCTGTCAGCTTTGTCTGCACTCCATAACCAAACCTGGCAGCAGCACTTCTGTTTCTCAATATCACCAAGGCAGACTCATGAACTTTGCTAATTAGATGACGTTTCATCTAATCCAGTTTCCAGCCATCACTCCATTTCTTCCCTGTAGAAAAGTTCCCAACAATCTTGGCTTCGGCACATGTTTTGCAAATCAAGCCCACCTCTGGACTGTACTGATATAGTTTTCCAAGTTCCACGTGAGCCTTGCTTCATGATTTCTATGTCTCAGCCTCCACAATTTCTTTCATCCATCTTCCTTGAAAACAAAGCAACATTTCTTCCTTTGTGGTGAAGCACTGCACTCTGCAGAAGTTACAGCTTTGCGCTTGAACATTTGTGTGCAAACCGGGTTTATCCTGCTGTGCCACAAAGCCTACAAAATAAAGGTACATCGCTGAAGTTGATGCCTATGCTCATGAATGCTATCTGCCACATAGTACAGAGGCATCGCCGGTAAACGTAGAGTGTAATTACCTGTATTTTTCTGTTCTCTGCCTTGCCCTTCAAGACTTATATGTTGCACGGTCCGTACAGCCTGCAATAGAAGTAAAGATTGTTACAGCACATTGTGATACAGCAATATACCATGTGCACCATAAGGCAACTCTAATAAACCAATTACCTGTTCTGCTTGTACTCATGTATGTAGGAAAGTAGTATCTGCTTCTTATGATTACCCCACTTTTTTCTGATGTCACACTGTTTTTGGCCTAGTCTAACTAGGATCCTGCTATCCAGGGCCCCAGTCTATCTGCTTTCTCCTGTAAATTGATATGTATGTACTTTAGGTACACTCCAGATTGGATTCTGGGGTACCCTTATCAGTCCCTAGTATATGGTACCCCATGTACCCAGAACATAGGTACCCCAGAGGTCTCCCATGGGCTGAAGCTTGTATTATGCCACCCCTAAGAGGCCATTCAAATTGACATGACAAGCCTGCTACAGCAGACTGTGTAAGCTGGTGCTTGCACCTCTTACATAAGATATAGGTTCACTATCTCTATCTAAATCACTACACTTAAACACCTATCAGTCACCCCTATGGCAGGCCTTAACAGTCCTGACGGCAGGGTGCTGGGTTTTATGTAAGAGGGTGCCCCTGCATGAGCAGAGCCCCTCTGCAGCCTTCGGAGACCATTCTCAGGGGTTGTCTGTGATGCAGCCAGACATATATGTTTAAGTGCATTATAACCTTGCGGTAAATGCTTACTTTAAAACGGCTGCTTAGAAACATGTTGTGTTTGGTGTCAAACATCTTGGAATCATACCTCCACACCAGTCACCGGTGTGGGAGGTATGATTCCTCCCTTCCAAATGGGACATATGTGTGTTGCCGGTATACCCGGTACGAGCTTTCTCGACCTGGGCAGCACAAAATGGATGCTGCCAGTCACAGACACAATTCTGCTTTCCTGCTGCTGAGCCAAGCTCGCGCAGAGGAAGGCATGACAATAGGCATCCTGTCACAGGGAGGTGTAACCACCTCCCAGACAGAATTTCGTGTATTGGGGCTGGGTGGGTGCACTCTTTGACTGCTAGAAAGTCTGCACTGGGGGCACATTTGGTGTCCCTGTGCATAGTCCAGCTCAAACCAGTTCTGGAGTCATTTGCTCCTGCTCTGGCGCGAAACTGGACAAAGGACATGAGTGTAGCCACCCCTCTGTCCTTCCCCTCCCCTACGAGGGTCCACAGAATCTTTTCAACCCCTTTCCATGGGTATAAAGCGGGCTACCTGGCTGCAGTATTTTAGATTTTACCTGGACAAGATTTTGCAAAGAAGAAACCAAGTACTTCGACTGCCTGCACAGCGCTGGATGACTGAAGAATCTCCCTTGGAGTAAAGGAATTACTCCCCTGCAAAAGCAGTCACCTAAACGCATCTGACCGGTTTGCTTCTCCCAAGCTCCTGAGGACTCCGAAGATTTCAGCAACACAGGAGGTGGGTTCCCAAAGGTCCCTGAGGTCGATCTGCCCTCTCAGCAATTCTGAGAGCAGAATCCCTTGTGGGGACCGTGCAATTCGAACCCCTGTGCACCGCGTACATTTGCTGTTGCATATGCTTAGTGACAATTTCTGAGCCTGTGCTTTGGACTTCGTATAGTCCTGATCCCGAGCAGTATTTGCACAGACGATTTCTGGCCTCCACTCCTCGAGTGTCCTGTGGGCTGGTACTTTGCAAACTTGCTAGAGGTCTCCTCACGCTCCCTGGTCCCTTGGCCTGTGGGTCCTGGCGAGGGTCACCTTGCTAATGCTTGGGCTTACCTGGTTGCCCCAGATGTACCCTGTCTCTCCATTGCTTGGAGAGTCCCCTGGACCTTGCTGGTCCTCACCGTAACCTATTTCCTCTGACTGTGTGGGTTGCATTTGCCAAGGCTTGTTGGTGCTCCAGATGGACATCGACCCCTCAGCTCTCGACATCCTTCGTGGGACAGCTCACCTTTGGACTCTGGTCTTCCTCGACATCTCCTGGTCCCCGTGGCTGCAGAGTCAAGCAACCCTTCTTCATTCCTGAAACACTCGACATCGGTGGGCATTCAACTACCGAGCCCCTGGTTACCTGAAGTGACCCAGAAGATGGCCCCTCTGCTTGCAGGTTCTTCTCACCTTGAGTCCAGGGTTGGATTCCACTAGACATTCTTCGCCCTCCTGGCAGCAGGACTTCTCTGCAGCTCTCTATTGAAAACGACGAAGGTTTCTGACACCACTTGACCCCTATGCACCCGGCTGCTCTGGGATAGGTAACACGGGTACTTAGGTACTCACTGGTGGGTTGGCCTTAGAACCTCCTAAGTTCCAAAGGGTTTGCTCGAAGTCCTCTTAGAAGTGTCCTTAACTTGTAAATTTCCAACCATGACTTTCCTATAGAGTTGTATCGAGCACGCGTCCGTGTTTCCTCACTGCACCCATCCTCCGTGGGCTCCCTGTGTCACTCCTCTGTTTGGTTACTTGGGATCCCACCGATTCTACGTGCTCTAGGCACTGTGTCTAGTTAAGTTGTTTTTGTTATACCTATTTTTTAGTATATGGTTCGGTCTCCCCCTGGAGCCTGCTGTGTATTTTGCTATTTAACAATGTTCTGTTGATTCAGTTGTGTGTGCTTTGTGCCCTAGTCTCGTATAGAGAGTAGCAGAGAGTGTTATATTAATAAATACATATTTTGTGGTTTTCCTTTCATTTAATCATTTAGGAGATGATATTCTGGTAAAACAAGCTGCTTTACATTCCTTCAAGATTATACTACAATGTGCAAGATGCACCAGTTTAACTCTACCAAACAATTACCTGTTTGTTCTGCTTGTACTCACGTATGCCTGTTAAAATGTGTGTGGTGCTGTCTGTGAATCCTGCAACAGAAGGAAACATGGGTAAGGTATGTTGGGATACTACAATGTACAAGTTGCACCAGTTTAACTCTACGCAACAATTAGCTGTTCTGCTTGTACGCACGCATGCCAGTTTAAATGTGTGTGGTGCTGTGTGCTCTGTGCGAAACCTGCAACAGAAGAAAACATGGGTAAGGTATATTGTGATACTACAATGTACAAGATGCACCAGTTTAACTCTACCCAACATTTACCTGTTCTGCTTGTACTCACGTATGCCCGTCCAACGGTGTGGTGTACTGTCTGCGAAGCCTGCAACAGAAGAAAACATGGGTAAGGTTTGTTATACTACAATGTACAAGATGCACCATTTTAAGTCTACCAAATAATTACCTGTTTGTTCTGATTGTGCAATTGTTTTCGTAAGACGGTTTCACAAACCTGCAAAAGAAAAGGGGTGCAGATCGTGAATCTATTTCCCCAGCAACCCTCAATTCAACGAGGAACTTAAACAGAATTACCTTGTCTTTGTGGGTACTCTTGCCTGACCCTTCAAATTCAAATACCATAAAGACAGCAAACCTGCAGTTGAAGATAAGATTGTTAGCAAGGGCTCTAAGAGTTACAAACAAGGAATAGGTCATGTACACTTAGTGGCTGAATTAAATTGTACAATGTGGTACCAGAGAACTTGGAATCAATACTGTCTTCTCCGCTTGACTTTGGCTGGTTGCATATTGCTGCTGAGAGTCACGCAGCCCGAGCCGGCAGCATCACGTGACATTGGTGTCATGTGAATCTTGTCCATTTGCCGACAGGAACTCATAGTTAGGCACAGTGGCAATTATATTTATTTGCACACCATAGCCTGCACTTAAACGTGATTATTGAGAGAGCAGAGGAGGTCGCACAATCATCTCTACAGAGAGAGAGGCAGGATATGAAAAGATGTGACTGCCTACAGAGCCATGCTTAAAGGAAGAGCTCACTTGTTGAGTCTGGCGCTCAGGTCTGGTAATTTATGTGTTCTGACAAGTTAATTTACAACATTAATAGTACTTGTCAAGAAGGGACGATACGACCTGCATTTTACTAGGTTTTCTGCTTGGAGAACGACATTAGTGATTTAGCGGGTCTTTGAAAGGCTAAAACCTCTCAAAAACAGCTACAGATGAAATAAAACCAAGCTTTTGCAACCAAACTATGTTTGAATCTTTGCAGCAGTGCATTTAAAATAAATTGCTGTGCCTCTATTAAACATTGATGACATACCAAATTGACTGTGTAATGACAAACTTTTCAGTGTTTTAAAATAATCCCTCATGAATTCCAAAGGAGGAGAGATGGGTGTTATTTCTGATATTTATCTGTTTCTTGGCGCTGTCTTTGGAAGGGTGTCGTGTTTTTAAGATTATTAGTGCCATGTGACAAAGGCCGGCTTTAGTGCAGTTTTAAAAGCACCTGCTGCGGTGTTCCTTGCCTCCAGCAATTTTCAGGCAACCATAAAAATGTCAAGATAACTCTTCTGTAGATTGATGGTCCTGCTGCAGAGAGATCTGAGTTTTGTCTAGTGGAAGTTTTGACTCTTCATAAAGTTGTGCTGGAGGTTAAAATGCCTGATGTAAAGCATGTGAACCAAACAGATCACAAATTGCATGCAATGTAAATAGGTCAATGCGTTACTGGTACTGTCAGAGAGCCCCTTTTGATACTTGCAGTTTATAAATTTAAATCCTAATATAGAACAGTGAGCTACTAACTATCAAAGAGCTGCATGCAAACTGTAAGGTATAGATTAGAACATTATGAATTTTCCTCCCAGTCTTTCATTATCCTAATCTTACAAAAAGGTTTCACTTGGGTAGAAATCAATTCTTATCAGTAAAGCCATGGTGTTATGTTTTAAATACTACGGGGCCCATTATGATGTCGGCCGATTGCCCCCGCCAGGCTTGCGGTGGCCACCGCCAGCCTGGCGGGGGCAATCCACCCGACATCCACTCTTGATTTCCCCCCGCCATATTAGTATGGCGGGGGGGACCTCGGCGGACGGAAATACCGGGGCGGAAAAGGAATAATATGGTGGCGGTGGCTATCAGACACCGCCAGCCATATTATGATAGGCATTTTTCAATGCCTTTCTGCCGCCACGGAAAGGCATGCAGACTTCACTCTGGGGGCCCCCTGCGGGCCCCCAGAGTGAAGGAGAGTAGGGGGTGCACACGTGGGGGTACCTGTGGTACCCCCCTGCATTTGCATAATCAAAGCGGCAGGCACCGCGCGGTGCCTGCCGCTTTGATTATGCAAATGCAAAAGTGCTTTTTAAGCATTGTGGCGGGCGGTGCTGAGAGCACCGCCCGCCACAATGCTTAACATGCAGGATGTGCCTGCCACTGTGCTGGGCACATCCTAATACCCCCCACGGGACCCCCGCCCTTATGGCCGGCGGTCCCTATTACCACGAGGATGGCGGGCGGGCAAAGTCCGCCCGCCATCCTAATGACCCCTAAGTATTTAATTCTTCAGACCAAGAAATTTTAAACTATACTGTCTACCAGTATGGATGACTTGTGCATCCTACAAATTGTATTCCTCTATCTGATGTAACATTTCCCAGACATTGATTTAAACACTATGGGGTCCATTAGGATGACGGGCGGACTTTGCCCGCCCGTCATCCTATCGTAAATCGGGACCGCCCGCCATAAGGGCGGGGGTCCCGGGGGTGCCATTATGCCATTAGGATGTGCCCGCCACAGTGGCGGGCACATCCTGTATTTTCAGCATTGTGGCGGGCGGTGCTCTCTGCACCGCCCGCCACAATTCTGAAAATGCACTTTCACATTTTCATTTGCAAAGCGGCAGGCACCACGCGGTGCCTGCCGCTTTGCAAATGACAATGAAGGGGGGTACCACAGGTACCCCCCATGTGCACCCCCCACCTGTACTTCACTCTAGGTTTCCGCAGGGTGCCCCCAGAGTGAAGACTGCATGCCTTTCCGTGGCGGCGCTGCCTCTAACAATGCCCATTGTAATATGGCTGGCGGTGTCTAATAGACACCGCCACCATATTAAACATTTTCCGACCCGGCCGCAAGGCGACCGGGGCGGAAAAGTGGCGGGCGGTGTTTTGGTCCACTGCGGTCCCCCCTGCCATTGTAATATGGCGGGGGGGAATTCAGGGAAGGATGTCGGGCGGATTGCCCCCGCCAGGCTGGCGGTGGGGCAATCCGCCCGACATCCTAATGGACCCCTATGATTCAGTGTCTCAGTGTAATGTGTATGCGATGTAAAGTGCTTAACATCTTACACTGGTATGAGTGGCGCTATTAGACAAAATAAATATGAAAGAGAGAGGGGTAATGGCTTGGGGGGCACTGTTAAAGTTTGGTAATGAGAGTAGCCTTGGCGGTGGTGGTCATTGGGGCAACAACAAACATTGTCACACCAGGCGCCACCAGCACTAAAGCCGGCCTTGTTCAAATGGCACTAATAATTACAGTGAAATTATTAAACTGTCCCACATTGCAATTTGAAAGCTTGGCAGCTATGTGGCTGCATTTCCTTTCTTGATAGGGCTGGGCTACAGGGTGATTGTGTGCATTTGTTAAGGTTTTTGTCTTAATTGCAGCTCATGATGGGTGCTGCGATTAACATGAAAACTTTAAGACACAGGGGCATCTTAAGGATTTTGGGGTCCTGGCCCAAACTTATTTCTGGAGCCCCCTGATCAGAACAGATTTGGATTTATGATCCATTTTCAGCTTTTTCATGTCCTTTTAGGTCTCGCCTGTCAATGCGCATGCGCATTGAGCAGAGCGAGACTATAGGGCTTTAAACAAAGTTTACCTAACTGCGGCGATTTGGTGCTGTGCCCGTGGCTTTTAGGTCAATGCGCTTGCGCATTGACCTAAAATGCGCGTGCACATCACCAAATCGCCGTCTGTTCCCTCAGCCGCACTCCTCCCACACCTTTGAAGTGAAGCTTAGCTTCACTTCAAAGGCCCCTGCTGCTTAACACCCTCTCCCCACTCCGCCCCCTCCCCTGCCCGCCATGTCGCATTTCTCCTCCCCCCCTTCTCTGCCTTCAATCCGTCTTGTTTTATAAGTGATGTAGGCGAATACATCACCAACAAGCACATGTGTAAATTCCATTGTTTATAACAGCCTGTCTCTTTTTTCTTTTTTTTTAATTAGGTTTTATGCGGTTTTGTAGGTTTTGTTGCAGTAACTACTATATGCGCACTATTCACGTTCACTAGCCACGTACACCACGGGTCCCACGCTGCACTCCTTCACAGAGCGTCACCCTCCCTGCATCTGTTGATGCCAAAAATAAACAGCAAGTAGACAAACATTCCACCCGCGTGCAATGACAGACTTGCACGATGGATTAAATGCATATGTAAATGCTTCTAAATATTTGTACTTTTTTTTTGTTTTTTTACTAAATGCTGCCCAGACGCGAAGGCCGCTGGACTTCCTTGAAATAAACATCCTCTGTCTCCAGGGCTGTCTCTCAGGAAAGGGTCGCTTTAGACACCATAAATTGTGCTTGCTGCCCCCTCCCCGTACACTTAGCAGGCCCCCACACGGCGGCCTGCAACAATGGCAGGGGGGCGCCTCTCAACACATCATTAAGGCTGTTTTACCAAATGCAAATACAGCAGAGGCGTCTCAAAGACCGTCTCATCTCTCACCCTCACCCTCACTCACCCTCAACCCCTCACCCTCACTCACCCTCACCCTCACTCACCCTCAACCCCTCACCCTCACTCACCCTCAACCCCTCACCCTCACTCACCCTCACCCTCACTCACCCTCACCCTCACCCTCACTCACCCTCACTCACCCTCACCCTCACTCACCTTCACTCACCCTCACCCTCACTCACCCTCAACCCCTCACCCTCAACCCCTCACCCTCACTTACCCTCACCCTCACTCACCCTCACTCACCCTCAACCCCTCACCCTCACTCACCCTCAACCCCTCACCCACCCTCAACCCCTCACCCTCACTCACCCTCAACCCCTCACCCTCACTCACCCTCAACCCCTCACCCTCAACCCCTGACTCACCCTCACTCTCACTCACCCTCAACCCCTCACCCTCAACCCCTCACCCTCACCCTCACTCACTCACCCTCAACCCCTCACCCTCACCCACCCTCAACCCCTCACCCTCACTCACCCTCACCCTCCCTCACCCTCCCTCACCCTCCCTCACCCACCCTCACTCACCCTCACTCACCCTCACTCACCCTCCCTCACCCTCACTCACCCTCACTCACCCACCCTCAACCCCTCACCCTCACTCACCCTCAACCCCTCACCCTCACTCACCCTCAACCCCTCACCCTCACTCACCCTCAACCCCTCACCCTCACCCTCACTCACCCTCAACCCCTCACCCTCACCCTCACTCACCCTCAACCCCTCACCCTCACTCACCCTCAACCCCTCACCCTCAACCCCTCACTCACCCTCACTCTCACTCACCCTCACTCACCCTCAACCCCTCACCCTCACCCTCACTCACCCTCAACCCCTCACCCTCACTCTCACTCACCCTCAACCCCTCACCCTCACTCACCCTCAACCCCTCACCCTCACTCACCCTCAACCCCTCACCCTCACTCACCCTCAACCCCTCACCCTCACTCACCCTCAACCCATCACCCTCACTCACCCTCACTCACCCTCACCCTCACTCACCCTCACTCACCCTCACTCACCCTCACCCTCACTCACCCTCACTCACCCTCACCCTCACTCACCCTCACTCACCCCCTCACCCTCACTCACCTTCACCCACCCTCACCCTCACTCACCCTCAACCCCTCACTCACCCTCAACCCCTCACCCTCACTCACCCTCAACCCCTCACTCACCCTCAACCCCTCACTCACCCTCACTCTCTCTCACCCTCACTCACCCTCAACCCCTCACTCACCCTCACCCTCACTCACCCTCACCCTCACTCACCCTCAACCACTCACCCTCACCCTCACTCACCCTCAACCCCTCACCCTCACTCACCCTCACCCTCACTCACCCTCAACCCCTCTCACCCTCAACCCCTCACCCTCACCCTCACTCACCCTCAACCCCTCACCCTCAACCCCTCACCCTCACTCACCCTCACCCTCACCCTCACTCACCCTCAACCCTCACCCTCACTCACCCTCACCCTCACTCACCCTCAACCCCTCACCCTCACTCACCCTCACTCATCACCCTCACTCACCCTCACCCTCACTCACCCTCACCCTCACTCACCCTCTCACCCTCACTCACCCTCACCCTCACTCACCCTCACTCACCCTCAACCCCTCACCCTCAACCCCTCACCCTCACTCACCCTCACCCTCACTCACCCTCACCCACCCTCACCCTCACTCACCCTCAACCCCTCACCCTCACCCTCACCCACCCTCAACCCCTCACCCTCAACCCCTCACTCACCCTCACTCTCACTCACCCTCAACCCCATACCCTCACTCACCCTCACTCACCCTCAACCCCTCACCCTCACTCACCCTCACTCACCCTCAACCCCTCACCCTCACTCACCCTCAACCCTCACCCTCACTCACCCTCACCCTCACTCACCCTCACCCTCACTCACCCTCACCCTCACTCACCCTCACTCACCCTCACCCTCACTCACCCTCACCCTCAACCCCTCACCCTCACCCACCCTCAACCCCTCACCCTCAACCCCTCACTCACCCTCACTCTCACTCACCCTCACTCACCCTCAACCCCTCACCCTCACTCACCCTCACCCTCACTCACCCTCAACCCCTCACCCTCACTCACCCTCACTCACCCTCAACCCCTCACCCTCACTCACCCTCAACCCCTCACCCTCACTCACCCTCAACCCTCACCCTCACCCTCACTCACCCTCACTCACCCTCACTCACCCTCACTCACCCTCACCCTCACTCACCCTCACTCACCCTCACCCACCCTCACTCACCCTCACCCTCACTCACCCTCACTCACCCTCACTCACCCTCAACCCCTCACCCTCACTCACCCTCACTCACCCTCAACCCCTCACCCTCACTCACCCTCACTCACCCTCAACCCCTCACTCACCCTCAACCCCTCACCCTCACTCACCCTCAACCCCTCACCCTCAACCCCTCACCCTCAACCCCTCACTCACCCTCACTCACCCTCACCCTCACTCACCCGCAACCCCTCACCCTCACTCACCCTCACTCACCCTCAACCCCTCACCCTCACTCACCCTCACCCACCCTCACTCACCCTCACCCACCCTCACCCTCACTCACCCTCACCCTCACTCACCCTCACCTTCACTCACCCTCAACCCCTCACCCTCACTCACCCTCAACCCCTCACTCACCCTCACTCACCCTCAACCCCTCACCCTCACTCACCCTCAACCCCTCACCCTCACTCACCCTCAACCCCTCACCCTCACCCTCACTCACCCTCACCCTCACTCACCCTCACCCTCACCCTCACTCACCCTCACTCACCCTCACCCTCACTCACCCTCACCCTCACTCACCCTCACTCACCCTCACCCTCACTCACCCTCAACCCCTCACCCTCACCCTCACTCACCCTCAACCCCTCACCCTCACTCACCCTCAACCCCTCACCCTCACTCACCCTCAACCCCTCACCCTCAACCCCTCACTCACCCTCACTCACCCTCAACCCCTCACTCACCCTCACTCACCCTCACCCTCACCCTCACTCACCCTCACCCACCCTCACCCTCACCCTCACTCACCCTCAACCCTTCACCCTCACTCTCACTCACCCTCAACCCCTCACCCTCACTCACCCTCACCCCCTCACCCTCACCCCCTCACCCTCACTCACCCTCACCCTCACTCACCCTCAACCCCTCACCCTCAACCCCTCACCCTCACTCACCCTCACCCTCACTCACCCTCAACCCCTCACCCTCACTCACCCTCAACCCCTCACCCTCACTCACCCTCAACCCCTCACCCTCAACCCCTCACTCACCCTCACTCTCACTCACCTTCACTCAACCTCAACCCCTCACCCTCACTCACCCTCACTCACCCTCAACCCCTCACCCTCACTCACCCTCACCCTCACTCACCCTCAACCCCTCACCCTCACTCACCCTCAACCCCTCACCCTCACTCACCCTCAACCCCTCACCCTCACTCACCCTCACCCTCACTCACCCTCAACCCCTCACTCACCCTCACCCTCACTCACCCTCACACACCCTCACCCTCACTCACCCTCACTCACCCTCACTCACCCTCACCCTCAGTCACCCTCACTCACCCTCACCCTCACTCACCCTCAACCCCTCACCCTCACTCACCCTCACTCCTCACCCTCACTCACCCTCACCCTCACTCACCCTCAACCCCTCACCCTCACTCACCCTCAACCCTCACCCTCACTCACCCTCACTCACCCTCACTCACCCTCACCCTCACCCTCAACCCCTCACCCTCACCCACCCTCAACCCCTCACCCTCAACCCCTCACTCTCACTCACCCTCACTCACCCTCAACCCCTCACCCTCACTCACCCTCACCCACCCTCACCCTCACTCACCCTCAACCCCTCACCCTCACTCACCCTCACCCTCACTCACCCTCAACCCCTCACTCACCCTCACCCTCACTCACCCTCACACACCCTCACCCTCACTCACCCTCACTCACCCTCACCCTCACTCACCCTCACCCTCACTCACCCTCACCCTCACTCACCCTCAACCCCTCACTCACCCTCACCCTCACTCACCCTCACACACCCTCACCCTCACTCACCCTCACTCACCCTCACCCTCACTCACCCTCACCCTCACCCTCACTCACCCTCACCCTCACTCTCACTCACCCTCAACCCCTCACCCTCACTCACCCTCAATCCTCACCCTCACTCACCCTCAACCCTCACCCTCACTCACCCTCAACCCCTCACCCTCACTCACCCTCACCCTCAACCCCTCACCCTCACCCTCACCCACCCTCACTCACCCTCACCCTCACCCACCCTCACCCTCACTCACCCTCAACCCCTCACCCTCACTCACCCTCACTCACCCTCAACCCCTCACCCACCCTCAACCCCTCACCCTCACTCACCCTCACTCACCCTCACTCACCCTCAACCCCTCACCCTCACTCACCCTCAACCCCTCACCCTCAACCTCAACCCCTCACTCACCCTCACTCACCCGCAACCCCTCACCCTCACTCACCCTCACTCACCCTCAACCCCTCACCCTCACTCACCCTCACCCACCCTCACCCACCCTCACTCACCCTCACCCACCCTCACTCACCCTCACCCACCCTCACCCTCACTCACCCTCACCCTCACTCACCCTCAACCCCTCACCCTCACTCACCCTCACTCACCCTCACTCACCCTCAACCCCTCACCCTCACCCTCACTCACCCTCACCCTCACTCACCCTCAACCCCTCACCCTCAACCCCTCACCCTCAACCCCTCACTCACCCTCACTCACCCTCAACCCCTCACCCTCACTCACCCTCACTCACCCTCAACCCCTCACCCTCACTCACCCTCACCCTCACTCACCCTCAACCCCTCACCCTCACTCACCCTCAACCCCTCACCCTCGCTCACCCTCAACCCCTCACCCTCACCCTCACTCACCCTCACCCTCACTCACCCTCACCGTCACCCTCACTCACCCTCACTCACCCTCACCCTCACTCACCCTCACCCTCACTCACCCTCACTCACCCTCACTCACCCTCAACCCCTCACCCTCACCCTCACTCACCCTCAACCCCTCACCCTCACTCACCCTCAACCCCTCACCCTCAACCCCTCACTCACCCTCACTCACCCTCACTCACCCTCAACCCCTCACTCACCCTCACCCTCACTCACCCTCACCCTCACTCACCCTCACCCACCCTCACCCTCACCCTCACTCACCCTCAACCCCTCACCCTCACTCTCACTCACCCTCAACCCCTCACCCTCACTCACCCTCACCCCCTCACCCTCACTCACCCTCAACCCCTCACCCTCAACCCCTCACCCTCACTCACCCTCACCCTTACTCACCCTCAACCCCTCACCATCACTCACCCTCAACCCCTCACCCTCACTCACCCTCAACCCCTCACCCTCACTCACCCTCACAACACATATTGTGTTACAATAGGTGTCACATTTGCGAAAGATAAAACTATTGGCATTGTAAATAACAAAGCTATTAATTTCGCTATTTTCAAAACAAGCACATAAATAAAAAATGTGTCCTTTACAATACCAATAGCTCAAACTTTCCTAATGCGAGACCTATTGCATTGCTGTGCTTCTCTCCCCTGCTGCACTCTCCTGCTCTCTATAGATGTGGCCTAACGACCAGAGCTGCCATCTAAGTGACGTAAATACAAAATATGTTGCATTCCAAATGCTATAGGTGTCACATTCGCGAAAGTTATAACTATTGGCATTGTAAATGACAAAGCCATCAATTTAGCAATTTTAAAAACAAACAAAATGTAATTTACAAGACCAATAACTACAACTTTTCTAATGCGAGACCTATTGCATTTCCAATGCTTGTTTGGCCTGGTCACCGACACTGCAGAGGCACACTGGTCCAAATTCTAAATGTACTTACATCTAATATTCAGGGATGGTGGTATGTGTTTTTAAAATTGTAACATAGCACCCAGAAGGAAAAGGAGAGGAAGCTAGTGAGCAATACGATTTAGTGGTTTAGGAACAAAGGAGAAAAAAAGTCAGGGCGCAAAGCAAAGAAATGGAGAAGGTGGTAATGGAGAAATTGGTAAGAGAGGGACGGAAAGAGAAAGGCAGCCAGAGGGTTTGGAGAACTGGGAGGGAGAACAGAGAATGGAAAACCGGTAAACGGTAAAAGAGAAAGCAAAGAACAGGCAGTGAGAGGGAAATGGAGAAAAGAATGGGATGGTGGAGAAGGGGAAAGTGGGTAAACGTGAGCGGGACTGATATGGGGAAGGGGAAAAAGAAGACAATGAGACAACGAGAGCAGCTGGGGAGTGGAAGAAAAAAAGGACAAAAGGTATGTCAGAGAAGACAGCGAGTGTGGTATGGCAATGCTTCAGAAGTAGCATCTCTGCATAACGATGTTGGGGGTTCTTTAAGGAGCCTTGTTCGCTATCTTTTCATTTCTAAACACTCACTCTATGTAATCGTGCTCACCTAAACGAACTAAGAAGAGTGGAAGGCTGGTTAGGCCATGCCAAGATTTTTAATCGTGCCAAGATGCAGGTCTGAGCAGATGGCAGCTGCAAGTCTGTAAATGACTGATCCATCTGTCTGGAGTATTCTCTTCACTAACACTTGCTTCCCTTCTCTTTTTGAAACTCAAGGGCAGCAATATTGTCGTGGTGTCACTAGGGATTTAAGTGGAAGCTTTTTCAATATTATTTACAAGTGCTGCTTTTTTTATCTTATGCAACTAACAACCACTGGCAAAGCCAATAGTCCGACATGTTGTAGGTATGATGTTACTTGTATCATATATCTGGATGCAATGACAGAAACAGGAAAATACAAGCCAAGCACAGAAAAGTTAATAAAGTTACACAATCATCCTGCAGCCCAGCTCTATTAAGAAGACAAATTCAGCAAGTCTACAAACACGCTGTGTGCTCTACACGCCATGTTTGTAGAGTTGCTGACTTTCTTTTCCTAATGGAGCACAGCTGCGGGGTGATTGTGGGCCTTTGTTAAACATTTCAGGTTATCTGAAGCACCCGTCTGGAGCTGCAATTAACTTGAAAACTTTAACAAAGTCACACAATAATCCTGGAGCCCAGCTCTGTTAAGAAGAGAAATTCAGCAAGTCTACAAAAACGGCATGAGCTTTACACTAGGCCTGGGCGTCAAATTCCGTTCCGCTTGCGAAAATTGGGGGAAATGTGACATTTTCGCGTTCCGCGGAGTGCGCGAAAATGCCAACATTTCTGCGATCCGCAGCGAACCGGAAATTTTTTTCATGCTCGCACTGAAAAATACGTTCTCGCGCGCGCGATCGCCTTACCTGGATCCTTGCGTTCGGCGACAAGTTTTCCCGATCCGGTCACATGCTCCACGAGATGTTGGATTGTTGGTAGCCATTTTGCGCTATCTCGCGCGAGATCGCGCCCGCAATCACGTCATTCGTCTCGCGATCATGCACCGCGAGATGAGAGTATGAGATCTCGAACACGTCATTCTCCACCGCGAGCAGGGGCGTGAGGACACGAACACGTCATATCGAACGCGACAAGGAGCGAGAGAAGAGAACCCGAACACATCATTCTCCACCGCGAGCGAGAGCGTGAGGACGCAAACATGTAATTTACAACGCGATCACGCAGAAAATACCGTGAACGGGCGGGAAAAAAATGTCCGCGTCTTCGCGATAATTCCGCGTGTTTGTGGAGATTTTTGACATTTTCGCAAATTTCGCCCACCCCTACTTTACACGCGGTGTTTGTAGACTTGCTGAATTTCTTTTGTCACTAAAGCGCAGCTGTGGGCAGGTTGTGTGCTTTTGTTTAAAGTATTCATGTTAATCGCAGCTCGTGACAGCGCTGCAATTAATATGAATACTTAAAATAAAAGCACACAATCTGCCTTGCAGCCAGGCTCTAAATTCAAAAGAAGAAAGCAAGTGCCCACAGGCTGCTGCAAGACACCTGCCGCTCCCTCGTCTTCTGTTGAAGTTAGTCTATTCCGCCACTCTCCGCAACCAGGAAACACCCGTTTTTCGCACTGCTCACTTTTTAAAAGCAGCAGCACGAACACTCTTGTGGGATTTGCTGTGTGTTTGCACACTCCACACACGGCACTGCGCGCTCCAGGTAACAGAGGAGCGCGTGCATGCACGCACCTTATTGGTAACAGTGCTGCTGGAGCCCAAACTAGATAACCATGTACTCCTCCTTAGCACTTGGCTCTCTCAGGGTAGCACGACAAAGCAGTCTAAGCTTTACTCAAAAAGGTTAGGTGGGTTAAACATTCAGTATACAGTTTACACAGTAGGACCCTTTGATCAGTGCTTTACTTTATAATGGAAAAGTATTGTAATATACAAGAACAATTCACTACAAATAGAACTAAGATACACAGTGAAAACCAGAAGTCTCTACAACCCTCCGGCCCTGAGTTTTGACCCCAAAAAGCATTATAGTACCTTGACACTAAGCACTATAAAAAACACAGTTAACATTTCATTACACAGATCATGATGCACAGGAATATTCTTCAAACCTAGAGCAATGGTATTGCAGTGATTTTGTTTCAGCAGTTGATATGAAGTCAAATGTTACTGATCCATCCACTTTCCCACCCCCCAAAGCAATGGCAGTGCCCACCCTTTGTTGGCGAAAGCACTGCTCTGGTGATGTCAGGGTCTGGAAAGGAGTACCTGTTGCCACGGGGCTAGTAGGAAGAGGGTAGTGGCTGGCCAGGCTGCCAGTCCACCCTGACACCCTCGGATGACACAAAAGGGGTAAAAGCTTGTACCACAGAGCCCACTAGATACAGTCTAAATTTTCTAATAGCAGGGCACCCATAAGGGGTACGCTACGTGCTACTAGGGCAGGACAAGCAAGGACAAAACTGGAGACCATGCAAGTCCTGTGGCTGGGATTGTGGGTTGGCAATGGTAAGTTCTTCAAAAGGGCACTCTCCCCTCAGCTACAGATGATAGCTGAAAGCTCTCATATGCTCCCACAGCACAGGGGAGGTGTCAGAGGTGAAGCAAATAATTTAAATCAAATTTCAAAGCTTTATTCGACATTTTGTCATAAAAGCATCCTTCCTAACCCTATTACAATAAATACTACATTTAAAAATAATTCTAAAACACGTATTAAACAATGACAGTCGAATATTATGCATAAGAGATACAGGAAATTTCCAATTATTTCTAAAAAATGGTTTCTTTTTAAAAACAATTCATACAATAGAATAATTAGATTAGGGCAACACTATTTCATTTACATTTGACTTTAAAGTGCGTGTGCGAATTGTCCATGCCCAGGCAAGAAATTTAGCTACGGCAACAGCAAATGGTGTGGAACAATCAGATTCAAGTATTCTGAGGGCTATCGATTGGCTACGGGTGCCGATATTTAGGCACACTGGCTTCAGCCATTTACGTCTGGGGCTTGCATATAATGGGCAACAGAAAAACAAATGGGAAATGTGCTCTATTTGATCTTTACAATAATAGCAATGATCATCCCACATTGGAGACCAGTGTTTTTTAAATGCGTTCACTGGTAAGGTTCCTATACGAAATTGAAAGTATAGCTTCCTATCATGTGGTCGTTCTATTATGTCCCAATATGTTTCACAAGATGGATACATTTTGATGTCACAAAAACGAGTTGTCAGTTTTGATTGGGAACCTTTACAGATCATTGTTACATACACCATCTCCCAGTATAATTCTTTCAATTTCGCTTTCGAAGGAAAGCTAGCCACATCATGATTGCCCCAGAGATGTTCCAGCTTTAACAATACAAGAAGCCCCCGTAGTTCTTTTAGCCATTCAATACAATGAAAACGATCGAACTTAACAACATCTTCCAGAGCTGCAGCCTAATGGCTCAGCTCTGGGGTGACCATCAAACGTCTCCAATATAGGAGTGGCCGTAGTCTAGCTATGTCCTCGATATTTTTTCTGCCAAGATCCAGTTTCAGCGGAATTATGGGCGTGCTTTGGGGAACCATAACAAGTCCTCGTAGGAATCTGTTCTCCGCACGACCCAACTCTCCCAAATTTGAAAACCCCCATAGTTCAAAGCCATATAAGCAGGCGCCTAATACTTTCATATTGTATATTTCAAGTGCACAGTTAACCGGCTTTGTTAGCGATTTACGATGTTTTAAGGCAACTGCGCCGGCAAGCTGGTTAAACTTCAATAATGTCTTGTTAATATGCGATTTCCACTTCATGTTTCCCTGAAGGGTGACGCCTAAATAAGTGAAGGCATCCACTTTCTCTAAAGGGATACCTTTGTATTTAATTGCACCTTTGAAAGTGGACTGATAGTTTAGGCACATGAATTTAGTTTTGGTGGTATTCAATTCAAGGCCCCTACTATCACAAAATTCGCCAAAGGCATCAACCATTTTTTGGAGACCGCTCGGGGTGCGTGAAAGTAAAAGCGTATCGTCCGCAAACATTAAGACAGGGACGTGGGAGCCTGCTATAATTGGAGCATCACTAGGGGATTTCATTAAATGGGCAACAATTCCATTTATGTAGATTGAAAATAGTGTTGGTGCTAAAACGCACCCTTGCCTTACTCCTCGTTCAACTGGGAAGGAATCTGTGACTTCTCCTTGCTTGCCCCATCTGATTTTAGCAAAATTATTATCATGGAGGCGAACTAGGAGGGTGAGGAGTTCCTGGCTTAAACCTACATCAGCCAAGGTCTGCCACAATTTTTCTCTAGGAACTAGGTCGAAGGCTGCTTTTAGGTCCACAAAGACAGCATACAACGAGCCCTTTTTAAGTGTGACATTTCTCCAATAGATGGTTATGAAGTAAAGAATTTGGTCCACACTACTAGTCAATGGCCGGAACCCTGCCTGGTAAGGAGACAATATGTTCTTTTCGTCAATCCATTGCTGCAGCTTATTCTGGACTAAGCGGCCCATCAGTTTTTGCGCTGTATCTATAAGACTGATGGGTCTATAGTTTTGGGCTAATGTTTTATCTCCTTTTTTAAATATGGGGATTATTTCTGCTCCCTTCCATGTATGGGGCACTTCCCCTCCCATCGCCACGGCATTTGCCAACATTTTAAAATAAGAACACCAGGCAATCTTGTCCGATAGAAATACGTCGGCCGGAATACCATCCATGCCTGGCACTTTCCCCCCCGCTATACAATCCAACGCTTTGCTCACATCTTTCTCGTCAAACATTTGACTTTTAAAAGAGGTGGATATGGGGGGTTGAACAGAAATATGGGCAGGGTTACGCGCATACTGTGGTTTAAAAAACTCTGTCCATTGATTTATGGCAACATTATTTTGTGGCTGGGCAGCTATTCCTCCCCTCTCCCATTTTACTATAGCCCAAAAACGCTTAGAGTCTTTTGCTGCACAGGCCTCCTTCAAATCCAGCCAACCTTCTTCATCCCAGCGTTTCCTGGCCTGTTTTTGAGTTTGTCTATATACATCTCTCGCCCTCTTGATTGCTATTGCATTGCCTGTTTTTAATTCCAGGCTCAGATTGTGTCGTGCCACCCTGCAACTCTTATCATACCAACCTTGCCTTGGGTGGATTTTTCCAACTTTACAGGGGTCTACTCTTTTAGTGAAAAAACTTTGTATTAGAGGTGAAGCAGTCTAACCTTAAACGACAATATCAAGCTTCCCCTGCCTCTCTGGATCTTGATGTGCAGCAAGTTTCCTTATCTTGATCAGATATCTGCAGACTCCTTGTGTTACAAAACAACAACAATGGTTCTGTTGGGGATCACAATGAAATCGAAGAATGTATTGAATACAAAAATAAAACAATATATCCAATGAAGGATATATGAGGAAACATACACTGACCACAATAGTTGTAAAGGTAAATCTTTTAGTATAAACCTTATAGCGACTGAATTCACAATTCTTTAAATAGCTGTCCAAAACAAACAAAACACATGGACTGGGTATACATTGAGTGAATAGGTCGTGACTGGTGACAGAGTGTTGTAAATACTTGAAAAAGTACCAAAATAATCATACATATAGACGAAACATTACATCATGAGTGTTCACTTTAGAGTACAGTAGTCTCAAACTGATAATTTATCTCTTTGCTTCGTTGAGACTCGGTGTGGACGGATACATAAACAGAACGTCGACGTTTGGACCCTAGATAAATGCGCTGATTTGTGTGCATCCATGACGGGTCTTCATCAGGACTAAAAGAAGAAGGAAGGTGGGACAGCCTGTGAATGTAAAATGAAAGTGGGCAGGTCAGAGCCTGATGTGTGTCAGTGATAAAACAATTAGGGCACAAGTACCCATTTGGGCTCTCCTTTTTAGAGGTGAGTATTTCTTCCGACAGGTCCTTCAACGAGGGGGTGGAGAGTGTCAGCCGACCATCTCCATGGTCACATATGGCAAAAGTATTTCTATAAAGCAAGCAAGGCAAAACTCATGCCTCTGCTGGGAAAAGTGATTTATGCCCTATTAACAACTGTGGTAGGGTCTGTGCATACCTTGTTTCTTTGTATGTAATCTTCAGCACCATCCGGTGGGAAGATCGAGAGAAGGGGTGCCGCCACAGCGATCACCTAAAATTGAGTAAGGGAGCCCAATGTCAGCCCATGATAGCGTTATAACGGGGCTGCACAGATGATAGTAAGGGATGTATGACATTACAACGCATGCTTTTACATCGCATGCCTTTACAACGCTGTTTTTACAATGCATGCCTTTACAACGCATAGTGCTTTGGGGCGCTGGATAGTGAATAGTTTAATTTACTATTCCAACTCCAGTCCCCGTGGATAATAGGGAAGGTGTTGGATAGTAAATTAAACCTATTCCCTATCCTAGAGCGCCCCCCAGCGCAATGCGTTGTAATGGTTTGCGTTGTAAAAGTTGCGTCGTAAAGGCACTGCGTGGTAAAAGTTGTGTTGTAAAGGATGTTTCCCGATAGTAAG
Organism: Lissotriton helveticus; assembly: GCF_964261635.1. Taxonomy (NCBI): domain Eukaryota; kingdom Metazoa; phylum Chordata; class Amphibia; order Caudata; family Salamandridae; genus Lissotriton; species Lissotriton helveticus. The sequence continues at coordinate 1,505,864,704 of NC_136069.1, read as the reverse complement.
CATCAAGAAGTGCTTTGACAGTCCATAATAGATGGTAGCGTTATTAAAGGTGGTGTTATTAAAAGTGTTGGTCACAGATAGCTGTTTGTGCGCTAGGGTGGGGTGCTTATGTACAGTGAACCCTGCGCATCACGTGCAAACTACCAGAAGCGGAAGTGTGCGCCTCACAACGCCCTATTAGTCAATGTGCTTTTACTTAGTGGAGTCAAAGCATGCATAAACGTACTCGTATGGGCGTACTATGGTCCAAAATCGGTAACATGCGCATACCGCTACAGTGCGTAATATTTGTGTACTACCTATGCAGAGAACACATCGCGTCTAACCCGAGATAAATAAAAGAGTGAATTTTACTGTCAGAAACGCATAAAATAGCTCAGTGGTGTAAAGCAAGCTTCGCGCTGTGAAGAATAGGTTTCTGTAGGGTTGCAGAGTGAAGATACCGTCTGATATCCAGTACGAGATGTAATCGTACATAAAACCGTTAAGGGCAACAAACGATATATGTCGTTAGAGTGGCACACACCAATCAAAAGAACCAAAACCAGGACTTAATCCTACTGACTCACGGGGAGAAAGCTAACAAGGAGAGTCGTTGTATGGGAGTCAAGGACGTGGGCGAACACTTACTAGCAAAGCAGGAAAGCAGCGAAGACATCTTAATACGTCTGCGCGCGTCGAGTACTGACAACGGGAGCCTAAGCATGCTCTCTATATGACCTGCGCCGCCAGCTGCGTACGTGTCAAGTCATGCGTGTGGATTAGAGCTGATTTAAGAATAATCGATAGGAAAAACAGGGCAGCCTGAATAATCCTGGAGTGGACATACCTAATTGTGGTCCTAGTGGGGGGAGCAATGTTGTGAACAATCACGCATCACTGACAAAATATCGATTACACTAATATAGAATACATAAAATATCGATGACAAAATATCGAATACAACAATATCGAAGTCCTATCTACAAACAGGTAAGTACAAAAATATTGAATCAAAAATATCGTTAAAAAAATATAGTTAGTCAAAATATCGAAATTTTTTAAATATCTTAAAAGTAATTTAAAAATAATAAAATAAAAATATAATAAACTAAAACATACTTAAAAAACTTAAATAACCTTAAAATTATTAAATAATGAATTTAAGTTAAAAAAAATAAACATACAGTTTTTTAACACATATATATATATATATTAATATATATATATATATATATATATATATATATATATTACCTACTGGCGGTCGCCAGTAGGTATATATAGTTAGGATTTTTTCTCTATGGGATTTTTGAAAATTCTATGTCAAATAACTTTGGCGTTTGTGGACGGAATTGGCTGAAATTTTCAGGATAATGGCACATTTTGTTTCTGAGCAGCCCCTGAAAATTGGGGGGGGGTTCGTCCAGGGGGGGTCGAGAAAAAAGGGGGGTCCCAAAACGTGTTTTTAACATTGAGTTTTCCATAGGGCGGTTGGCCTCACTTTTAGCCCGAACGGTTGAATGGATTTGCACTAAACTTGGCAAAATTGTAGGGACTGGTAGCCCGATGTGCCTTTTGTAGGTCTCAATATATGTGCTACAGTGGATTTTGAGAAATTAACGTTTAAAAAAAGATATATATCTGTAACAGCGGACCGGGCAGCGCTCCAGTACGCGTACTTTTCGCGCAACGGAGCTTTGTGAAGCGAAGCTGATTGGTTCTCCGGCGTCTGTAAACATTCCAAACAGTCCGTAGCGGCCGCCATCTTGTCTCTCGGTAGGATCGAGAGACAAGAGGAGGCCAAAGCGAAGGGGCAAATGACCATAAGGGGGCATAGTAGATCCTCGCTGACCCCCTAGGTTTGATGTGGAGGTTTTAAAAGGGCCCCGCGGAGCAAAAAAAAAAAATAATAATAATAATCGAACGGCTGAATGGATTTGCACGAAACTTGGTAAAATATTAGGGACTGGTAGCCCGATGTGCCTTTGCTAGGTCTCAATATATGTGCTCCAGTGGATTTTGAGAAATTAACGTTCAAAAAAAGATATATATCTGTAACAGCGCTCCGCTTCGCGTAACGGAGGTTTGCGAAGCTGATTGGTCATTCTGTCACTGGGCTATAGTTGGGCTACATCTGGCTGATATTTGGGCTACATTTGTTTTTTTTGTCTCTGGCGGCCATCTTTGGGCTACATTGGGCTACATTGGGCTTCATTGGGCTTCATTGGGCTACATTGGGCTACATTTGGGCTCCAACATGCCAATGTAGCCCAATATATATTTTTCAAAGTTAATTTTCGTAAAAACCACTGGAGCATATATCTTGAGACATAGCAAAGGCACATCGGGCTACCAGTCCCTACAATTTTGCCAAGTTTCGTGGAAATCCATTCAGCCGTTCGAGCTAAAAGTGAGTCCAACCGCCCTATGGAAATGAAGGAAATGAATGGGTAATTTGTAATTAGCAAATAGCTCATCGCAAACTAGGAATGGTAAAGAATCGCTATTCATTCCTTAAAGTTCCCTATTTAGGAAATGCAAAAAACTTTGATGATACATATGGCGGTTCATCTCTAACAAGATAAGAAGCATAGGGATAGATTTATGATGACTGGCGCATCACCAGGGATGTGTTAGTCATTCTGTGCCGCTGTTCCGTCACCTATGGTGTGCTGCATTTACAATGCGGCGCATCATGGGGCAAAAACAGCACAGATGCGTGATGTATCTGTGCCGTAAAGGTGGCGCATTGCTGGAGTTGTATCGCAAGTGTGATGAAGCTCCAGCAAGGGTCGGGGGTGCCCCTGTCGCAGGGTTTCTGTTCTCACACAGAACTGTGGACAGAGGATTGGAACCTCGGCGAATTAGGGTGCCCCAAAACTCACCTTAGTAATCAAAAACCCCTTAGCAAGCTAGGTACAGTGTCACATTGGATATAACAAACTCTCAATGTTTAGACAATCCAGAATATGAACTTATAGTACCTCAGGATACGTGGAACTCATGAACAGTCGGTCGTTATATATTTCTTAGAAACCAGAACATGGAGTTAAGAAGAACACATGTGTATTTGAAATGTTTATTTACTAATGCCGTCTTCTCAGGCGTAGTTTCTTAGATAATACAAGTACACATATTATCAGTAGCAAAATTACCAGCATAGTTACTAGTACATAAAAAGCGAATGGTGACAGTATGTTAACATGCTGTAAATGAATAAGAGTTAGCAACACTTATAAGCAGCCACGGGCCGTGGAGGGAGTTACGGTGGGGCAGGGAGGCGGGGAGGGGGAGGGGCAGGGTGGAGAGGGCTCCACCCTGCCCCTCCCCCTCCCCGCCTCCCTGCCCCCACCGTAACTCCCTCCACGGCCCGCGGCTGCTTATATCTCACCCTCCCTAATACACATATTATATTATTTGCTAAGAAGGTCTGTTTGTGTTGGTTTAGGGCGTGCCCATACTTTAGTGTCTTAGATTTGAAGGAATCACATCAGCATACACCAGCTCTCTCTTCATGTGAACCGCATCAACTGTTGTGTATGTGTGTTCGGCAAAGCAATATAAAACCCGCCTCATGCCCAGAATTGGCAGAAGCTGCACTTATGTTATGAGTATGAAGTCGTGGAGATCAGACCTCATAACAATTCTGTATCGTGTTGTTCTTGAAACTTCAGCACTCGCTGTACAGATATAGTTTAACAAGCAAAGCAGATAGTAGAGCAATAACATATTATTCTCATGTAAACCACGATGAACTACTAGGTTGAAAGCTAAAGCAACAACTAAGTGTCGTGTGCAGAAGTTGCAAAAAAGGAAAAATGGCGTTTAAACCGGTAATGAGCCCATGCTAACTTAACACGGTGTAAAGATATCCAGGACCTAGATGACACCTCCCCATGATCCGGAAACGAACTGAATAAGATAATAGAAGTGCCATCTCATGAGAGCAGATTGCAACTTTATATGTGGACGGTCCGCAAGGTAAAACATTAAAAACTAGGAAAATTTAATGCTAAAGAAAAATAAAACAGCCAAGTACTTTATCGAGTCTTAAGCCAATAGGCAAGCTAAATAATAAAAACTTGACAAATAAGTCAATGAATTGTCAATGAAATGCTAGTACTCAGCATATCAAACATGAAAAAGGTCTATGACATAACTGTGTATGCAAAATAAGCTGCAACAGCCTCCAATAGGAAGTCACCGTCTTCATCCGAAAAGAGTTCAGCCATCCAATTTAAAAGCGGAAAAGAACATACGTGCTCTCCCAGCACCGGATCCTCTATCACCATCAGAGGACAGCTCGGTGGGTTTTCAAGAAAGCTCTGTTCCAAGAAAGACTGTGTTGCCGTCAGTAAATTCCAGGGACCAATTAGTCCATGCATCAATGCCACAGCCATAATCCTTTCGCCAGGACAAACCAACTCGTGAGTAATGATAGGAGTCATCAGCTGATTAAAGTCGACGTCAGGAGAAACCGGTCCGCAGAGACACAAATCAATGGCCCAATCGAAATCACAGGTCAGGCAGTGAAATACAGGCTGGACACAGGTGAAGTAGGAGAATCGAAAAGATAATCCATATGCCGTGCTTAATATCGCCAACGGCATTGTGCCATAATATTCTAGCATGCGATTGCGGAACAGTGTCAGCAGCTGCAGGGCGGGAGCTTGCACAGGAGGGACATCCATATTTAAAAATGTAAAAAAGCACAAGAGCGTCCGCTGGTAATGCAAGTAAAAATGGGAATCCACGAAGCACAGTGGAAAAAAATAGAATGAAAGAAAGCAGGGATGACTCCAAAGATTTTCTCAAATGAAGTCACAAGACCACTGGTAACAACTTTAAAAAAGTGCGCCAGGCCCTTTGTGGAGGACGCGTTAGAGATAGTCCGAACCATCTTGCTGAAATGGAAAGGCGAATCTGTATTGAAAAGGGTCTGCACCTCTGTACGGGTGTTCGCTATGTGAAGCACGAAAGTTTCACGGGCCGAACTCAAGGCCACCTCTCTCTGAGACAAAAGAGCTCTTATTCTTGCCATGCCGTTGAAATCTGCTCCCAAGGTTGGTAATTGTGGCCAGATTGAAAACTCCCTATGTTCATGTGTGGGAGGAAATAGAACATTTCTGCAGCAAATAACCCGTTCACTTACTGTTACGATAAAAGGAATACTTTTAATTAACCCAGAACAATCTTCATTATTGAGCATCAAATAACTACCATTTTCCAACAACTTGAACGTGGGGATGATAGCAGGAACTGGCGTGCCTTGGCGTGCCTTGCAACACGCAAGCCATATTTGGTCGGTGTTTGTTGCATGAACCGTGTAACTGTATGTGCCTACACATTAGTGAATGATCTGGCGTCTCAGTGCATTCCTCTCCATTCAGATAAACTTCTTGATCATCTTTGAAACATCTGTATGTGTATGGAAGCGACCAGACCTCATGAAGAAAAGCACTACCTAAAGGTTCATAACGACCTATTGGTATATATTTCATACAATTTGAAAACTTATATAAAGCAAAAGGCAGCGTTATTAAACCGTGGATAAGGCACGTTGCCAAAAAACCCGCAATCCTCTGCTGATGATGTCACTGAGCATGTCATGAATGATGTAATATGTGACATCATCAGCAGTGGATTACGGGTAATAGTATCTCTAGTTTACTCCCCTATAGCTGTCTTTCTTTTAACATAAGTGTCTGTTTCCTTCCCTTATACTTACTGTTCTTTTTTTTAAAAAAAAATTTTGGTTCACTTCCGGTTCGCGTACCGGCGAGCGAACTGGGAAGCGAACTACGAGAAATAGAGGTTGGCACAGTTCCAAATATTGTACCAATTTTTTAATAACGGGGAGGTAGTTCTGAAAAGAACTTTTTTTTTATTGTTTTTGTTGTTTTATATTTTTTCATTATTTTTCTGAATTTTTTTTACTTTTTTTGAATTTTTCTGAACAGTTTTACATTTTTGGGGGTTTTTCTTGCAGGGGGCAATGAAAACGATTCATTGTAAAGGGCTCAACAGGAGCAACAAAACAAAAAAAAAGTATTTATTATTTGGGGCGTTTCGTACAAACTTGCATATGATAGTCAATAGCTCTGTTGGTCAGAGTGATGCTTCTTTCTCCGTAGCAAATGAATCCATTGCAATATACGCAGACGTGTTTTACTTCATGAAATCTCGTTTGAATATTTGGCACCATCTCCCTGCCCTCTGGTCCCGTTACTTCCGGTACAACAGATCTTCTGGCCATAATAGGGAGATTATCTAGGTCGTTACGAAACTGTGCAGCACTGTAGTTGTTAGGATGCCACCTAGTCATATGGCGATGCATTGTGTAGTTTCCGAAACTGTATTTTTTGTCGGTCCCTCTGGACAGTCTATCTTGACATATAAGGCAAGTTACGTATCTTGCATTTACTTTTTTCTGACCTTTGGGAATTTTAAAAAATTGCCAAATGAAGTTTTCTTTCCGTTGTTCCTCTTCTTCCTCTTCTTGCTGAATTATAACTTGAGCAGGTGGTCCACTCTTCCTTGGATGTGGTGGAGGTGGTGGGGAAGCACCAGCTGAAGCTACTAAAGAAGCCATTGCTCACTGGTAACAAAGGGTCTTTCTCTCACAATGATGAAAGTCAGAGTGAGGAAAGAAGGAGGGATTTTCATCATTTGGGAAAAACAATAGTTCTCAACCAATGAAAAGTGTTCATTTTAGATTATATGACCTAGTCTTACATCATTAGGAAACCAAAAGTGAAATGAACCAATGAAAAGTGTTATTACCAAGTCACATGACCTGCTGTGTTTACGTTAAGCGCTTTGCAGGGCCGACCGGTTTGCTTCCAGAAACCTGTGCTTTGCGACTCGGTAAGCGTACCAGTTCGCTAACGTAGCACGTCATATGACGTATCACGCGACAACGCGAAACGTCATGCGGACGGGAGGCGTCACGATGTTGTTTTCTAACGCGGCAGTTGCGGTAAAGAAATGTTTACCGGCTCGCGGTCTATTTCGCGGCATCAAGGTCAGCTAACGGGAAGCTTCCCGATTCGCGAAGCGGGAACGAAGAAAAAAAAATATTTTAAAAAAAAAATATTAATAAACATATAAAATATATTTTTGGATTTAAAGAAGAATACATTTTACAGCTACAGATATTAGCTGTTAAAAAACCAATGAAATTCACTGAAAAAACCATAGGTTATAGACCATATATAGTTAGGAATTAGCATTTACAAAACCTTGAAAATTCACTGAAAAAACCATAGGTTATAGACCATATATAGTTAGGAATTAGCATTTAGAAAACCTTATTTTACTCACACAAAACCATTGAAATTCCATATATAGTTAGTTGCACTAACTATATATCGCGCACCCGCAATCCACTGCTGATGATGTCACATATTACATCATTCATGACATGGTCAGTGACATCACTGATGACATCACTGATGACATCTCAAATGACATAACTGATGACATCACTGATGACATCTCAAATGACATCACTGATGACATCATGACACACCAATACCAGTTACTACATACGCACTCACTGATTCCTACATCTACACACACATTCACTCATTCACCCATACAATCACTCATACATACAGTCACTCATTATTACAACACTATCATATGCACTCATACACCTATGCAGACAGTCACACACTGCCACTCATCCATGGAGTTACTCACACACCAAGTCAGTCCTGTAAAGAATCAATCACACTTCCATTTCTTCATCTATACAGTTAAACACAGAACACCATACTTCCGTGACATCACTGATGACATCACTAATGACATCTGAAATGACATCACTGATGACATCTCAAATGACATCACTGATGACATCATGACACAACAATACCAGTTACTACATACGCACTCACTGATTCGTACGTCTACACACACATTCACTCATTCACCCATACAATTACTCATACATACAGTCAGTTATTATTAGAACACTATCATATGCACTCATACACCTAGTCAGTCCTGTGAAGAATCAATCACACTTCGATTTCCTCATCTATAGTTAAACACAGAACACCATACTTTTCACACATATACTAACACATACTTACTCTCTTATACAATCACTGATACAAGTACACATTGATATGCACAGCGTCACACACCTCCCAGCCAGCCACACACACACTCAGTCTTCCATCCATCCAGTCATTCTTCAATATGTAAAACGTATTTAAACTTTACAAAAACACACAGACACTAGATGATGTCATCAGTGATGTCATCAGTGATGTCACTGACCATGTCATGAATGATGTAATATGTGACATCATCAGCAGTGGATTGCGGGTGCGCGATATATAGTTAGTGCAACTAACTATATATGGAATTTCAATGGTTTTGTGTGAGTAAAATAAGGTTTTCTAAATGCTAATTCCTAACTATATATGGTCTATAACCTATGGTTTTTTCAGTGAATATATATATATATATTAACGTAATATTAATAAAAAATATAAAATATTTTTACCGTAAGATAGGGGAGGGTAACATTTACTATTACCACTCCAGTGAGTGCAACACTAGGGTAAACGTTGGATAGCGTAGGGGTAAAAATTACTATTCCCACTCCAGTGAGTGCAACAGTAGAGAAAGCGTTGGATAGCGTAGGGGTAAAAATTACTATTTCCGCTCCAGTGAGGGCAACAGTAGGGAAATCGTTGGATAGCGGGAGGGTAAAAATTACTATTCCCACTCCAGTGAGTGCAACAGTAGGGAAAGCTTTGGATAGCGTAGGGGTAAAAATTACTATTCCCACTCTAGTGAGTGCATCAGTAGGGAAAGCAGGCACTTAAACGTGATTATTGAGAGAGCAGAGGAGGTCGCACAATCATCTCTACAGAGAGAGAGGCAGGATATGAAAAGATGTGACTGCCTACAGAGCCATGCTGAAAGGAAGAGCTCACTTGTTGAGTCTGGCGCTCAGGTCTGGTAATTTATGTGTTCTGACAAGTTAATTTACAACATTAATAGTACTTGTCAAGAAGGGACGATACGACCTGCATTTTACTAGGGTTTCTGCTTGGAGAACGACATTAGTGATTTAGCGGGTCTTTGAAAGGCTAAAACCTCTCAAAAACAGCTACAGATGAAATAAAACCAAGCTTTTGCAACCAAACTATGTTTGAATCTTTGCAGCAGTGCATTTAAAATAAATTGCTGTGCCTCTATTAAACATTGATGACATACCAAATTGACTGTGTAATGACAAACTTTTCAGTGTTTTAAAATAATCCCTCATGAATTCCAAAGGAGGAGAGATGGGTGTTATTTCTGATATTTATCTGTTTCTTGGCGCTGTCTTTGGAAGGGTGTCGTGTTTTTAAGATTATTAGTGCCATGTGACAAAGGCCGGCTTTAGTGCAGTTTTAAAAGCACCTGCTGCGGTGTTCCTTGCCTCCAGCAATTTTCAGGCAACCATAAAAATGTCAAGATAACTCTTCTGGAGATTGATGGTCCTGCTGCAGAGAGATCTGAGTTTTGTCTAGTGGAAGTTTTGACTCTTCATAAAGTTGTGCTGGAGGTTAAAATGCCTGATGTAAAGCATGTGAACCAAACAGATCACAAATTGCATGCAATGTAAATAGGTCAATGCGTTACTGGTACTGTCAGAGAGCCCCTTTTGATACTTGCAGTTTATAAATTTAAATCCTAATATAGAACAGTGAGCTACTAACTATCAAAGAGCTGCATGCAAACTGTAAGGTATAGATTAGAACATTATGAATTTTCCTCCCAGTCTTTCATTATCCTAATCTTACAAAAAGGTTTCACTTGGGTAGAAATCAATTCTTATCAGTAAAGCCATGGTGTTATGTTTTAAATACTACGGGGCCCATTATGATGTCGGCCGATTGCCCCCGCCAGGCTTGCGGTGGCCACCGCCAGCCTGGCGGGGGCAATCCACCCGACATCCACTCTTGATTTCCCCCCCGCCATATTAGTATGGCGGGGGGACCTCGGCGGACGGAAATACCGTCCGCTGCTTTTCCACCCCGGTCGCCTTGCGGCCGGGGCGGAAAAGGAATAATATGGTGGCGGTGGCTATCAGACACCGCCAGCCATATTATGATAGGCATTTTTCAATGCCTTTCTGCCGCCACGGAAAGGCATGCAGACTTCACTCTGGGGGCCCCCTGCGGGCCCCCAGAGTGAAGGAGAGTAGGGGGTGCACACGGGGGGTACCTGTGGTACCCCCCTGCATTTGCATAATCAAAGCGGCAGGCACCGCGCGGTGCCTGCCGCTTTGATTATGCAAATGCAAAAGTGCTTTTTAAGCATTGTGGCGGGCGGTGCTGAGAGCACCGCCCGCCACAATGCTTAACATGCAGGATGTGCCCGCCACTGTGCTGGGCACATCCTAATACCCCCCACGGGACCCCCGCCCTTATGGCCGGCGGTCCCTATTACCACGAGGATGGCGGGCGGGCAAAGTCCGCCCGCCATCCTAATGACCCCTAAGTATTTAATTCTTCAGACCAAGAAATGTTAAACTATACTGTCTACCAGTATGGATGACTTGTGCATCCTACAAATTGTATTCCTCTATCTGATGTAACATTTCCCAGACATTGATTTAAACACTATGGGGTCCATTAGGATGACGGGCGGACTTTGCCCGCCCGTCATCCTATCGTAAATCGGGACCGCCCGCCATAAGGGCGGGGGTGCCATTATGCCATTAGGATGTGCCCGCCACAGTGGCGGGCACATCCTGTATTTTCAGCATTGTGGCGGGCGGTGCTCTCTGCACCGCCCGCCACAATTCTGAAAATGCACTTTCACATTTTCATTTGCAAAGCGGCAGGCACCACGCGGTGCCTGCCGCTTTGCAAATGACAATGAAGGGGGGTACCACAGGTACCCCCCATGTGCACCCCCCACCTGTACTTCACTCTAGGTTTCCGCAGGGTGCCCCCAGAGTGAAGACTGCATGCCTTTCCGTGGCGGCGCTGCCTCTAACAATGCCCATTGTAATATGGCTGGCGGTGTCTAATAGACACCGCCACCATATTAAACATTTTCCGACCCGGCCGCAAGGCGACCGGGGCGGAAAAGTGGCGGGTGGTGTTTTGGTCCACTGCGGTCCCCCCTGCCATTGTAATATGGCGGGGGGGAATTCAGGGAAGGATGTCGGGCGGATTGCCCCCGCCAGGCTGGCGGTGGGGCAATCCGCCCGACATCCTAATGGACCCCTATGATTCAGTGTCTCAGTGTAATGTGTATGCGATGTAAAGTGCTTAACATCTTACACTGGTATGAGTGGCGCTATTAGACAAAATAAATATGAAAGAGAGAGGGGTAATGGCTTGGGGGGCACTGTTAAAGTTTGGTAATGAGAGTAGCCTTGGCGGTGGTGGTCATTGGGGCAACAACAAACATTGTCACACCAGGCGCCACCAGCACTAAAGCCGGCCTTGTTCAAATGGCACTAATAATTACAGTGAAATTATTAAACTGTCCCACATTGCAATTTGAAAGCTTGGCAGCTATGTGGCTGCATTTCCTTTCTTGATAGGGCTGGGCTACAGGGTGATTGTGTGCATTTGTTAAGGTTTTTGTCTTAATTGCAGCTCATGATGGGTGCTGCGATTAACATGAAAACTTTAAGACACAGGGGCATCTTAAGGATTTTGGGGTCCTGGCCCAAACTTATTTCTGGAGCCCCCTGATCAGAACAGATTTGGATTTATGATCCATTTTCAGCTTTTTCATGTCCTTTTTGGCCTGGTCACCGACACTGCAGAGGCACACTGGTCCAAATTCTAAATGTACTTACATCTAATATTCAGGGATGGTGGTATGTGTTTTTCAAATTGTAACATAGCACCCAGAAGGAAAAGGAGAGGAAGCTAGTGAGCAATACGATTTAGTGGTTTAGGAACAAAGGAGAAAAAAAGTCAGGGCGCAAAGCAAAGAAATGGAGAAGGTGGTAATGGAGAAATTGGTAAGAGAGGGACGGAAAGAGAAAGGCAGCCAGAGGGTTTGGAGAACTGGGAGGGAGAACAGAGAATGGAAAACCAGTAAACGGTAAAAGAGAAAGCAAAGAACAGGCAGTGAGAGGGAAATGGAGAAAAGAATGGGATGGTGGAGAAGGGGAAAGTGGGTAAACGTGAGCGGGACTGATATGGGGAAGGGGAAAAAGAAGACAATGAGACAACGAGAGCAGCTGGGGAGTGGAAGAAAAAAAAGGACAAAAGGTATGTCAGAGAAGACAGCGAGTGTGGTATGGCAATGCTTCAGAAGTAGCATCTCTGCATAACGATGTTGGGGGTTCTTTAAGGAGCCTTGTTCGCTATCTTTTCATTTCTAAACACTCACTCTATGTAATCGTGCTCACCTAAACGAACTAAGAAGAGTGGAAGGCTGGTTAGGCCATGCCAAGATTTGTAATCGTGCCAAGATGCAGGTCTGAGCAGATGGCAGCTGCAAGTCTGTAAATGACTGATCCATCTGTCTGGAGTATTCTCTTCACTAACACTTGCTTCCCTTCTCTTTTTGAAACTCAAGGGCAGCAATATTGTCGTGGTGTCACTAGGGATTTAAGTGGAAGCTTTTTCAATATTATTTACAAGTGCTGCTTTTTTTATCTTATGCAACTAACAACCACTGGCAAAGCCAATAGTCCGACATGTTGTAGGTATGATGTTACTTGTATCATATATCTGGATGCAATGACAGAAACAGGAAAATACAAGCGAAGCACAGAAAAGTTAATAAAGTTACACAATCACCCTGCAGCCCAGCTCTATTAAGAAGACAAATTCAGCAAGTCTACAAACACGCTGTGTGCTCTACACGCCATGTTTGTAGAGTTGCTGCCTTTCTTTTCCTAATGGAGCACAGCTGCGGGGTGATTGTGGGCCTTTGTTAAACATTTCAGGTTATCTGAAGCACCCGTCTGGAGCTGCAATTAACTTGAAAACTTTAACAAAGTCACACAATAATCCTGGAGCCCAGCTCTGTTAAGAAGAGAAATTCAGCAAGTCTACAAAAACGGCATGAGCTTTACACTAGGCCTGGGCGTCAAATTCCGTTCCGCTTGCGAAAATTGGGGGAAATGTGACATTTTCGCGTTCCGCGGAGTGCGCGAAAATGCCAACATTTCTGCGATCCGCAGCGAACCGGAAATTTTTTTCATGCTCGCACTGAAAAATACGTTCTAGCGCGCGCGATCGCCTTACCTGGATCCTTGCGTTCGGCGACAAGTTTTCCCGATCCGGTCACGTGCTCCACGAGATGTTGGATTGTTGGTAGCCATTTTGCGCTATCTCGCGCGAGATCGCGCCCGCAATCACGTCATTCGTCTCGCGATCATGCACCGCGAGATGAGAGTATGAGATCTCGAACACGTCATTCTCCACCGCGAGCGGGGGCGTGAGGACACGAACACGTCATATCGAACGCGACAAGGAGCGAGAGAAGAGAACTCGAACACATCATTCTCCACCGCGAGCGAGAGCGTGAGGATGCAAACATGTAATTTACAACGCGATCACGCAGAAAATACCGTGAACGGGCGGGAAAAAAATGTCCGCGTCTTCGCGATAATTCCGCGTGTTTGTGGAGATTTTTGACATTTTCGCAAATTTCGCCCACCACTACTTTACACGCGGTGTTTGTAGACTTGCTGAATTTCTTTTGTCACTAAAGCGCAGCTGTGGGCAGGTTGTGTGCTTTTGTTTAAAGTATTCATGTTAATCGCAGCTCGTGACAGCGCTGCAATTAATATGAATACTTAAAATAAAAGCACACAATCTGCCTTGCAGCCAGGCTCTAAATTCATAAGAAGAAAGCAAGTGCCCACAGGCTGCTGCAAGACACCTGCCGCTCCCTCGTCTTCTGTTGAAGTTAGTCTATTCCGCCGCTCTCCGCAACCAGGAAACACCCGTTTTTCGCACTGCTCACTTTTTAAAAGCAGCAGCACGAACACTCTTGTGGGATGTGCTGTGTGTTTGCACACTCCACACACGGCACTGCGCGCTCCAGGTAACAGAGGAGCGCGTGCATGCACGCACCTTATTGGTAACAGTGCTGCTGGAGCCCAAACTGGATAACCATGTACTCCTCCTTAGCACTTGGCTCTCTCAGGGTAGCACGACAGAGCAGTCTAAGCCTTACTCAAAAAGGTTAGGTGGGTTAAACATTCAGTATACAGTTTACACAGTAGGACCCTTTGATCAGTGCTTTACTTTATAATGGAAAAGTATTGTAATATACAAGAACAATTCACTACAAATAGAACTAAGATACACAGTGAAAACCAGAAGTCTCTACAACCCTCCGGGCCTGAGTTTTGACCCCAAAAAGCATTATAGTACCTAGACACTAAGCACTATAAAAAACACAGTTAACATTTCATTACACAGATCATGATGCACAGGAATATTCTTCAAACCTAGAGCAATGGTATTGCAGTGATTTTGTTTCAGGAGTTGATATGAAGTCAAATGTTACTGATCTATCCACTTTCCCACCCCCCAAAGCAATGGCAGTGCCCACCCTTTGTTGGCGAAAGCACTGCTCTGGTGATGTCAGGGTCTGGATAGGAGTACCTGTTGCCACGGGGCTAGTAGGAAGAGGGTAGTGGCTGGCCAGGCTGCCAGTCCACCCTGACACCCTCGGATGACACAAAAGGGGTAAAAGCTTGTACCACAGAGCCCACTAGATACAGTCTAAATTTTCTAATAGCAGGGCACCCATAAGGGGTACGCTACGTGCTACTAGGGCAGGACAAGCAAGGACAAAACTGGAGACCATGCAAGTCCTGTGGCTGGGATTGTGGGTTGGCAATGGTAAGTTCTTCAAAAGGGCACTCTCCCCTCAGCTACAGATGATAGCTGAAAGCTCTCATATGCTCCCACAGCACAGGGGAGGTGTCAGAGGTGAAGCAGTCTAACCTTAAACGACAATATCAAGCTTCCCCTGCCTCTCTGGATCTTGATGTGCAGCAAGTTTCCTTATCTTGATCAGATATCTGCAGACTCCTTGTGTTACAAAACAACAACAATGGTTCTGTTGGGGATCACAATGAAATCGAAGAATGTATTGAATACAAAAATAAAACAATATATCCAATGAAGGACATATGAGGAAACATACACTGACCACAATAGTTGTAAAGGTAAATCTTTTAGTATAAACCTTATAGCGACTGAATTCACAATTCTTTAAATAGCTGTCCAAAACAAACAAAACACATGGACTGGGTATACATTGAGTGAATAGGTCGTGACTGGTGACAGAGTGTTGTAAATACTTGAAAAAGTACCAAAATAATCATACATATAGACGAAACATTACATCATGAGTGTTCACTTTAGAGTACAGTAGTCTCAAACTGATAATTTATCTCTTTGCTTCGTTGAGACTCGGTGTGGACGGATACATAAACAGAACGTCGACGTTTGGACCCTAGATAAATGCGCTGATTTGTGTGCATCCATGACGGGTCTTCATCAGGACTAAAAGAAGAAGGAAGGTGGGACAGCCTGTGAATGTAAAATGAAAGGGGGCAGGTCAGAGCCTGATGTGTGTCAGTGATAAAACAATTAGGGCACAAGTACCCATTTGGGCTCTCCTTTTTAGAGGTGAGTATTTCTTCCGACAGGTCCTTCAACGAGGGGGTGGAGAGTGTCAGCCGACCATCTCCATGGTCACATATGGCAAAAGTATTTCTATAAAGCAAGCAAGGCAAAACTCATGCCTCTGCTGGGAAAAGTGATTTATGCCCTATTAACAACTGTGGTAGGGTCTGTGCATACCTTGTTTCTTTGTATGTAATCTTCAGCACCATCCGGTGGGAAGATCGAGAGAAGGGGTGCCGCCACAGCGATCACCTAAAAGTGAGTAAGGGAGCCCAATGTCAGCCCATGATAGCGTTATAACGGGGCTGCACAGATGATAGTAAGGGATGTATGACATTACAACGCATGCTTTTACATCGCATGCCTTTACAACGCTGTTTTTACAACGCATGCCTTTACAACGCATAGTGCTTTGGGGCGCTGGATAGTGAATAGTTTAATTTACTATTCCAACTCCAGTCCCCGTGGATAATAGGGAAGGTGTTGGATAGTAAATTAAACCTATTCCCTATCCTAGAGCGCCCCCCAGCGCAATGCGTTGTAATGGCTTGCGTTGTAAAAGTTGCGTCGTAAAGGCACTGCGTGGTAAAAGTTGTGTTGTAAAGGATGTTTCCCGATAGTAAGCATCAAGAAGTGCTTTGACAGTCCATAATAGATGGTAGCGTTATTAAAGGTGGTGTTATTAAAAGTGTTGGTCACAGATAGCTGTTTGTGCGCTAGGGTGGGGTGCTTATGTACAGTGAACCCTGCGCGTCACGTGCAAACTACCAGAAGCGGAAGTGTGCGCCTCACAACGCCCTATTAGTCAATGTGCTTTTACTTAGTGGAGTCAAAGCATGCATAAACGTACTCGTATGGGCGTACTATGGTCCAAAATCGGTAACATGCGCATACCGCTACAGTGCGTAATATTTGTGTACTACCTATGCAGAGAACACATCGTGTCTAACCCGAGATAAATAAAAGAGTGAATTTTACTGTCAGAAACGCATAAAATAGCTCAGTGGTGTAAAGCGAGCTTCGCGCTGTGAAGAATAGGTTTGTGTAGGGTTGCCGAGTGAAGATACCGTCTGATATCCAGTACGAGATGTAATCGTACATAAAACCGTTAAGGGCAACAAACGATATATGTCGTTAGAGTGGCACACACCAATCAAAAGAACCAAAACCCGGACTTAATCCTACTGACTCACGGGGAGAAAGCTAACAAGGAGAGTCGTTGTATGGGAGTCAAGGACGTGGGCGAACACTTACTAGCAAAGCAGGAAAGCAGCGAAGACATCTTAATACGTCTGCGCGCGTCGAGTACTGACAACGGGAGCCTAAGCATGCTCTCTATATGACCTGCGCCGCCAGCTGCGTACGTGTCAAGTCATGCGTGTGGATTAGAGCTGATTTAAGAATAATCGATAGGAAAAACAGGGCAGCCTGAATAATCCTGGAGTGGACATACCTAATTGTGGTTCTAGTGGGGGGAGCAATGTTGTGAACAATCACGCATCACTGACAAAATATCGATTACACTAATATAGAATACATAAAATATCGATGACAAAATATCGAATACAACAATATCGAAGTCCTATCTACAAACAGGTAAGTACAAAAATATTGAATCAAAAATATCGTTAAAAAAATATAGTTAGTCAAAATATCGAACATTTTTAAATATCTTAAAAGTAATTTAAAAATAATAAAATAAAAATATAATAAACTAAAACATACTTAAAAAACTTAAATAACCTTAAAATTATTAAATAATGAATTTAAGTTAAAAGAAATAAACATACAGTTTTTTAACACACATATATATATATAATAATATATATATATATATATATATATATATATATATATATATATTAACGTAATATTAATAAAAAATATAAAATATTTTTACCGTAAGATAGGGGAGGGTAACATTTACTATTACCACTCCAGTCAGTGCAACACTAGGGTAAACGTTGGATAGCGTAGGGGTAAAAATTACTATTCCCACTCCAGTGAGTGCAACAGTAGAGAAAGCGTTGGATAGCGTAGGGGTAAAAATTACTATTTCCGCTCCAGTGAGGGCAACAGTAGGGAAATCGTTGGATAGCGGGAGGGTATAAATTACTATTCCCACTCCAGTGAGTGCAACAGTAGGGAAAGCTTTGGATAGCGTAGGGGTAAAAATTACTATTCCCACTCTAGTGAGTGCATCAGTAGGGAAAGCAGGAAAGCAGCGAAGACATCTTAATACGTCTGCGCGCGTCGAGTACTGACAACGGGAGCCTAAGCATGCTCTCTATATGACCTGCGCCGCCAGCTGCGTACGTGTCAAGTCAGCCGTGTGGATTAGAGCTGATTTAAGAATAATCGATAGGAAAAACGGGGCAGCCTGAATAATCCTGGAGTGGCCATACCTAATTGTGGTCCTAGTGGGGGGAGCAATGTTGTGAACAATCATGGATCACTGACAAAATATCGATTACACTAATATAGAATACCTTAAATATCGATGACAAAATATCGAATACAACAATATCGAAGTCCTATCTACAAACAGGTAAGTACAAAAATATCGAATCAAAAATATCGTTAAAAAAATATAGTTAGTCAAAATATCGAAATTTTTTAAATATCTTAAAAGTAATTTAAAAATAATAAAATAAAAATATAATAAACTAAAACATACTTAAAAAACTTAAATAACCTAAAAATTATTAAATAATTAATTTAGGTTAAAAAAATAAACATACAGTTTTTTAACAAGCATATATATATATATATATATATATATATATATATATATATATATATATATATATATTAACGTAATATTAATAAAAAATATACAATATTTTTACCGTAAGATAGCAGGAGGGTAACATTTACTATTACCACTCCAGTGAGTGCAACACTAGGGTAAACGTTGGATAGCGTAGTGGTAAAAATTACTATTTACGCTCCAGTGAGTGCAACAGTAGGGAAATCGTTGGATAGCAGGAGGGTAAAAATTACTATTCCCACTCCAGTGAGTGCAACAGTAGGGAAAGCTTTGGATAGCGTAGGGGTAAAAATTACTATTCCCACTCCAGTGAGTGCAACAGTAGAGAAAGCGTTGGATAGCGTAGAGGTAAAAATTACTATTTACGCTCCAGTGAGTGCAACAGTAGGGAAATCGTTGGATAGCAGGAGGGTAAAAATTACTATTCCCACTCCAGTGAGTGCAACAGTAGGGAAAGCTTTGGATAGCGTAGGGGTAAAAATTACTATTCCCACTCCAGTGAGTGCAACAGTAGGGAAAGCGTTGGATAGCGTAGGGGTAAAAGTTACTATCCCCACTCCAGTGAGTACAACAGTAGGGAAAGCGTTGGATAGCGGGGGTAAAAATTACTATTCCGACTCCAGAGAGTGCAACAGTCGGGAAAGCGTTGGATAGCGGGAGGGTAGAAATTGCAATTCCCACTCCAGAGAATGCAACAGTAGGGAAAACGTTGGATAGCGTAGGGGGAAAAATTACTAATTCCACTCCAGAGGGTGCAACAGTAGAGAAAGCGTTGGCTAGCGTAGGAGTAAAAATTACTATTCCCACTCCAGTGAGTGCAACAGTAGGGAAAGCGTTGGATAGCGGGGGGGGTAAAAATTACTATTCCCACTCCAGAGAGTGCAACAGTAGGGAAAGCGTTGGATAGCAGGAGGGTAAAAATTACTATTCCCACTCCAGTGAGTGCAACAGAAGGGAAGGCGTTGGATAGCGGGGGGGGGTAAAAATTACTATTCCCACTCCAGAGAGTGCAACAGTAGGGAAAGCATTGGATAGCGTAGGGGTAAAAATTACTATTCCCACTCCAGAGAGTGCAACAGTAGGAAAAGTAAAAATTTAATATATTAATAAAAAGTAATTAAATATCAATACCAAGAAAAAATTAATTAAAACAAATTATGTAATAATTAATCAATTAAAAATACAAATTAATATTAGTTATTAAAATGAATTACCTATTAATACAAATTAATTACCAATTAACAATTAATTAACGATAAATTAAAAATCAATACCAATAAATAAATAAAAATAATTTACTTAATTACAATTAAATTACTTCCCACTCTATTCCCCTATAAACCCATAACCCACTACAGAAAATAAATTAATAAAATTAACATAATTATCAATCAATCAAATAATTAAAAGTAATTACCAATTAAAATTTAATTAATTACCAATTCAAAATTAATTAGTAATTAATTTAAAATAAATACCAATAAAAAAAATTAACATATTTAATTAAATACAATTAAATTACTTTCCACCCTATTCCCCTATAAACCCACAACCAGCTACGGAAAATACATTAATAAAATAAACATAATTATCAATTAATCAATTAATTAAAACAAATTACCAATTAGAAATTAAGTACCAATTAAAAATGAATGAATTACCAATTAATTAAAAATAAATACCAATAAATAAATTAACATATTTAATTAATTACAATTAAATTACTTCCCACCCTATTCCCCTATAAACCCACAACCCGCTACAGAATTAAACTACGCAAAAATTAAATAACATAAAAACACTTAAAAAAATTCGATATTATTAAAAATTCAATATATTTTAATACCTATATTATATACTTTGATATTTTGACTTTCTATAGTTTAAAAATTGATATTACATTACTTACCTCAATTCGATATTTTTCACCACTATATTCTGTCCATTCGATATTTTGTCCATTCTATATTTTGACTTCGATATTATGTCCATTCTATATTTTTGATTCGATATTATGTCTGTTTACCGTTTCATTATATGTTTTATACATTATACTGTTTTAATGTCGGTAATCACGAATTTACATGCTTGGTGCAAAGACAGTCGGAATTATGACTCATATTATTGACACTCGAGAACCACATTACATATAGCGTAGCTTATTTTTAGAAAACCCAAATGTCCAGTAGGGAACAATTTAACAGAGACTCCAAACATGGAGTGGCATAGTGATAAGTCAATGTGATGTTCACTTACAACCGTGTGAGAGTATCTCAGGCGTCCTTGTTTTCCAAAGCACAAGCAGCTCCCACAAGCCTCAGGCAGCTCATTCTTTACTGGGATGTCGCATGATGAGCCGAAGCCCAGCTCCATCCATCAGACTGGCAAGTTCCTTTCACTGATTATCTGTCACACAGGCACATTTTCAAGTACAACCTCTACCACTGGGTCTAAAAGCAGAATAGCAATCCAACCTCTCGACTCCTCTCCTGGATCTCTGCTTCCTTGAAGAACCCCTGTGGGTGCCTTGTCAGAAAAGAGAACATCCTTGAACAACCAACTGGCCAATGAGGTCAGATGTTTATCATTCCCCGATTGACAAACTAATCCATTAAGAGGGTCCACTACTTTTGCATCCTGTATGCCTCTCCAATTCGGTAGCATATTTCCTGCATGTTCACTGTGTAAACTGTCCATGATCAGTCCATGTGAGGAGGACTCCCTCCAAGTCTCTTGGTACCTGTCAGGCTTATCCCCAAGAGAGAAATGTTGTTAAACTTGTGTTTATTGAAATTTTTCCGAGTACATCATAGGTTATTAGCATCATTCCACACATCACAGGGAGCATTGTAGATATCAACAAGACAGAGGATGTACATAGTAACACATTGTCTAGGTAATGTCCCGGCCCAAATCTCATAGTGAATGCTTAAATGAAGGGTACAGTTTCTGACAACGGTGGGGCTTGGTCCAATCCCTCGTGATCCAGAGAGAAATTTGAATTAACTCCAGATCAGGAGCACTTGACCATCACCCAGCAGATAGAGGGGGGCTATCCTGCAGAGAGAGTCTTAGCTAAATACAGATAAGAGCTAGTGCCTAAACCAATCCATATGGAGGAGCACAGGGGAGCTGGGGTGTCCAGCAGAACAGATACCAGCTCAGCTCAAATTAAACACAATGGCTCACCTTCCTCACTGTAGGAAGGTGGATTTCTGTTGCAATACCTACACTTTTTGCCTGGCTTTTGATGCAATTTTGACTAAAGAGTACTAGGTTCTTGCTGTCCAGGTTCCCGGTACCAGTTTTCTTTCTCTAAAACTGTACCACGATTTGCACTTTAGGTCCACCTGTAAGTCTCTAGTAAATGGTACTCTGGTACCAATGGAATTGGGACTGAAGAAGATCCTCTAGGGACCCCTCACCAAGGCTATCCTAACTGCCACTGCAGTCTGCAGGCCTTGGTGAATACAAAAATGATAATGTCGAGATGGCACACTGCCTGTGTGGCATGTCAAAACAGCACTACCTACGGTATGGGTAAGTCACCTCTCTAGCAGGCCTTACAAGCCCTAAGGCAGTGTGCACTATATCTCAAGTGTGGGCATAACTGCATGAGCAGGTATACCGGCACAGTATTTAAGTCTATTTTTGAATATTGCAAGTGCCAGTGAAGCCAAAGAGAACACATGGCCTGGAAACTTGACAATTCGAGTTCGAGTTCCACATCACCATGATGGCTTCACTGGATCCAGGAGTATTTACCACCAAACAACTCCTCTCCATAAACCCACACTGATGCCAGTGTTGGATTTATTGAAACATGTACTCAGAGGGCATGTCAGAGGTGCCCCCTTCAAACCTACCAACCCTGGCGGGGTCTCTGACTGACTTTAGGCAGCCTGCCTCCACCAGATATGTGTCTGGACCCTGAGGCAAAATCCAAGCTCACTGAGGGCAGAAACAAAGCACATCCTGGGCAGAGGTGTCACACCTCCTCCCCCAGGATGAGCACAGTGCTCAAGAAGGAAGCTTCAAAGGCCTTGTCATCTTTGTAATGCGGCCCAGCCTTTGCTGCTACTGACATGGCCCCAGCCCTAGTGGCCTGTCTGCAGCTTCAAAGACCATGCAAAGAAAACGGCACCTGTCCTACAGCCAGAGACCTCAAAACCCCTGGGAGGACTGCCTACTTTAAAAAAGACCAGAACTCCAGAGGACAGCGAACCTGTCCCCAAGAAATCTAAACGAAGGACTCTGGTGCCCTCCAGAAGTGAAATCCCTGACCACTCCGCACCCGACACCTCCGGCTTGAGTCCAAGTTGCCCACCAGTCCAGAAACAGCTCCCCAGTGATCCTGAGTCCAAGCCCAGAGTAGGCTGACACCTCCTGGACTCGACAATTATGCCTTCAGTGTGAATCCGAAGGCTTCACCTGACCGGCTCCTGTAAGAGAAACCTGATGTCAAACGACATCCCTGCACCTAAAGCCCCTACGCCTTGAAGAGCTTGACCAATGGTGTCCCTTCAACCCACAGCATCCCTACTTACCTCTGCTGTCACTGGTGTTCTTCGTGCAGCCTCCAATTTGACCTAGCCCCCAGAGAGGGGGATAAGCCTGTTTCCACAGCCAAGTTCCTCCATTGAATTGCAATGGGTGCCCAACATCCTGTTTGCATCTGGCCATCCCTGTGCCGCTGGTGTGTATGTTTGGTGCTGCCTTGTGGCCCTCCTGTGCTTGACTAAACCACTGGGATGGTGCAATGAGCTAAAAAACGGTGTTGGATCTAGCCCTGATCTCTTGACTGGGTGAGAGTACTCTGCTTAATTCAGAGACTCTGTCCATCACCACTCCTTGTTGTAAATAATTTTGTCCACCCTAAGCGTGGAAGGGTATACTCAGATGTGAGTCCCTTGCTCATTGCACCATCAGGATTCAAGCAAGCCGGGCCGAAGACGCCTGAAATGGCAGAAACCGGTCCCCGGAAGCTTGTTTCCTTCCCAGTGTAAGAATTGGCTTTTGTAGTCTGGTCTGCCCTGTTCCCATGATGCACTGGGCCAGGGACAGACTAATTTGCATACAGCCAGGTTCTGAAACTGGGATGGTGCAATGAGCTAAAAAACGGTGTTGGATCTAGCCCTGATCTCTTGACTGGGTGAGAGTACTCTGCTTAATTCAGAGACTCTGTCCATCACCACTCCTTGTTGTAAATAATTTTGTCCACCCTAAGCGTGGAAGGGTATACTCAGATGTGAGTCCCTTGCTCATTGCACCATCAGGATTCAAGCAAGCCGGGCCGAAGACGCCTGAAATGGCAGAAACCGGTCCCCGGAAGCTTGTTTCCTTCCCAGTGTAAGAATTGGCTTTTGTAGTCTGGTCTGCCCTGTTCCCATGATGCACTGGGCCAGGGACAGACTAATTTGCATACAGCCAGGTTCTGAAACTGGGATGGTGCAATGAGCTAAAAAACGGTGTTGGATCTAGCCCTGATCTCTTGACTGGGTGAGAGTACTCTGCTTAATTCAGAGACTCTGTCCATCACCACTCCTTGTTGTAAATAATTTTGTCCACCCTAAGCGTGGAAGGGTATACTCAGATGTGAGTCCCTTGCTCATTGCACCATCAGGATTCAAGCAAGCCGGGCCGAAGACGCCTGAAATGGTAGAAACCGGTCCCCGGAAGCTTGTTTCCTTCCCAGTGTAAGAATTGGCTTTTGTAGTCTGGTCTGCCCTGTTCCCATGATGCACTGGGCCAGGGACAGACTAATTTGCATACAGCCAGGTTCTGAAACTGGGATGGTGCAATGATCTAAAAAACGGTGTTGGATCTAGCCCTGATCTCTTGACTGGGTGAGAGTACTCTGCTTAATTCAGAGACTCTGTCCATCACCACTCCTTGTTGTAAATAATTTTGTCCACCCTAAGCGTGGAAGGGTATACTCAGATGTGAGTCCCTTGCTCATTGCACCATCAGGATTCAAGCAAGCCGGGCCGAAGACGCCTGAAATGGCAGAAACCGGTCCCCGGAAGCTTGTTTCCTTCCCAGTGTAAGAATTGGCTTTTGTAGTCTGGTCTGCCCTGTTCCCATGATGCACTGGGCCAGGGACAGACTAATTTGCATACAGCCAGGTTCTAAAACTGGGATGGTGCAATGAGCTAAAAAACGGTGTTGGATCTAGCCCTGATCTCTTGACTGGGTGAGAGTACTCTGCTTAATTCAGAGACTCTGTCCATCACCACTCCTTGTTGTAAATAATTTTGTCCACCCTAAGCGTGGAAGGGTATACTCAGATGTGAGTCCCTTGCTCATTGCACCATCAGGATTCAAGCAAGCCGGGCCGAAGACGCCTGAAATGGCAGAAACCGGTCCCCGGAAGCTTGTTTCCTTCCCAGTGTAAGAATTGGCTTTTGTAGTCTGGTCTGCCCTGTTCCCATGATGCACTGGGCCAGGGACAGACTAATTTGCATACAGCCAGGTTCTGAAACTGGGATGGTGCAATGAGCTAAAAAACGGTGTTGGATCTAGCCCTGATCTCTTGACTGGGTGAGAGTACTCTGCTTAATTCAGAGACTCTGTCCATCACCACTCCTTGTTGTAAATGACTAAACCTCTGAAGCGTGAACGCAGCAGCCGCTTTACTTACCTGCAAGCAGCGTGTTTTTAAGCAACCCCAGTCTCCTTTGGGTAACAGTGGACCCTAACTCCAGATTTGACCTCTGCACCCGGCCGCCCCTGTGCCCCTGGTGGTGCAATGTTGGTGCTTAACTGAACATTGTCCTATGCTGACCCTGAACCCCGAACACTCGAATTGTGAGTTGTGTACTTGCCTGCAAAACCGCATTATTTTTTTCCTCCCATTGGTTAACATTGCAAAGACTGAAATTTGCACTGCGTCCACTTTTAAAACTGAAAAGTATTTTTATTTAAAAACTCACTTACCTTTTTGTGAATATCTTGGTCTTAAAATAAAACTTGAAAGAAGCTTATTTTTATAAAATTGGGTGGATCTCCTATTTGAGTCATGTCATTTATTGGTCATTGTGTGCACAACAAATGTCTTACACTCCTGTGTGTTAGGCCTAAGGCTGCTCACCCAGGCTGCCGCAAATAGAGCACTTGCGTTTGTACTGAGCCCTGCACACCTCTGGGGGAATCTCTGGTCTCTGTGCACAATATAACCAATTAGTGGTATATCATGTACAGACCCAGTTGCCTACACGAACCCAGTGAACACAGTGGCTTTCAATCCAGACATCTGACATGTGACAACCAGATACTAGGTAAGGAAGACTGTACAGACGTTACCTGGAGGGAGCTGGTAGGCTATCCATCCTAAAGGGTACAGGGGGACAGGTACCCTCAGTATGGATTAATGCTACTACTACTGTCATTCTACCACAGCCTGGATAGAGATGGCAGTAGCCACTCTCTTTTATAGAGGGATACACTATGAATGCCCACTTGACCTCAGATCCAAGCTGTATGACATCAATCCATGTAACCAGGAATACCCTAAGTAGACATGCGTTATTGTCATGTCATGTCAAGAAGGCCTGCAGTGCTTTAAAGTGACTTGCCAGGAGATTAACATAGAGCAGGGAAGGACACTCTCCAGAGCCATGCAATTTATTGGAGCACTACACCATGCAACTCTTGGCAGTGATACAGGAGCTCAACTAAAAGAGAACCTAGACCGCTAAACAACCACTAAAACACACACACAAGCCAAAGAGAAAGCTTAGAACACCCAGTAGAACATTGAATAAGCATTTACTGGAATGGGATTCACCACACAACTTCTCCATTTGGGAAAACAAATGAAATACATAACTAAATGTAGCAAAAACACTAACTAGGAAAGTTAGTTCATTACAAAATCATCACAATTCTTTAGACACCATTTTGTTCCTTGTAAGAAATGGAGTTACGAGTTGAAGGGGGTAAGTACCCACCTCAAGTAATAATCACAGTCCTTTTCAGAGGGAACCCTTAAAGTTACTAAATTAACATGAGCTCAACCTTGTGGTAGCTATGGCAATGAGCACACAGGCTTATTTTTTTTAAAGTATTCATGTATTACTAAAACAGTAATACAGTTGAATTGCAAAACAAAAAAAATTCCCATGTGATTTAGAAAAGTAGCGTAAAACTTAATAAATAATATGACACTCAAATGACAAAAATCCAATAAGGGGAACTAGAGATATTCTTTTAAAGAAGAAATAGAGGCAAGAAACATAAAGTGCTAAAGATAGGCAATGGTTGTGGTAGAACAGGACATAGGCGCAATTTGACGCTGAGCGTGATGGTCAAAGATTTAACTTTCTGACTGTATTCCTTTAAGTCCACAGGCACTATACTTCTTAGGCCCCCAGAACCTCAGGAGAGGCCCTTATAAACTCAACGGGTGGTAGGCAGAGGTCAACAGGAAAGTCTAGTCCAGCTCTAGTTGCCTACGGTCAGCTGGGCAGTTGCAGGGAAAAATCTCTTGGGAAGGCGTGGCCTAGCAAGATGGCCATACACATGCATTGGGCGTAGGCTCCCACAACCCCATTAATAATCATTGCAATCCTGAGCCTGCATTAATATGTTTCCATCCTACCTACAGCCATAACAACAGTAAGCTTCCCTGTCAGCGGCAACGGTTCCTTTTGAGGATCCAAGGGCAGCATCAGTGGAGTGGAGACGATGAACTGGCAGCTGTGTCTCCCGCAGGCCTGACGCCAGCTTAAGATAGGCAGCTGCAGAGGCGTGGAGGTGAAGAGATGGATGGACCGGCGTGAGACAAGAGGGTGCAGCGCCATGGACCTCAGCATTCCATGACTGGTAGTTGGTGGGAGACGTGGGTACTGGATGCGCTTGAAGTGCCACCATGTCCTTGATTTCTGCTTACCCTGGAGGGCTTTTAAAACCTGCTAGGTGAGTGGACACTGGACTAGTGGCGGGGCTGCGTCATGGCTGTGTGTTATGAGCGGCTGTTTCAGAACTGAGGGGGGCTGCTGATGTGCTCCGCAGCTGATGCCAAAAGATGCTTCCAGGAGAAATCGGGCCCCCCGGCTGACTACGAGTTCCCATGAGACCCATCTGGACAGGGAAGTGAGACAATCCCGATCTGAGGACAATACTTACCATCTTGCAACAATACTGACGGTGAATCCAAACCCAGTCAGTGGCCATCATACTACTATGATGTACCTGCTAGCATTTACACTTGCCTAGCTAGATATGGGAAGTGGGGTGACGAGGGACGCCCTCTCTCATCTACTAAAGAGACCAATTGGATTGCTTCTGCAGGTAGTTAATCACTGAGTACTAAGCAATAATTAGGTAGTGCCTGGCAGAGCGAAGAGCCAACATGGTGTGTATTCAGTCCTCACTATAGGCCCTCAAACTTCAGATCGGAGCTGCAAAGGAAGAATGCGCACACCTTGCCACGACCTCTGTCACCCTGGCTGAGTGACAAAAGATGAGACCTGTGTGTCTGTCCTGGAAGACATGGTGCAAGATCGCCGAAAGATGGTGTGTAAACTACGAAGCTACACATCTGAGCTGGCGGCCAGGGTAGAAGATGCAGAAGATCACTCACAGAGAAATAACCATCGGTTCTGTTGTGTCTTTGCTATAATGGATGCACAGGAGAAAGGTAAATGTTCAGATGCCTTTATTAAGCATGATATCTTCTCTACGTGCCCACGCGTCTGCCCACTTCAATCCCTTATTCCTGAATGCCTCTTCCCACTCGCTTGACCGGATGTGTTGTCCGGTTCCCTCACTGTCCACTTCATGTCCTGCAGGGTCCTAGTGCCCTGCCGTCAGGTCACTACATCTCCCCCCTTTGTCACAAAGACGTGACGCGAAAAGTGAAACACAGAGGTGTGTAGATAGAGGTAGAGAAAGATACAAGTCTGCCTTGGCACAGATCCGTGTGCCTCTCTTCACATTTCTTCTATTAGTCTCTTTGGATGTCTACAAACTCTTCTCAGGCTTGCTTCCATCTGTCGTTCTTCAGCTGGCCCTTGCTCTTCTTGTTCTGCTATTTCCTTGTCCTGGTCCTCCCCTTTCTCCACTTTTAGTTCTTTGAAATGTGAACTGTTTTGTGTAATCCACTGATGTTCAGACTCTGGGATGATCATTGGTCCCTTTACTTTTGTCACTACTAGCGGATCTTTGGAGAACATGCCGTCTGATTTTCTTTGTTGCCTCTGACGCATTACCACTGTGTCTCCTTCATTTAGGTACGGCACACTGGCGTGTTGCTTGGCTTCTGCGTATTGCTTCATCTTTTCTTTCGCCTCTCTGTCTTTTTTCTGCAATGTCGCTGCGATCGGATGCCACTGTTGCCTCTATTTGTGGTAGCCTCGTTCTGCTTGTTCTTCCCAGTACGAGCTCTGCCAGGTATCTTCCTGTGGAGCTATGCAGTGTGTTTCTGTAGTAACGTAGGACTTGGCACAGAGCTTGACCAAGTGATATTTGTGCCAACCTTGCTCTCTGAACGGCCTTCTTGATGTTTCCCATGAATCTCTCCACCATTCTATTCACTTGAGGCCACAGCGGAGTTATCTTCCTGTGGTTTATCCCCAGGTACATCATGAATCTGCAAAACTCTTCCCCTGAGAATGGAGGCCCATTGTCTGTTTTTAGTGTTTCTGGTGAACGCCATGCTGCAAAGATGTCATCCAGTATCGGTAGTGTCGCTGTTGCTGATGTCGATGGGACGTGTCTTACTATTGGAAACCTTGAATACTCGTCGATGGGCACGAGCAGGTAGTTGCCTGTGTCCAGGGGCCCAAAGAAATCAGCTGCTAGCATTGTCCACACCGCTCCTGGAAGTTCCGACATTTGTAAAGGTTCACTTCTGGCCGGTGCTCCTGTTACTTGACAGAGGTGGCAGGTCGCTACGGTGTCTTCTACCATGCGATCTAGGCCAGGGAACCACACCTTCTCCCTTATCAATTTTTTCGTTGCTACTACGCCTCGGTGAGCCTCATGAGCCAGGTTTACTAGTTGCTTCCTGAGTGAGCTGGGTATAACTATTCTTGTTCCTCTCATTCCCAGTCTTCAAGACGGGTCATAAGGGCAACCTGTGATGTGAAAGGCCCATATCGTTTATTGACTCCGAGGTCAAGTTTTTTGCCCGGGTCGTCCTCACTATGTTTGCATCTTGGGCCCCAGATAATAATATACTGTCTGGCTTGCAGTACAGCTTTAGACAGTGGAGCAGCACTATTGTTCAGTGTTTGAACTTACACATGCTCATGGGAAAGTATACTGTGGCCAAGGGTAGCTCGTTCTAGATGGCATTTATGGATCTAAACTCGGACTTCAATAGAGGTAATAGAAGCAAGCTATGGGACATTTTGCTCGACTTTATAGCAAGGTTCATGCACTTCTCAAACAATAAGGCTTTTGTAAATTCAGTGCATAGTTAACAGTTGGAGGTGTTAAATCCGTCATCTTTTTGTGTTAAGCATAACTTCCCGTGACGCTGATTCTTCAGGTTGTTCTATACTCTATTGATACAGACTCACACAGAATGTTATATTGCTGTTGATTTGATTTGCATTGAGGACCTTGTCTTTCTGTCTGTGTGTTAAAAAACCTTGCAATTTGTCCATAAATGTTTCCTGAGGCAAGCGTGTATTTCTGAATCAGACTGCATGACCCAGTGTGTAGTAATTGTATACCTCTTCAATCCCTGGCTGCACCCAGGATAACGTGCTGCATGGCTAGACACTTACAGTATCCAAAAGACGAGACCTATTGGCTATGCCAATGCTTGTTCTTTAATCTTGTTAATCCGATTTCCTATCCTGACTGAGGCAGGACTCTGTCCACTCTATGATCTTATAGATCGGGGGAGGTAATATCGTGAGATTGGAACTCATGGGGTTTTTATCAGGAGTTATGAAGGCTTGACATGCCGTCTGGTCTACCTGTGGCACACATGTTTGTGTGCCACAGTGCAGAGTGGGACAGTGCAGTGTATGCATAATGCAGGGCCTGGTTTTTAAAGTAAAAATTGCTTTATTTTATCATACCCATGCCTGCAGTAGCTTTCCTTCAATGCGAATAAGTGGAGGAAATGATTCCCCTGATTTATTTTTCAAAATCTCATGCTTCCAAATGTTGACATTTTTCTGACTGTAAATAACATACAATAACATCAATTCATACATGAATGTGGCATTTGTATAGTGTGTACCTAGCCGAAAAGCAGTGGATATAAGCTCAGGCAAGGGCCGTCCCTCTGGGGGATTACATATCTGGATTAACATCTCTCTGAATTGGTCTATCGTCATGCATACTCCCCCATCACAAGACATTCTTCACCTGACTATCAAAGGGCCAGCCAATGGCATAAATGTGGAGGTTTTTAATATATATGCTAGAGGGTCTCCCGGTGCTCAAACATCAGCAACAATAACAGCATTGGCCCGCGAGTTATCTCGCATCCCGCCTTACTCTAACATCATAGTAGCCGGGGACCTCAATTGTACATTCGAACCTCTGAGTAGGGAGGACTTTCTGGGAATTAACGAAGAGGACACCAATTGGTCTATACCGATCCTCAATATAGCTCCTATCAAGAAGTGGTCACAGAGGGCTATTCAAATCAATGCCCTAACATTAGAATGCAATCTAAGAGCCGTAAATGGAAGGTCTCGCTCGGATCCGAGCGGGGCAAATACCTTCAATAGGATTAGCTCCCCGTCCCGCATAGATTATATCTTGCTAGATTTCCGACTTTGGGGTGACCTTTTGGACATGGATGTCAAACAAACCTTGGATAGTGAGCACAATCCCTTATGTATGCAAATTAAAAATGGTTGGTCACCCACTACGAAAAAGTTACCAACTGTGCCTATAATGTCGACAAAAGAGGTTTTTCCCTCAAATTGTAATCGACACAAGGTTTCACACCAAGAATATAAACTGCATAACATCAGGGAACTTCTTGACCAAAAGACCAAGGATCTCTAAATAACCTATGGTAAATCTGAGAACCTATTTACTTTTTCTTTTTCCTTATTCTATCAGGAAACAATAGATAGGCTAGGATCGTTTTTTATCATTGAAGAGAGTAGGGCAACAAAAAGACGCCCACCAAGATCCACAAACCCCTGGTATTCATCCACATGTAGGGAGAAGAGGCAGGCCCTATCTCTTGCTCTAAGAAAAAAAGATCCCCTGGCAATCAGAGCAGCTAGAAAGGACTATTCTAGGGCACAAGTGGAAGCGAAGCATAATTGGGATGAGGCACATTGGCAGGAGCTCAAACATGCCTCACAACAGAAAGATTCCGTCCTGTTTTGGGAGCTAATCAATAGAGGGACTAGAAAGGGATCCGACCCAATCCCAAACCATATCACAGGGCAACAATGGTACGATCACTTTTCTAACCTCTATTCGGGCGATGAAGGCCCCTTGTCCTGCCAGACTGAGACCTTTACATCTATCCCCGGGGCTCCCATACCATCTGATTGTTTTGATATACATGAGGTAGATTTGGCAATAGAGAGTATATCTCCTGGAAGGCTGCGGGACCCGATGGTCTTCCTGGAGATTTGCCTCTGTATGATCCGAAGCCATGGGCTCATTTAATTTTGTTATTGATGAATCTTATTGTCAGGGGACATGATTTCCAGATTCATGGAAGAGTGCAGAGGTAGTAACAATCTTCAAAAAGGGGAATAGGGAGGACCCTGCCAACTACAGACCGATTAGTTTAATCAACGTGATACAGAAGGTGGTTGGCAGGGTGCTCCTTTCGAGGATAAGGTCCTGGAAGAAGGAAGGGAACATCCTCTCACACTATCAAGCAGGCTTCAGACAGAAGGTGGTACAAAAGGGGGTGGTGATGGACGGAGCATCTGAATCAATCAAACACTCACACCCAGTCAAAAGATCTGGGTTTAATACATCACCGTTCTTTAGCCCACTCTGCCACCCCAGTTCAGACATGGCTATATGCAAATCAGTCTGACCCTGTGCCTCATGGGAACAGTCCAGCCCGAACCGCCAAGCCATGTCTTCCCTGGACCGGAAACAAGCTTCCGAGGACCGGTTTCTGGCATTCCAGCCGTCTTCAGCCCGGCTTGCTTGAATCCAGTGGCAAAGTGAGCAAGGGACTCACGTCTGAGCATACCCTGCCACACTTATGGCGGCCAAAAGTGGTACAAAAGGGGGTGGTGATGGACGGAGCATCTGAATCAATCAAACACTCACACCCAGTCAAAAGATCTGGGTTTAATCCATCACCGTTCTTTAGCCCACTCTGCCACCCCAGTTCAGACATGGCTATATGCAAATCAGTCTGACCCTGTGCCTCATGGGAACAGTCCAGCCCGAACCGCCAAGCCATGTCTTCCCTGGACCGGAAACAAGCTTCCGAGGACCGGTTTCTGGCATTCCAGCCGTCTTCAGCCCGGCTTGCTTGAATCCAGTGGCAAAGTGAGCAAGGGACTCACGTCTGAGCATACCCTGCCACACTTATGGTGGCCAAAAGTGGTACAAAACGGGGTGGTGATGGACGGAGCATCTGAATCAAGCAAACACTCACACCCAGTCAAAAGATCTGGGTTTAATCCATCACCGTTCTTTAGCCCACTCGGCCACCCCAGTTCAGACATGGCTATATGCAAATCAGTCTGACCCTGTGCCTCATGGGAACAGTCCAGCCCGAACCACCAAGCCATGTCTTCCCTGGACCGGAAACAAGCTTCCAAGGACCGGTTTCTGGCATTGCAGCCGTCTTCAGCCCGGCTTGCTTGAATCCAGTGGCAAAGTGAGCAAGGGACTCACGTCTGAGCATACCCTGCCACACTTACGGCGGCCAAAAGTGGTACAAAAGGGGGTGGTGATGGACGGAGCATCTGAATCAATCAAACACTCACACCCAGTCAAAAGATCTGGGTTTAATCCATCACCGTTCTTTAGCCCACTCTGCCACCCCAGTTCAGACATGGCTATATGCAAATCAGTCTGACCCTGTGCCTCATGGGAACAGTCCAGCCCGAACCGCCAAGCCATGTCTTCCCTGGACCGGAAACAAGCTTCCGAGGACCGGTTTCTGGCATTCCAGCCGTCTTCAGCCCGGCTTGCTTGAATCCAGTGGCAAAGTGAGCAAGGGACTCACGTCTGAGCATACCCTGCCACACTTATGGCGGCCAAAAGTGGTACAAAAGGGGGTGGTGATGGACGGAGCATCTGAATCAATCAAACACTCACACCCAGTCAAAAGATCTGGGTTTAATCCATCACCGTTCTTATGCCACTCTGCCACCCCAGTTCAGACATGGCTATATGCAAATCAGTCTGACCCTGTCCCTCATGGGAACAGTCCAGCCCGAACCGCCAAGCCATGTCTTCCCTGGACCGGAAACAAGCTTCCGAGGACTGGTTTCTGGCATTCCAGCCGTCTTCAGCCCGGCTTGCTTGAATCCAGTGGCAAAGTGAGCAAGGGACTCACGTCTGAGCATACCCTGCCACACTTATGGCGGCCAAAAGTGGTACAAAAGGGGGTGGTGATGGACGGAGCATCTGAATCAATCAAACACTCACACCCAGTCAAAAGATCTGGGTTTAATCCATCACCGTTCTTTAGCCCACTCTGCCACCCCAGTTCAGACATGGCTATATGCAAATCAGTCTGACCCTGTGCCTCATGGGAACAGTCCAGCCCGAACCGTAAAAGCCATGTCTTCCCTGGACCGGAAACAAGCTTCTAAAACTCCGGGCGGCCTGCAAAAACTTCTAAACAGGTTTAGCCTGTTCTGCGAATCTCAAGGGCTGTCAATTAACACCAGCAAAACAAAGTTAATGACAATAAGCCAGTCGAAACGCTTTAGAAATAGCATCACCCTCTATGATACCCCACTTGACATTGTTGAGTCTTTCGACTATCTGGGAATCCGGGTCACCAACTGCATGAAGTGGAGCTCCCATATGGCCAAGATGCTCCTCAATCATAAACGGGTGTCCGGGGCCATTATAAGAGAACAACAACTCTCTGTAAGCAGGCCAGTGGTCCCGGCCGTTGCGGTTTATGATGGCAAAGTGCTTCCCTCGGCCCTATACGGGTCCGAATTATGGGGCTTCGAGAATACCATCAAACTCGTTAGATCTGAAACAAGTTCCTTAGAGGCTTGGTTTCTCTTCCAACCTCTACTCCATTGAAGCCCCTATATCAGGACACGGGAAGACACTCTATGAAGGACATTGCACGCCTCTGCCCCCTACTATTCTGGGAACGCATAAGAAGGACTCCTGATCTGGCCAATTATGCTGCCGCTCTCAGCGAACTAATAGCAGCAGATACTTGAAATAAGATCAAATGGATTTTTAAACTCAGACAGCTTTTATCAGATATAGGGTTTGGTGAGGCTTGGGTCAATCAAATCCCGCCATCAAAGCAGGATTTAAAAAGTGCTTACTGGAAATGGGTACGGGTAGAAGAGATGTGCAATCTCAACCAGGGGAATCTCACAGAGCGGTTCCTGGAACACAAACCTGTCCGGAAACTTGAACCCTCCCTCGATTTCATCCAAATCTCTAGGGACAGGGCGCTCTATATGAAGTTGAGAATTGGGACCCTTCTGTTAAATGAAACGACAGCAGCCTGGAATCGGCGTAATCCATCATCTGCTTCTTGCCCAGGCTGCGCAGCTCCCAATGAGTCTATCGCACATTTCCTCTTGGTCTGCCCAGCATACAGGTTGGCTAGAACTAAATGGCTTAAACCCGTTTGTAAAAAGCTTGGTTCTAAGAATTATCGGGTGGCACTACGTATTTTAAAAACTGACACCTCCTCCCTTACCTTGGTCTGTGGCGTAGCAAAATATTTGGGCTGCGCATGGCTAATAAGATCAAAGCTTCTAACGAAAAGTAGCTGCCAGGAAGTGCCCATGTTTGTCTTTTGATGTATTGTTTTTATGGCCAACTGATTGCCTTTTAATGATCCTGTCCTACGTTTTTAATATAGTTGTATAATGTTCAGCTGGACTTATTCATCATGTTGTACTGTATTATGATTCTTTTAAAATATGAATTTAGGATGTACATGCTTTTATGATAAAAAATGGTATCGAATAAAGTACATACAACAGCAGTGGATGGCTTTACATGTTCTAAGATACAGTCAGCAAATGATTGAAAAGGTAGCTGGGTCCTGGGACAAGGGGTGACCGAATGTATGACGTTACTACGCCATCCATTACCCCGCAGTAGGTTACAACGTGGACGTTACATTATCCGCGTTGTTAACACGCATGGCTTTACATCGCAAGTCATTTCTACGACTTGCGCTAGATGGCGCGCTGGACTTAGGACTAGTATAAATTACTATTCCTACTCCAGTTAGCGCAACAGCAGGGAATGTGTTGCATGTAAAATCCAACACATTCCCTGGTGTTGCATGCCATCTAGTGTAAGTCGTAGAAACGACTTGCGATGTAATGCCATGCGTGGTTACAACGTGGACGATGTAACGTCTGCATTGTAACCTACCCGTGTGGTATTACCAGCGTTGTAAACGCTGTTTCCCGGGTTGACCTGTTGCAGCATTTTGATGTAATGTTCTTTAAAGAAGTGAGTGTGGCATCTGATAAAAATGACTAGGAGACCAGATAAAGCAAGTATGAATGGAGCAAGTTTATTGTCCACTAATACACCATATCACCAGAGGATTACTGGAGAAAGAACTCCACTGGGCATTCAAATAAACACATGCTAAACAATAATGCAGTACTAACTAAGTGTGTGTATGTACTAACACTAGACATAGAGGAAGTACAAAGGAGAAAGAGTACAGCTCAATCACAATCATCAAATATAAACAACCAGATAGAATAACATGTAATAATAAATATAATGGATATCTAATACAATGAAGAGCAACCGATGCACAGCAGAACATGGGAAGAAATTACTCTTTAGCAAACCTATGAAGAGTCCTCAATGTCCTGCCACTCCTACCTAACATATTTCCCTCAATAACAGGCAAGGGATTTACAAGGGTATTACTTGTACATTTTCAATGACATTTCAGATTGTATTACCTAGACTTTCCTAGATTTCAGCATTCTTTACCCAAACTCCTTACTGCATTTATTTTACTTCCTCACCCTTCACAGACTTTCTGAACCTTGAATGTGCTTTGGCACTGTGCTATGGATCTTTTACTTGGACCCAATCACCCACCTGAATACACCCCGATCCCTTCTGGATGGCTTTTATTTTGTGGAAGTACTCTTTATACCATGTCTGTGATTATCCACTTGTACTTCAGTGTCATCAAAGTTCTCGTTCACTCGTTGAACCTGCCAGTGATGGAGCAAGGATTCGCATATTACGCGACTTGCTTGAATTCATGAACCTCGAATAACTTATAACCATGTAATTCAACCTGTTTGTCTTACTAATTTCCCTTTATTCTGACATTTGGGGTGTCCTAGTGACGCTTGCCTATGTGTTTACTAACACAATAACGTTTGTATCTAAAATGGCCGCTGGTTGGCGGGGTTTCTTTCTGCGCATGCGTTAAGTCACACTCACGTGACGTGACGTACTTGCAGTTCTGGTGGGAAACTTTGCGCTTGCGCACTAGCTTTTAAAATGGCTGTTGGTGTTCTCACATGGTGAAGCTTGCGATGATGCTCTCGTGTTAATTGTCCGTCTGCACTAATATCCTAAGGCTATAGATATCATAAAGTAAGGGGTATAGAGTAGATATTCGTGGTATACAGTGTATTCATTTATTTCTATGTTTTAATTTGTTTTCGCTTACTTTTCATGTACCGCGATATTGAGGGTCTGATGGGACACTCGAGAATCCATATTGAAATGCTTTTCTGCGCATGACAGTCTTCGGCCAGTGACATTGAATGGCTGCCAACCAGAGGTCCCAGCCAAAACGCGCCTGGGAAGATGCACCTTCACCCAGCCGAAGAAGCTAAAATGTCTTACAATTGAAACAAATGTATATCTTTCTATTGTATTCTGTAGAATAGGTCATGGGAACCCCAAAATCACTAGGCGGTCCCAGAATATGCAAAACTAGGCTTGTAGAAGTAAAATGTGATTGGTGTGTTGACCTATCCTACTTGAGGACCAATCGAAATTGGGGATTCTGACACTTGCAACATTTGGGGGGTGGTACACTGACCCAAAAACAGTATAACTAGCCTAGGTTTAGCTAGAGAAATTGTCCGACTTGTCCGAATAGCTGACCTGTCACTGACCCAACGCACTCAATAGGTGACTGATACAGAGCGCTGCGGAGCACTCTGTCCAAAATATACCATAGACTCAAGAGGTTTTACTAAACCTTAAGTGCTGGCGGAGCACTTTGCTGGAGAATTCGCTAACCCAATCGGGGTTCTGACTGTTAGCTGTAGAGAGGGTGGAGTGCAGGCGTTGCTTCCGAACTGCGGGTGCTGGTCGTGCCTTGCTGGTCCTGTCCTGATCCTAATCTGGGTTTCCTGTCCTGTCCTGGGGTGTCCATTCTGCACCTGCTGTCCTGCTGATGATGGGTTTCCTTTGGGGTCCCTCCTGTTCTTAACTGACCTGTAGCCAGGGTTGGTCTTCACACCATTCTAGGTAATTATAGTGCTGAAACTCTATACTGCACCTTTCTATTTTCTGTCTTTGCTTCAATAAAGACATATCTTTGCATATATTGATTTCCATGCTTTTTCTCAAACCCACTGAATGAAAGCTCATACAATATTGTCGTTTGTTCTAGCATGTTCCATTTTTTTACCCATCCTTAGTAAAATTCCCTTTTCAAGTTTATGATACATAGATTGTTCTTAGTTTTTTCCCATTGTTTAGTCGAGTCAAGTAATTGCACTAGTTTCATTTTATCTACAGTTCCTCTTTATGGGGAAAGACTTCACTGTGACATTCTAGTATGCTCTTTATTCTTCCCCGTCTTTTAGTCTCTCCAAACTAAGTTTAAATTTAGAAACTGCTGCCTAGCATGTTCCTTGTTCTCACCTCCCATTAGATTCACAAATGGTTGGTTTTATATATTTCCTTTATGGATACGTGCTCTTTGTAATTTTAGTTATTGACAGTTTAATTGTTGTGAACCTGATGCTTTCAGAACTTGATGAAATCTAGATAAAGGTTTTCAAAACTTCTCGAGTTTGTGGTTATTTAATGAATACAAAGAAATATAAAAATTGATATTTGGGTTGCCTGCCTTTCTTTTACAGCTAGCTCCCTGATCCATTGTGGTCATAGGTACCCGTAACGGTGGATTGGTAAGTCGGGTACAAATAGAAATAAAAAGGAAGGAATCAGGGTTACTGGTAGTAGAGTGTAAGGTCACCTGATTAATGTATATGATAAATTGAAGTTTATGGGCCCGATGTGTATATAGTAAAATTGTTGGTTGGGTGACCTGCGCGCTCTATCAGTAATTTTCTGGTAGCAGAGGAAATGGTTAGGGACTAGTTATAGTTAGGTAGGACTAGTTAAGATAGGTAGATAGGTCGGATGCTGCTAAAATTTTATTGCTGCTAATCGTGAAAATATTGCTCCTAAAACTGTGAACATTTTTGTGAATTGATCAATCACGTGAAATGTTTTGCTTTGAAAATTATGAAATTTTTAAATTGTTTTTCTTACTGTTATATTGATTTATGTTCTAACAAAACTCGTTAGTTAATGTTACGTGTTTGTCTGGAATCCCCGGGGAATTGAATAGCGGGTGGTGACGAGAAATCCACGCCGTGGTGAGGTCACTGGCTCTAAGAAAATTGGTGCAGGTTAGGCAGATCTGGAAGCACTGATTAGGGTTTTCTGAATGAATAGCTGAATAAATGATAGCAACGAGTTCGCTGGCAAAACTTCTATTGTGAGATAACCTAGTAAGGGTCACATACGGAAGGAATAGCAGGTTCGTCGAAGCTTGGGTGATAGCAAAGGGGTTCGCTGGTGAAACTTTGGACTTAGTATTGATGGAGAGCGGTAATTTCTTCTGGTAGTTTCTCAATGCAAAACCCTCATGCTACCTCTAATTTACCGCTCAAAAGGTGTTGGGCCCTTCACACCATGTATTACCTTCAGGAGACTTTAAATAAAGATGAACAGTCAAAATACAATTATTATTGTAAGCCAATAAAGAGAGTTGTTGATTATTTTAAAGGGTTTTATTTTCTAGTCAAAAAAGTTAATTTTTCTCTGACCCTTTATTCATTAGTAAAATATCAATCAGGTTACAGAATTTGGAAAACAGGAAAAATATCAATAATACAGAACACATTACAGTCTGCATATAAGCATTACATGTAGTTATGAAAAATGTGGCGCAAAAGTCTTAAAGAGTTTCTAAGAAAAATAGTCTTGCAAAGCTAATCAGTACTTAAATAGTTTGCAAAAATATGCTATTAAGAGAAATAAATGCATAAATCAAATAAATCTTTTCAGACCTAATTAATTAGTCAAAACATATTAGCATCTAATCCTATCCTGATCCACTGCACTCTCTGTCTGTCTGTGTCTAAAGAGGAAAGCAGCCCGCCCTTCACAGGCCTCAAAGGAATGTGGCATGAAGTGCCAAGATATGACGTGGAAGCAAGAAACCTCCCCCTGACACTCCTCGGACGCAAGCCCGCCCTTCAGCAATCTCCCGGGACGTTTCTCGTACCTAACCCGTAGAAGCCAGCTGAGCTGAGAAAAAGAAGAAGTGGCAGCCCCCATCCAGAGAGAACAGTATTTATACCATAATTATTGGCAGAGTACACAAAGATGTAACATTTTTCAGTAAAACCTTTACGTGATTGGTCAGTCATGATGCATGAGGTCACACTTCCCTGACTCATTCTAAAAACCTGACTTCACTAGTCTTAACAAAAGAAGCATACATGAATAAATACATTTATAAACATTTGCAACATTTACTAGGAAAAATGTTTCAATCTAATTCATCCTTCCTTCCTTCTCAGCGCAGTAGATGGACACTTTTAACTAACTGGTACATTGGCAGAATGACAAGAATGTGCAGTTCACGCTGTTCTTGTCATGAGGAAAGCTGCCACAGTCTGCGCATGCTCCCTTCTCATTAAATTGCAAGCCATAGCCTTGATGGATTCACAGGCAGCCATGTTTTGTGTAGGCCCCAAAAATAAAACAAACACAAAGATAATATTAATTTCATGTAAATCAGCCCATTATGTTTCCCTCCCTCATACTAATACCCCTTATAAATGTTTACCTAGCCAAGCTATTAGTGAAAAGCAGCTTTTCTATTATTTATGACAACATGCAAAATAAATGTGAAAATAGCATTTTCATGCTTTTAGTGTAACATTTAAAAGCACACACAGTTAATATAGCGCACACTGTTAATACAGCACACACAACAACATGCTTTAATGTTTTAGATAGCTTTTCATGCAAACAAGCATTTAGTCCCTTGTGTCGTGTTTGGTGCATTATTAATTCACACACATTATAAAAAGAGGTGTTATTAACTGAAAATGTTTATCAAAATATGCAACAAGTCAAAGTCTATTAAGACAGGAATAATAAATTTAGATTGGCAAGGGATGAGCTGGGAAGAGAGAAACACATTCTATTAATCTTCAAAGGTAAAAAGGCCACTTTTTCTCTACATTGCAAAAAAAACATGTTAATGCAGCAAAAGCATTTTCAGGTCTCACTTTCATGTTTTTCATGTGCCATGTTTTTAACCTGCACCAAAATGTGCGTGGCGATTTAAATGCAGCCTGTCTGAAGCACAAAAAAATAAAACAATGCATGACTGCAGATGAAATCTGCTCCATCAAATCCACCCTTCTGATAATTCAAATCATAATAAAATGATTTATAATTCATCACACATATTTCATTTCACAAGTGACAATTTAAAAAAAAATGTTACTTCTATTTATAAGGCAAACACAAGTTTGGTCTGTAATCAGGTCATATATAGCCAAGCTCAAATGTTTTAGTGCAGAGTTCTGTAAGTAGCTTCTTGGAACAGTTAGTCTTCTTTAAAATAAGTAACTAAAATAATAAAAAAGGAATTCAACATGACAGTTTCAGCATTTCTTTGCTCTGTGTCATCAGCTTGCCATCAGAATGGCTCATAAAGTGTGGCATTCTGTACTTTTTCCATGCAAATTAGACTACTTAGGTGCTGAGAAACTCTGGCAGAGCACCATCAATCCTTTGCACTTTTTCAACCAAGGCCTTTCACTCTTATTTTCACTTTGATCAGATTCAGATGTTTCACCACAGCATCTCTCAGATCAAAACCGTTGCACCATCCATTATGCAGATCTTGTGTAGCAGCTGCAATCTGGTGAGAAACTGCACACTGTACATCAACCAGACCTACACAGCAATGGCTAG
This sequence comes from Lissotriton helveticus, assembly GCF_964261635.1. Classification (NCBI taxonomy): domain Eukaryota; kingdom Metazoa; phylum Chordata; class Amphibia; order Caudata; family Salamandridae; genus Lissotriton; species Lissotriton helveticus. Next base: position 1,505,822,959 of record NC_136069.1, on the reverse strand, counting down.
TGTTCTCCTCAGTGTTTTCCACAAGTGCATTTGCATATGCATTTTCAAGCCACTTTAGTGTTGCTGAAACACAGTCTTTTGCAAAAGGTAACTCTGTGCTGCCATTGTGTTGCTTTATTATGCGTGACACTTCAGGCAGATGGCTACAATCCATTTCTTGTCCAATCTGTTGTTCTGCACTCATTATCTTTGAGACCACATTATGATCTGATTTCAGAGAAACTGGCAAACTATACCTGGGCATCAGTCTTTGCAATAACACATTTGCCACTTTGCAGTTGTCATTTTTCTCAAAAACAGTTCTGATACAACCCTGTTGTGCTGCTTCAAAAACATTTTCTTGAGCCTCTTTTAATTCATCCGTGAAGATTCCATAGAATGTACATGCTAACAGAACACAAATTTGTCCAACTGAATTAGCATTTCTCTCTCCCATGACTACAGTGACTCCCAATTGAGCAGCTATACTGCATGTTATGGTAAGGGCAATCAATTTCGAATTTTGGGCTGGGGTAATTACTAAAAGCCATGAAGCTTTGACAACATCATGTATAAGGAGCACAGCATGTGCTGCTTTTAATGTGTCACCTTTTAAACATGGGTCATCTACAAAATGGACATTGTTGGGCTGACTCAGACGTTCATCTTTAAAGTCTGAATTTGGCTTTATGCATATTTTCATGATATTTAGACACTCATATTCAGTTTCATCATAATCCAATTCATTTGCTGACATTTCTGTGAAGTTAGGGTCAAAGGCCATTGGGCAATACATCACAGACCTTTGAAAACATTCATCTTTTTCAATAAGCAATGAGAGAGCGCAGCCCTCCCTCTCACTGCAAATTAGTGTATTTTCTTTCAAATAAACTTTCATTCCTAGTGCTGGGGCGCGACATTTTTTCTCTTTCAACTCTAGGAATGATTTTGTGCAGTTGTTGTCCAATGGAAGCGGATCAGACACACCTGAGTGTGTCAGCCTCAGTAAAGGCTTAGCCACTAGGGAAATGTTTAGTAACCACTCTCTACAGTAGCTAACCATTCCCAAAAATGTCCTGACTTCTTTCTGAATTTGAGGTGGATTTTTCTTGGAAATCATTTCCACCTTCTCTGGTGACACCTTTCTACCTCCCTTTCCAATTTTGTGTCCCAGACATTCATCTTCTTTTTGACAGTACTCCTGACTATTGTCATGCAATGGCACTATGACATGAACTTGGCAAAAATCAATAAAAATAAGCCATTCTTCACCACATGGAATGTGAAAAAATATATTGGCTGGATTCGGTACCACAGGACAACATGGAAAAAATATGCTTTTAATCTCCTGCACTATTCTGTTCCTTTTATTTATTTTCTGTGAACCTATGATCAGAAAGTTACACAAACTTCTAATCAATTCCATCAAAAATCCTTTTATTGGTAAAATTCCTGCAACTGATTGTGTTCCTGAATACATGTCATCTGGTTCAAAGACATGTTCTGCACATTTTATTAATCTGGCATCCTTCTCTGTGAACTCTCTTATTTCTGTGTTTATTATTTTTTCCAAAGCAGAAGGTAATTTTTCAACTGTCTTTTCTGAAAATAATGCTACAGCTGTCTCTTGTTGGGCCATTTTAAAATGTACATCCTCATCAGGAATCTGAAAAATAGCATTATCTGGTGTACAGTAATCTGTGCTGCATAATTTGCAAAATAATTGTTTTTCTGCTAGGCCTGAGTCACAAACAGCAGTTTTGCAGTTTTCCTCAAATGGGCCTATTTTTGGTGCACATTTTTCTAAAACTGGGTTTGTAATTTCTTTCTTTAAAACTCCTGCATCTAAATCTGGACTTTCCACTGCCTTCACAATGGACTTGGTAAATTCTGAATTGTGAGTGTTAAAATTCTCATTTGCAAACACAGTAACCTGTTGAACTGGATTCTGATTTTTTCTCAGGAAATAATTCCCATTTGCTCTGGACAACCTATTTAAATTAATGTTAGCATTTTCCATATTTTGTGGGACCATCTGTGCTCGAAAAATTCCTGCCATAGGTACCTGTTTCTGAACTGACATTTGCATTTGTTTAACTGGCATATTTTGCATCTGCAATTCTCCATGTTTTTGTGCATCATGTTTAAATTTATATTTCTTCTTCCAATGCTCAAATCTGTTATAAAGATGGCAAAAGGACACATTTTCCAGCAGTACAACATCCATACCTGAATTTGCACAAACCAAAACACCTTTACTTCCATTCTGTGTTCTTTTAATCTGTACCCAATCAACATCCTTTGCTGGCACTCTGCCTTTCAGGAAAATAATCACTGCTATATTTTCCTCCATAACAACAGAAACTGATGGTGCATTCATGCAAACCCTTTTCACTGTCTCCTCGCCTGGCCCTTGAACAACAACTTTACATTCAAACCACAATTTAGTCTGCATGGCAATGTAAAAGAACATTTCCAAATTAATGCACAACTCTTTTAAAAAGTCATCAAATCCATCAACTTGTGGGTACCACAGCACAATTCTGTCTCTCAGTTGTGGGAATGTGTTCAGAAATGCTGCAAGTTCACTTTTATTCTGTAGCATAGGAACATACATTTCTCCCACCTTTTCTCTCAATGAGTAAGCAAAAGCTTCTCCCTCATTCTGCTTATTATTTTTCTCAACTATATCTGGTGGCTTCTTTTCCTTATCCATTTTCCTTTCTAGGTCTGGTGGTTTCTTTTTCTTCTCATGTTTTCTTGCCCACTTGTCTCCTAATTTCTCAAACCCATTGCAATTGAAAATATATTTTATTTCTGCAATGTGCAAATGCATTCCTGAAGAACACATTTTCTCATTTGCTTCATCATCCATGTGTACCCTGAAACTTTTCTGAAATGGAAAACTTCCTGAAACATCAGTTTCATATTTTTGTGCCAGATCTGTCAGTCCATTATGTGTAGTTAATGCACATGCAACTGTTTCCATACTCAGGGAAATGAATTCTTTTTCCTGACACTGGTTCACATTTTCATGATTTAAACAGCAGGGACAGTTAATTTCTTCATGTTCAAATGTTGAATTTAAAACACTAAGCTGTTTCTCTTTTTCAGGGCCTGTGTTGTTATGTTCTCCCATGTTCTCTATATTTTTAATCACTGCTGCTTCCTCATAGCAGGTTTGAAAAATCCCATTTTCAAATATATTTTTTTTATCCTGGGCTGCAGAAGTTGTAAATACCATTTTTCCCTCACCTTTCAGTGCTTGGGGTAATTTCTGTTCACTAATCTGTGAATTCTGAGTTTGTGAAATAAACCCTTCCATAATCACTTTTTCTGCAGCTCTTTCAACCTTTTCAGTAGGGACCATATTAATTGGGACAGTCATAATTTTTCTAGGCACTATCTGTGCATCTGCAGTTTGCAATTCTTGAACTAAATCAGTCATATTTGAAGCAGTAACACCTGGAGGTATCACTGTCAGTACTGAATCAACAGGTAATGGGTCAATATAAAATGTCTGCACAGTTCTCTCAGTCTGTATTTCTCTCTGTTCAACAGAAGCAGTAGCCCCTGTAGTATTTACTGGTGCACTATTTTCAGTCTTTTTCATGGGAACCACATAAAGTGGTGGACACTCAGTTAACAATGCATCCATTTTTTCATCCCCTGAATTATTATTTATTTGAAGCTCTTTTTCATCACAAATGTTCTTCTCCTGCATCTGGTGCTTTACCTTTTTATCCTCACTTGCTTTCTCTCTTGCTGTCTTCTCCCACAGGCTTAAGGCCTCAAATTGTGCAGCTTTAGATGGTGTCTTTATTTCACATAAGACTTCCCTTAATTTGTCAATAATTTGCAATTCAAAAGTACCATCTTTTGGAAACCTCAAAACACCTTCTTTTTCAGTAATCTTGCACCATTGGTGAACCCACATACATGTGTTTTGTCCCAAACTGGTAGACATAAAATGCACAGGTGTTCCTTCAGCAGCATCACCAATAAAAAACGAATTTTTCATTTTACCTCCTAACAGCTTCTTTAAACCTTCAAACAATTTCATTTTTGCAATAGTTCAATGCAATTTCTTTTCTCCAAAGCTGTCAGTCTCAATTTTAGTCAGTTTTACTCCTACCACTGACCCTCCACAAAATCTTACTGCAATATTTCTCTTAATCAATAACTCTGTTAGTAACAACATAAATACATTTGCTACTACAGACCTGCCCAGGACTCCGCAGGCACACGCCGGGAGCATTTACAGACAGAAAAACTTTTAATTTGTTGTGATAACTCTGTGTTTTTTAAAATCTAAGCTTACCTAAACAGCTGAGAGCGTTCTTTAGCATACGCCGGCTGCAACGTTTCCCTGACGCCATTCTGACGAGAATTTTGGCCACGCCCACATACAGGCCACGCCCCCCAGGCAGCCTATTTAAGCGCCAATCCGAGCGCTGAAAGCAGACCTGCCCAGGACTCCGCAGGCACACGCCGGGAGCATTTACAGACAGAAAAACTTTTAATTTGTTGTGATAACTCTGTGTTTTTTAAAATCTAAGCTTACCTAAACAGCTGAGAGCGTTCTTTAGCATACGCCGGCTGCAACGTTTCCCTGACGCCATTCTGACGAGAATTTTGGCCACGCCCACATACAGGCCACGCCCCCCAGGCAGCCTATTTAAGCGCCAATCCGAGCGCTGAAAGCAGACCTGCCCAGGACTCCGCAGGCACACGCCGGGAGCATTTACAGACAGAAAAACTTTTAATTTGTTGTGATAACTCTGTGTTTTTTAAAATCTAAGCTTACCTAAACAGCTGAGAGCGTTCTTTAGCATACGCCGGCTGCAACGTTTCCCTGACGCCATTCTGACGAGAATTTTGGCCACGCCCACATACAGGCCACGCCCCCCAGGCAGCCTATTTAAGCGCCAATCCGAGCGCTGAAAGCAGACCTGCCCAGGACTCCGCAGGCACACGCCGGGAGCATTTACAGACAGAAAAACTTTTAATTTGTTGTGATAACTCTGTGTTTTTTAAAATCTAAGCTTACCTAAACAGCTGAGAGCGTTCTTTAGCATACGCCGGCTGCAACGTTTCCCTGACGCCATTCTGACGAGAATTTTGGCCACGCCCACATACAGGCCACGCCCCCCAGGCAGCCTATTTAAGCGCCAATCCGAGCGCTGAAAGCAGACCTGCCCAGGACTCCGCAGGCACACGCCGGGAGCATTTACAGACAGAAAAACTTTTAATTTGTTGTGATAACTCTGTGTTTTTTAAAATCTAAGCTTACCTAAACAGCTGAGAGCGTTCTTTAGCATACGCCGGCTGCAACGTTTCCCTGACGCCATTCTGACGAGAATTTTGGCCACGCCCACATACAGGCCACGCCCCCCAGGCAGCCTATTTAAGCGCCAATCCGAGCGCTGAAAGCAGACCTGCCCAGGACTCCGCAGGCACACGCCGGGAGCATTTACAGACAGAAAAACTTTTAATTTGTTGTGATAACTCTGTGTTTTTTAAAATCTAAGCTTACCTAAACAGCTGAGAGCGATCTTTAGCATACGCCGGCTGCAACGTTTCCCTGACGCCATTCTGACGAGAATTTTGGCCACGCCCACATACAGGCCACGCCCCCCAGGCAGCCTATTTAAGCGCCAATCCGAGCGCTGAAAGCAGACCTGCCCAGGACTCCGCAGGCACACGCCGGGAGCATTTACAGACAGAAAAACTTTTAATTTGTTGTGATAACTCTGTGTTTTTTAAAATCTAAGCTTACCTAAACAGCTGAGAGCGTTCTTTAGCATACGCCGGCTGCAACGTTTCCCTGACGCCATTCTGACGAGAATTTTGGCCACGCCCACATACAGGCCACGCCCCCCAGGCAGCCTATTTAAGCGCCAATCCGAGCGCTGAAAGCAGACCTGTCCAGGACTCCGCAGGCACACGCCGGGAGCATTTACAGACAGAAAAACTTTTAATTTGTTGTGATAACTCTGTGTTTTTTAAAATCTAAGCTTACCTAAACAGCTGAGAGCGTTCTTTAGCATACGCCGGCTGCAACGTTTCCCTGACGCCATTCTGACGAGAATTTTGGCCACGCCCACATACAGGCCACGCCCCCTTCATTGCCTATATCATGTGTTGCCAGAGGAAGCGCAGCGGACGAGCGCAGCGGGAGCGCCGTTTGCGCGCCGAAGGCGCGCTTAAGGCAAGCCCGTCTGCGCCCGTCCGCGCACGACCGGGCCTAGGGCCAGCCCCCACGCCGGAACCTATCGCCATTAGGAGACATTATTCTCGGCGAGATCTCCTTAGCCTCAGACCCTCGAAAAACTCTACCTGTCATGTCATACATGACCTAAACGTCCCCTTCACTAGTTGTAACATCTGCAAACCTGGAAACCTACTCCTTCCCAGACTGGCCATCCCACTCCCCGGCCTCAAATTAGCGACACTCAACTGTAGATCGCTTCCCAAGCATGCCCTTCTCATAAACCACTTAATTGTCGATCACGATCTGGATATACTCTTCTTAACTGAAACTTGGATCACCGGTCATTCTAACTCCGACATAGTCTCGGCCCTCCCCCCTGGCTTTCTCATCATGTCCCAACCCCGTCCTCTAGGTCGAGGTGGTGGTATAGCTATCATCTACCGAGACTACTTCTCCTGCCGATCTACTGAGATCCAGAGCAAGGAGTCAGAGAGCTGTCTGTTCACGCTGACGCTCTCGCCGACCTACTCCCTGGCAGGCCTTTTGGTCTACAGACCCCCTGGTCATTCCGGCCCCTTCTCCGCCGCCTTTTTAGAATCTGTTTCATCCCTGGCCCACTTAACATCCAACTTCCTGATTACAGGCGACCTCAATATCCATTTCAATGATCCAACAGACACAGGGTCGTCTGACTTAATCAGTGAACTTGGCGCCCTTGGCTTCTCCCTGACTAACTCAGGAGCCACGCATGCGAAAGGACATCTGCTCGACCCTGTATTCTCGAACATCCCCTCCCTCCAGTTCACCAATTCCCTCCCCCTCCCTTGGACGGACCACTTCCTGGTCTCGTTCCATCTCCCAGGGGCCTTTAAGAAACCCCACACCCCCCCTATTTTCACCAAGGATAGAGCCTGGGCCAGACTTTCGACGGACAACTGGGCCTCGGCGCTTGACGCTTCTACCCCTAGTCTCGCAGCCGACCCCACCATGGCAGATATCCAGTTCAGAGACTGGATTTCCTCCTCCCTCGACAATTTCATCCCCATCAAAAATCGGGAGGTGAAAAATAAGAGCAATGGCCATGCCCCCTGGTATAATTCCGAACTTAGAGCGCTCCGTAAAGTGTGCAAAAAGGCGGAGAGAGCTTGGAGGAAAGACTGGCTCCACAGCAACAAGGACATATATCACAACGCGGTAAGACAATATAAAACAGCCTTGAAATTAGCTAAATCAACGTTTTACGACAACAGAATAAAATCCGCGACCAACTCAGCCAAAGAATCATTTCAGATAGTCAAAGAACTACTGAACATCCCAACAGCACCTCCCTCTCACTTCCCCCCACCAGACAGAAGCAAGGATCTGGCCAATTATTTCGAGTCTAAAATCATGCGGATACTGGACTCCCTTCCTACCGTCAGCCCCCCTTCCATCCCGGCCATAGCGGACGAAAACAATTGCCCACAGCTGGTGACTTTTAGAGCAGTTTCCCTCACCGAGGTGACGTCCACGCTAGAGAAACTGAAAAGCGGTTCCCCACTTGACCCAGCCCCGGCCAGATTCCTAAAAAAGGTGTCCTCCACCATAGCCCCTATCATCAGGGATCTCATCAACTCTTCCCTCGCTGGTGGAACGGTACCCCTTAACTGGAAGAACGCAGTTGTGAAGGCTTTGCTGAAAAAGCCCCAACTGAACCCGGACGACATGTCTAATTACAGACCGATCTCACTGCTCCCTTGTATCAGTAAGATGGCTGAAAAACTAGTCAACTCGCAACTATCCCAATTTCTCGAAACAAACAACATCCTGCGCCAATCTCAAACTGGGTTTCGACCCGGCCATGGCACGGACACCGCACTCCTCTCTGTCATCGAGGAAGCAAGGTGTATCCTAGACTCAGGGGGATCAGTGGCAGTGATCCTCCTGGATCTTAGCGCCGCCTTTGATACGGTGGATCACCGTGTCCTACTACATCGCCTGGCCAAGGCAGGAATTGTGGGTACGGCGCGAGCGTGGATCGAATCCTTTCTCTCCCATCGATCCTTTCAGGTGTGGGACGGCAACTCCCGGTCAGAACCTCTTCCACTGAAGAATGGAGTTCCCCAGGGGTCGTCGCTCAGCCCCACCCTGTTTAATGTCTATATGGCTCCCCTGGAAGACGTAGTGGCCCCCTACGGTGTAAAAATAATTAACTACGCTGACGACACCCAACTTGTCGTATCCCTGTCCCACCTGGATAACCATCCTGACAGCCTGCTGCACTGCCTCCAGGACATCCATACCTGGATGTGCGACTCGGCCCTGAAGCTAAACGGCGCAAAGACCGAGATCATGCTCCTGGGCAATAAATGGACGACTTTTCCACCTACATCTTGGCCCGACACCTTCGGCGAAATCCCCTCTCCTAGAAATGAAATCAAAACACTAGGAGTTTGGTTGGAACCTGACCTTACCATGAAAACGCAGGCAGCCAAGACAGCAGGCACCTGCTTCGGTCTCCTGCGGTCCGTACGCAAGATCCTGCCTCTTCTTCCCCTCCCATCCAGGAAATTACTTGTCCAGGGTCTGGTCCTGTCCCGCTCGATTACAGCAACGCCATCTATCTGGGGGCCCCTGAATACACCCTGGCCAAACTCCAACGGACCCAGAATGCGGCGGCCAGGCTCATTATGAACCTCCCCCCTAGAGTGTCAAGGGCCAAGCCTGCCCTCAAAGCTCTACACTGGCTCCCTGTCCGCCAGAGAGTAGAGTTCAAGGCCCTATGTACCACCCACAAGCTTATCAATGGAGCTGGCCCTGCCGCGCTAAAAAATTTGGTCACCCCATATAAAGCCTCAAGACCCCTTCGTTCCGACGCCGAACATCTTGCTACAGTGCCCAAATTCAGGAAGGCTCGCTCCGGCGGTCGCCGTTTTTCGGTCAAAGCCTCCACAGCGTGGAACTCACTCCCTCTCAGTCTACGCCTGGAACCCTCCCACATGGGGTTCCGCAGGAAACTTAAAACCCTCCTGTTCCCCAAATAAGGCACTCCCTCTCCCCCCTCTGGATCTTTACAGGTTGAATAGCGCGGGGATGCCTACGGGTCACCAGGCGCTTTAGAAATCGCAAAATAAATAAAAATACTCTGTCTGTTGTGCTAAATAAAGGATAGATTTATATTCACTGCGAGTAACACATTCCGCTTACCCTTCACAAAGTAAGACTTTCCGTTTACTCTTCAAACACTACAGGTAAATCCCTTCCGCTTACCTTTCACTCAAGCTCAGAAGAACCTGCTACTCCTTTGGACTTATCCTTCAGGATATATCTTAGTCCAAAGTTTCACCAGCGAACCCTTTTGCTGTCAATCAAGCTCAGAAGAACCTGCTACTCCTTTGGTGTGACCCTTTCTAGGTGATATCAGACCAAAGTTTCACCAGCGAACTCTTTGCTATCAATCATTCACACAGAAAATAGTCCCTAATTTAACACTGCCAGCCCTACCTAGCTTCTCAGTGTTATTCCAACAGGCGAGTAACCTCAGTGCAGTGTGGCTTCCATTTACCACCCGCTATTCCTTCCCGGGATTCCACAGGTGTGCATACCTGCGTGTTCCAGACAACATAGAACAAGACACTAACTTAACATGAAGAGTTAAAACATGTAATCAATAACCAAAAATTATGTCCTATGAAATTACCAATATAATCAATAACACCATCAATTCAAAATGAGCAAAATGTCACCAACAGTAAAAAAATCCTTACTATTTTCAACACTTCAAAAATACATGCTAGCATATTAACAAAATTTCACAACCCTATTGATACTCACACCACTTCTTGCATCACCTGCCAGTACTGCTTTGCCAGTCTTCAGGTTCTGAGCATTGGAGTCAGGAATCAGGACTTGGACATTTTATCTAACTTGGGCAATTATTTTACTTCCCTCTTAAGGTCAATGATCCATTAGTTGAGTAGTTGATGGTGAAATCAATAATCACTAATCACCAAACTAATCAATAATGACCATCCTCTGATTACCAAAAACTGATGGAGAGCGGTAATTTCTTCTGGTAGTTTCTCAATGCAAAACCCTCATGCTACCTCTAATTTACCGATCAAAAGGTGTTGGGCCCTTCACACCATGTATTACCTTCAGGAGACTTTAAATAAAGATGAACAGTCAAAATACAATTATTATTGTAAGCCAATAAAGAGAGTTGTTGATTATTTTAAAGGGTTTTATTTTCTAGTCAAAAAAGTTAATTTTTCTCTGACCCTTTATTCATTAGTAAAATATCAATCAGGTTACAGAATTTGGAAAACAGGAAAAATATCAATAATACAGAACACATTACAGTCTGCATATAAGCATTACATGTAGTTATGAAAAATGTGGCGCAAAAGTCTTAAAGAGTTTCTAAGAAAAATAGTCTTGCAAAGCTAATCAGTACTTAAATAGTTTGCAAAAATATGCTATTAAGAGAAATAAATGCATAAATCAAATAAATCTTTTCAGACCTAATTAATTAGTCAAAACATATTAGCATCTAATCCTATCCTGATCCACTGCACTCTCTGTCTGTCTGTGTCTAAAGAGGAAAGCAGCCCGCCCTTCACAGGCCTCAAAGGAATGTGGCATGAAGTGCCAAGATATGACGTGGAAGCAAGAAACCTCCCCCTGACACTCCTCGGACGCAAGCCCGCCCTTCAGCAATCTCCCGGGACGTTTCTCGTACCTAACCCATAGAAGCCAGCTGAGCTGAGAAAAAGAAGAAGTGGCAGCCCCCATCCAGAGAGGACAGTATTTATACCATAATTATTGGCAGAGTACACAAAGATGTAACATTTTTCAGTAAAACCTTTACGTGATTGGTCAGTCATGATGCATGAGGTCACACTTCCCTGACTCATTCTAAAAACCTGACTTCACTAGTCTTAACAAAAGAAGCATACATGAATAAATACATTTATAAACATTTGCAACATTTACTAGGAAAAATGTAAATCAGCCCATTATGTTTCCCTCCCTCATACTAATACCCCTTATAAATGTTTACCTAGCCAAGCTATTAGTGAAAAGCAGCTTTTCTATTATTTATGACAACATGCAAAATAAATGTGAAAATAGCATTTTCATGCTTTTAGTGTAACATTTAAAAGCACACACAGTTAATATAGCGCACACTGTTAATACAGCACACACAACAACATGCTTTAATGTTTTAGATAGCTTTTCATGCAAACAAGCATTTAGTCCCTTGTGTCGTGTTTGGTGCATTATTAATTCACACACATTATAAAAAGAGGTGTTATTAACTCAAAATATGCAACAAGTCAAAGTCTATTAAGACAGGAATAATAAATTTAGATTGGCAAGGGATGAGCTGGGAAGAGAGAAACACATTCTATTAATCTTCAAAGGTAAAAAGGCCACTTTTTCTCTACATTGCAAAAAAAACATGTTAATGCAGCAAAAGCATTTTCAGGTCTCACTTTCATGTTTTTCATGTGCCATGTTTTTAACCTGCACCAAAATGTGCGTGGCAATTTAAATGCAGCCTGTCTGAAGCACAAAAAATAAAACAATGCATGACTGCAGATGAAATCTGCTCCATCAGTATATATCCCGGAAAGAAGTGGATGAGTCAAAGAAGTAGCAGGTTCCCTAATGCTTGAGTGAAGGGTAGGCGGAAGAAATCTATCCGTAGTGTATGAAAAGTAAACAGAAGAGGTTTACTTGCAGTAAAACGTAATCTTTCCTTTCTAGACACTCGAGTACAGTGGCGAATGTGTTTACGTTGTTAAATAACTTAAGCACTTGCACTTTAAATGAGAAATAAAATTTCCGTTACCTTGTAAAGGAGGGAGTCAGTTGCGAAGCTGCTCTGACGTCACTCTGTGCCGCGCTGGCATTGGTCGAAACAGCGGGTGTGTAGCGGAGCTGGAATTGTAAAGGAGGGGTGTGTGCCGAAGCGTGAGAACCTGTCTCGCGAAAAGGCCGCGCACCCATTGGTCGAGATTATTTGAAACCGTGCATTTGATTGGTTGCACGAAAATAAAGGACGCATTTGGATTGGGAGTGATTTTGTAAACAAAGTCGCTCGCAGAAATCGTATGTGGCACACGTATAGACCGAATACTAGACCTGATCCACGACATCTAGGGTTTGAAAACGATCAGTGGAAAGGGCATAACACTAGCATTATGTACGGAAATAAGAGAAAATTGTCCCTTGTAAATAAAGTGAAGAATTATTTCAAAAAGGACAAACCTATCAAAACCAGAGAAGGTGTTGTCATTCCGCCACCTAATACTCCCGCATCTTTCATGATGTTTGATAAAGGGTACCACTCATGTGTATGGTTGGACAATTGGGCGGAATACACAAAGGATGACGGAATTTTGGCTTTTCCGTTAGAAGGTACATTTAATGGCAGGATTTTATTTAATTTGAGAACCTGAATGAATGATTTACATCCCAGACCTAGATTAACGCAGTATGAAGCATTAGAGGAATGGGAAATCGAAGCTTTTGAAAGAGATAATCCCCGAATGGATAAAGGGTTAACCAAATGGTATCCGAAATTGAAGCAGGAGACCCGCGATGAAAAGATGAAACAGTGGAGACAGAATATGATTGTAGAAGGACTGTATCCAATGATGGCAATGGGTGGTCCTACGGAAGAGAAAAAGACCGAAAAGACCAAACACTGGGTAACTATTGGGGAATCGGATGACGATTATCTAGAAGATTTGTTCAATCCGCCTCCTTATAATGAAGGACCCAGATCTTCTAGTGTAGGGGGTGCTTCCCAACGTACCCCATGTCCGGAAGGGAATAGATCTGTAAATGCAAGAGACATTTGTCAAATACCTTCCTATAACGAAGGCTTAGGACCCATAGGTGCCAGAGACACCTGTCTAAGACCACCATTTAGTGGGGAATCAAGATACTCAGGTGAGAGAGATTTATTTCAAAGACCTCCTTATGAGGAAGAACCAAAGTCCTTAAACACAGGAAGCCTGTTTCCAAAACCTAATTATGGTGAAGGACCAAGTATGACGCATCCAACTGCCCCAACGTTGACCCCGCAAATAGTACCTGAAATAAGCCTGGAAAGAATACTGCAGGAAAGAGAGCGAGAGGCTTTAGCCCAACAAAGAACCAAAATAATTCAGAAAATCTCCCAGTTAAATACAAGCCCCGAAGCCTTGACAATCCCAGTAACTATTGGACCAGTTGTTCCTTTGTATGGGGATAGACAAGGGAGTCCAAAGACTCCGATCATTACCCCCACTGTAGTGCAGCCAAGAAAAGAGCCCTTGATTGTAGATGATCAGACGAGTGAATGTGAATCTGAAGCTTCTTTAATGGATTTACCGATTAGGAACTCAGGAAGGAGTTTGCAGAAGAGACATAATCCTTTTAATACGAGAGAGATTCAAATGGAATCGACTTCAGGTACCAAGAGTGTCACATTGGTGACTCCTGAAGAGATTGAGAGATGGAGTCGAGAATTAGAAAGACAAACTCCTCAGACAAAACCATTGGATATTTACAAATTAAGAGTTGAAATGGAAGAACTGACAGCCGGAAATGTGGGGTTAGACAGATTAAATACCTATTCCGAGGAAGAACTGCTGTTTATCTGCAAGAGTCTTACCCGCAATACCAAAGTACTCCATGAGAAATTAACAGACACTGCAGCTAGTATGGGAATAGATATTTCGAAATCAAAGCCATTACAAAAACCCTACAGAGCAGATTTCTCAGACAAAGATCTAGAGAATATGAATGTGTCAGGAAAGAAGGTTCAGATTAAAGAATTGTTGACCGTGTTGCAAAAATGGGGAGATGTAGACAAGTGGAAAGCCAGGTGGGCAAAGAAAAAGGAAGAGGTTAGGTCCAGACAGACGACTTCTGAGTTCGCTTTAAGGGAAGCAGACAAGCCAGAACAGTTATACCCAATGCGAGAAGTGCCAGGTAGGAAGTATGTACACGTTCCATGGTCCCGACAGGATATTGTGTCCTTTACAAATGATTTCCCTAAATTGCGAGAGAAGCCTGTGGATTGGTACCGACAAGTGGAAAGGTTTGTGAAAGTACAAAAATGCTTGTGGAAAGACCTGGATGGGTTTTTCGACATAGTTGTTCCCGTTGATTTGTGGACGGATTGTAAAATTGCCATTGGTTGGCCTAGTGAGGAATACCAGAGGGATCCTGTTTCAGGAGCCCCTTCTGATGAGGTAATGAAAAAATACCAGCAAGTGATGTTACACTTGAAGGGAAAGGTGCCTGCAAAAGAAACTGATTGGACCAGAATAGATAGAACTACACAGGAAAGAGATGAGACCGTGCATTCCTTTTATGAAAGGCTGTTACAGATGTTTAAAACATACAGCGGTATAGATAACATCGAGATGAAGGATGTGACCCACTTCATTTACAGGTTTGTAAACGGTTTAAGACCTGAAATTTGCCAGTGGATCAAAGACAACAAAATCTGTTGGCAGTCTAAGAAAATAGATGAGGTTTTGCGATACGCAAAGTATTGGGAAGACGAGATGGCACACAAACGAAAGGCCTTAAAAGAAAAGGTTATGTGGGCACAAGTCAAACTAGCTGAACAACAAGAAAAACAATTGGGTAAGACGAATAAGAACTCCCAAAATCAAGGTTCAGGGGGTGGAGGGAAGCCTAGAGTGAAAATGAGTCGAGAGGAAGCCAAAAAGAAGTTCCCCTGTCACCAGTGCGGAGAAATAGGGCACTGGAGAGACGAGTGTCCATACACACAGCATAATAATCCTCAAACCCCTGATTTAAATCCACAGACGCAGAATGAAAGGCCAAGAAAGACCCAGCAACAGGTAAAGGCAAGTCAGTTGCCCCGTGCACCTAAACCGAATTATAAGGGAAAAACACCGCAGGGTGATGACATAGAGATCTGGGGAGGAAACGAGGATAGAAATGCAGCAACTTCGCAATTTCTGTTGAATGACACCTTTTTCTGTGATGAACCTTACTGACGGGGCCTGAGGGGGGAGGACAATGAGTGCATACTTGGTGCCTCCTTGCCGGTAGACCAGTCAGGGCCATACATTGAAGGAAAGGTTGAAGGCAATGATGTCACCTTTATGTTGGACACTGGCGCTACCCGTTCTACTGTGAGAACAGCAGACGTTCCAAACCTACCCCTCTCGGGTGAAGCAATCCAAGTAGTGGGTGTATCTAATCAACTGATTAGTACCCCAGTCACTGAGCCCATGGAGATTACAATAGGGAATTTCAAAGAAATGCATAGATTTGTAGTTTGTGACACCAGTCCTGTAAACTTATTAGGATGTGATTTGTTGTGCAAAATGAACTGTACCATCTTTTGCACACCAAAGGGCGTCGAAATTCAAACCCCAGACGAAGATGGAATATACAAGTTAATGTTAATCAGACCTGACTCCGAAATTAAGCCACTGACTATACAAGACTTACCTGAAGAACTCCAACAGACAGTGAAACCAGAAGTATGGGACTTTACTGGAAAGGATGTAGGCTTGATGGCAAACGTAGACCCCATAAAAATAGCCATGAAAGAAAATGCAGTTTACCCCAATACCAAACCATACAAGATGAGTGCAGAAGTGAGAGCAGGAGTTGCCATTGAAATAAAAAGATTGCTAAAAGCGAACATCATACAGGAAGTGTTGAGTAGTCCATGTAACTCACCGATAATTGGAATCAAGAAACCTAGTGGCAAGTACAGGGTAGTACAGGACCTGAGGAAGGTCAACAAAATTGTTGTTCCCTGCTGTCCTATTGTTCCAAACCCAGCAGTGATCTTGTATCAGATTCCCTGGGATTCTGAGTGGTTCACTGTGATTGACCTATGTCATGCATTTTTTTCGATCCCATTGCATCCAGACAGCAAATTTCTTTTCTCATTTGCATTCGACAGTCACGTGTTCGTTTGGAATCGCGTCCCTCAAGGGTACACAGAAAGTCCCTCTATCTTTAATCAGATTCTGAAAAAGTGCCTTGAATCTTTAGTCTTACCTGGAAAATCTGTTTTGGTGCAATACATAGACGACCTCTTGGTGGCGTCTAAAGGTCAGAAAGACTGTGTTGTTGACACCATTGCCTTACTGAACCATCTAAGTGAAGGAGGACACAAAGTATCACCTGACAAACTACAGTTCTGTACCAAATCAGTGAAATATCTGGGGCACCAGATAGAGAAGGGTATTAGGAAAGTTACCTCAGAAAGAATCAGAATAATTCGAAACATGCAGTTACCTCGCACTCAGAAAGAAGTCAGAATGTTCCTTGGAGTCGTAGGTTATTGCAGGCAATGGATTGTGGGATTTGCAGTCCTAGCAAAGCCTTTGATAAAAATGACCAAGAAAGGAGCAAAGGACCCAGTGGAATGGAATGAGGAAAGCTTGACAGCATTCACGAAATTACGAGAATGTCTGTGTACAGCCCCTGCTTTAGGAATGCCTGATTATTCTAAGGAATTTTCATTGTTTTGTGACACACGAGACAATTGTGCATTGTCAGTCCTAACCCAAGCCCATGGGTTGACTAGACGTCCAGTGGCATATTTTTCTGCTACTCTGGATCCAGTGGCTGCTGGATTACCCGGATGTCTGAAAGCAGTAGCTGCATCTTGCACGAGTCTAGAACAGAGTGAATCCATTTTTATGGGACATCCTGTAAATGTGTATGTCCCACATGCAGTTGTAATCTTGCTGACAAGAACTAAAACCCAGTACCTCACAACTAGTCGGCTGACTAAGTACGAGAGGATTCTCGTAGGTGCTGCAAATGTAGTCATTACTCGGTGTAACATACTGAATCCAGCTACCCTATTACCAGACTCAATAATTGCAGAAGCAAAGGGAGAGGTCGAGCATGACTGCATTGACCTGACAGAATTCAGTACTAAACCACGCCCAGACATCAGAGAAACGCCCCTGCCTGTAGAAGATAGCGAGCTGTTTGTAGATGGCTCATGTCTGAGACACGAACTTGTAGGCCTAAGCGCTGCTTATGCTGTGGTCACGGTAAAACGCACTGTAGAAGCATCCTGTTTATTTGGAGTGAAGTCTGCACAAGTAGCCGAATTGGTTGCATTGACAAGAGCCTGTAAAATTGGAAAAAATAAAAGAATAACAGTATATACTGACAGTCAATACTGTTTTGGGGTTGTGCATGACTTCGGCCAATTGTGGCTGCAAAGAGAGTTTCTGACTTCTTCAGGTACTCCTATCCGAAATGGAAAAGTTGTACAAGAATTGCTAGATGCAATCAAGTTACCAAAAGAATTGGCAGTGGTCAAGTGTGCTGCTCACAAATTGGGCACTGATCATGTGACAGTAGGAAATCGATATGCTGATGAAGTGGCCCAACATTGTGCCAGACATCGAATGTCTGTAAATATCAAATTGAGGGGATATGGAAACAGCGACCAACTTATGGTGTTTGAGGATGTGCCTACATGGGAGGAATTGAGAGATTGGCAGCATGCAGCGACACCAAAGGAAAAGGAAATATGGAGGAAACTTGGTTGTCGACAGAGAAGTGAGGATGGTATCATTGTGGGCCCTGATGGTATGCCTGTGTTGCCTAGATGCCTGCTTGCTTCTATGGCCAGACTTATACATGGAGATGCACATGTTGGTAGGGATGCCATGATCCGTGTCTTTCAGCAGACATGGTACAACCCGAAGTTCAGGAAGGTAGCAGAGTCACTCTGCCAGAGGAGCTTGACATGTCAGCAGTTCAACGCTGGAAAGAGAACCGTAGTTGAAATGGGAAAAATTGGGAAATCAGGAGGTCCCTTTGTACGATTACAGATAGACTTCATTCAGTTGCCCCTTTGTAAAGGAATGAGATACGTTCTTGTCATTGTCTGCCTGTTTTCAAAATGGGTGGAAGCTTACCCAGCCAAAAAGAATGACGCAATGACTGTGGCCAAGTTGTTACTGCGAGAACTAATACCTAGGTACGGGGTTCCAGTCACAATTGAATCAGACAGAGGTGGGCATTTCCAGAATGAGGTAATCGATCAGCTCTGTAAAGCATTCAGGATCACACAAAAGCTGCACTGTGCATATCGTCCAGAGGCTTCTGGAGTAGTGGAACAAGTAAATGGCACTATCAAGTCAAGATTAGGGAAGATGTGTGAATCTACTGGCATGAACTGGATAGAGGCTTTACCTCTTGTTCTGATGGGAATCCGAAGTATTCCAGACCGAAAAACAGGCCTGAGTCCCCATGAAATCCTGATGGGAAGAGTGATGAGACAAGCATAGGTACCAGGATACAAACTGATAAGCATTTCTGATGATTTGGTACTTGAGTACTGCAAGCAACTGGGTGACCAAGTGCGTTCTATCTCTCGCCAGATTGGGGAAGACGCCGTCGCCAGTCCAACAACTCCAGTCCATAAATTGGTTCCAGGCGATTGGGTCGTACTCAAGAAGCATACTCGTTCAAATTGCCTTGCACCGAAGTGGGGAAAACAACGCCAAGTGATACTGGTGACCACAACAGCGGTGAAGTGTGCCGGCGTTCCGAAGTGGATCCATGCCAGCCATACCAAGAAGGTGATCAGAGACGAGAAAACTGACGCTGAAGGTTGTCCAGCTGAGGGGTCTCCAGACGATGGTCCTGAAGTAGCTGATGACGAACAACCGAGCACCAGTCAAGATGAGTGGATACCCATAATCGACCTAACTGATGATCCAATCAGAACAAGAAGCCAAACCTACGCAGATAGAGAGTGGAATAGTGAGGAAGAGATAGGAGCAGAAGGAGCTACTCAGATTGTTGAGATTCACGTCAAATCTGAGGAGAAAGAAGATCAGATAGGGAGAGAACAGGTGATTGACACACCTCCAAGCACTCCTGATATTGAAAAGGGACAGACAGAAATTAGGGCGAAGGTTCAAGCGGAAGAAAATCAAAGGTTCGAAGTGCTTGAACAGGACCAGATAGAATTAGAAGAACATGTTCAGGACACAGAAATTGAAACGACCAAAAGTCAAATCCAGTATACACCTGAACAAGGCCAGCTTAGCGACCAGGCAGAAGAAACTGAAGTAAGACCTGGAACTAGTCAGACAGGAAGGGAAGAAGCAGAAGCAGAAGTGCCACGAACAAACGAAAATAAAAGAGCGTTAGAAGAAAGTCAAACCACAGTGCCAGCTAAAAGACTCAAGAAAAAGAAAAATATCGAACCAAGATATATTAAGAGACTGAGACTGAGGCTAAAAACAGTAGAAGAAAAACTTGAGCAAAGAAGGAAAAGTTCCCGTATAGCAGAACAAGCTGGAGAAAGCTCCAAAAGAAGGAGTGATCGAATAAAAAGACTGAACAAAAAATATCAGGATCCTGAATGGACTTATTTGATATTGGAGGAATTTGAGGATCTTGATATAACTGACGAAAGTGACGAAGAACAGACAGCTGATCAGTCTGCTAAAGAAGACGAACCAACCTGAAGATTGCTCAGTGTAAGCTACCTGTGCAAAGTTACAAAGAGGGGTTGAGAACTTCTTCTAAGCGAAAATGTCTGATTCAAATGTGAATGGAAGGCCTAGAAGTAATTGTTGTAAAACATGCTGTAAAGTATGTATATGTAGTGTAGCGATAGTATTAATATTATGGATAGGACTAACAGTTTTTATTCCTTATATGGTGAACAAAAATACTAATATTGACCTTACCCAGACTGTGACAAAAGACACAGAAGAACTGACAACACGAAGTGTAGAAAGACGTGAGAAAGCACTTAGCATTAAACAAACTAAAGCAGACTTAGAAGCACCAGATGAGGAAGGACTACATTATCACGGAATCAGGAACCAGACTCATTTGAACGTATTCGCTAGCCTTTTAGTGCATTATGTAGAAACTATGGAAATAGAAGACTGTTACGTATGCATGAAGTTACCTACTTCTGTAGCTGAGGGGGTGACATACCATCACTTGCCACTGACATATGGAATTTCCTGTAGCATTTTAGCTAGTTTGTTCTACAAAAGAGGACCGTTACAGTACTACTACTCAAACTCAGACGTGATATTTTCTGAACTTCCTATACGTGGAAATCTGAATCCTGTACATACTAAAAGTGACGTTACACGTTATATGGGAGAATACTTTCTGACTATAGGTACCATAGATTTAGGTGAAGCACACAGAGATAACTTGACCTGTTCATTACATGAACAAGAGAAAATGTTTCTAAACATGGCAGAGAAAAGAAGGGAGAGTTTCCAAAGAAAGGCAAATGATAAAAGACAGAAAACTCCTAAATGGGCTGAAAACATGGAAAGCACCTCAAATGGTGGGGTTGGTCCTGCTTTGTTGCTGGATTTCGAGAGAAAAGGGAAGCTCTGTCTTCACCGCGAAAAGACTAGTTATTATAATAACATTTTCATTGGTTCCAGTCAATGTGAACACAATTACAAGGTAATTGGAGGATGGGGTTTCAAAAATGGGTCAGAACCTGTGTTTCCCGGAATTTATTATATATGTGGAAACAAGGCTTATTTCAAATTGCCGGATCACTGGTATGGAAGCTGCTACTTTGGAATTGTCTTCCCAAAAATATACCATGTGAATGAAATTGCTGGAAGCAATGAAAACCCTAATGGCTTAGTGCGTAGTAAAAGGGAAAGCGTAGGTGAAATAATGGGTAGTATATTTAGTGCACTGATACCTGGAGTGGGAGTGGTTCTGAACACACACAGAATTTGCAAATTGTCAACAATAGTGGATCTGTTGTCTACTGACACAGCTCATGGATTTCTGTTGGTCAATACCGAAATGGTTGCAATCAGATCTATGGTTTTACAGAACAGACTTGCTCTTGATACCTTATTGGCAAAAGAGGGCGGAGTCTGCCGGATGTTGAAAGCGCAACATTGTTGCACTTACATACCAGATAAAAGTGTGCAACTCAAAAGGTATGTAAGGAACATTACAAATTTGAAAAAGGAACTCAAACCACTGGAGGTTGATAGTGCTTGGAAGAGACTTACTGATGGTCTCTCCGCTGTAGGTCATTGGTTTTCTAATTTAGGTAAATGTTTTTTGTTTAAGGTACTGATGCCAATTGCAGTAGTAGGATTCATCATATTCCTCATATTTGTCTGTTGCAAATGTTGCAAACACCAAAAGAAGTACACAGTGAATAAGAGAGGTGTGAAAAGGAGTGTGGATGAACTTGAATTGGAGGAACTGAATAATCAGATTTACAAAAGGGTGAAAAATTCTCACCCTAACAAAGACGTTAAGGAGAAATTGAATCGAATGTTGGAAGAGATTGAAATGAACAAAGTGTAAAAAAGTTGGCATCTGATTCCATTAGTTTGTGATGATAGTAAATATCATCAAAGAGGGGATTGATGGAGCAAGGATTCGCATATTACGCGACTGGCTTCAATTCATGAACCTCGAATAACTTATAACCATGTAATTCAACCTGTTTGTCTTACTAATTTCCCTTTATTCTGACATTTGGGGTGTCCTAGTGACGCTTGCCTATGTGTTTACTAACACAATAACGTTTGTATCTAAAATGGCCGCTGCTTGGCGGGGTTTCTTTCTGCGCATGCGTTAAGTCACACTCACGTGACGTGACGTACTTGAAGTTCTGGTGGGAAACTTTGCGCTTGCGCACTAGTTTTTAAAATGGCTGTTGGTGTTCTCACATGGTGAAGCTTGCGATGATGCTCTCGTGTTAATTGTCCGTCTGCACTAATATCCTAAGGCTATAGATATCATAAAGTAAGGGGTATAGAGTAGATATTCATGGTATACAGTGTATTCATTTATTTCTATGTTTTAATTTGTTTTCGCTTACTTTTCATGTACCGCGATATTGAGGGTCTGATGGGACACTCGAGAATCCATATTGAAATGCTTTTCTGCGCATGACAGTCTTCGGCCAGTGACATTGAATGGCTGCCAACCAGAGGTCCCAGCCAAAACGCGCCTGGGAAGATGCACCTTCACCCAGCCGAAGAAGCTAAAATGTCTTACAATTGAAACAAATGTATATCTTTCTATTGTATTCTGTAGAATAGGTCATGGGAACCCCAAAATCACTAGGCGGTCCCAGAATATGCAAAACTAGGCTTGTAGAAGTAAAATGTGATTGGTGTGTTGACCTATCCTACTTGAGGACCAATCGAAATTGGGGATTCTGACACTTGCAACATTTGGGGGGTGGTACACTGACCCAAAAACAGTATAACTAGCCTAGGTTTAGCTAGAGAAATTGTCCGACTTGTCCGAATAGCTGACCTGTCACTGACCCAACGCACTCAATAGGTGACTGATACAGAGCGCTGCGGAGCACTATGTCCAAAATATACCATAGACTCAAGAGGTTTTACTAAACCTTAAGTGCTGGTGGAGCACTTCGCTGGAGAATTCGCTAACCCAATCGGGGTTCTGACTGTTAGATGCCGAGAGGGTGGAGCGCAGGCGTTGCTTCCGAACTGCGGGTGCTGGTCGTGCCTTGGTGGTCCTGTCCTGATCCTAATCTGGGTTTCCTGTCCTGTCCTGGGGTGTCCATTCTGCGCCTGCTGTCCTGCTGATGACGGGTTTCCTTTGGGGTCCCTCCTGTTCTTAACTGACCTGTGGCCAGGGTTGGTCTTCACACCATTCTAGGTAATTATAGTGCTGAAACTCTATACTGCACCTTTCTATTTTCTGTCTTTGCTTCAATAAAGACATATCTTTGCATATATTGATTTCCATGCTTTTTCGCAAACCCACTGAATGAAAGGTCATACAATATTGTCGTTTGTTCTAGCATGTTCCATTTTCTTACCCATCCTTAGTAAAATTCCCTTTTCAAGTTTATGATACATAGATTGTTCTTTGTTTTTTCCCATTGTTTAGTCGAGTCAAGTAATTGCACCAGTTTCATTTTATCTACAGTTCCTCTTTATGGGGAAAGACTTCACTGTGACATTCTAGTATGCTCTTTATTCTTCCCCGTCTTTTAGTCTCTCCAAACTAAGTTTAAATGTAGAAACTGCTGCCTAGCATGTTCCTTGTTCTCACCTCCCATTAGATTCACAAATGGTTGGTTTTATATATTTCCTTTATGGATACGTGCTCTTTGTAATTTTAGTTATTGACAGTTTAATTGTTGTGAACCTGATGCTTTCAGAACTTGATGAAATCTAGATAAAGGTTTTCAAAACTTCTCGAGTTTGTGGTTATTTAATGAATACAAAGAAATATAAAAATTGATATTTGGGTTGCCTGCCTTTCTTTTACAGCTAGCTCCCTGATCCATTGTGGTCATAGGTACCCGTAACGGTGGATTGGTAAGTCGGGTACAAATATGATAAATTGAAATTTATGGGCCCGATGTGTATATGGTAAAATTGTTGGTTGGGTGACCTGCGCGCTCTATCACCAGTATCTAAGTCATGCAGGGCACATCTTCAAATCAGGGGGTCTACCCATTAAAGCATCAAATGGCCTGACACCTGCAACAGAATGAAGGCTGGTCCTGTAAGATCATAACATGCTATCAAGTTCTTTGTCCATATCCACCTTGCTAGACTTGGCCATCTGAACACTAAAATATATATTTTGTTCACATGCTCAATGAGACATTTGGTTTAGAGATGATACAAAAATATTCTATGATGATTTATATTGAATTCAGGGAAGAGCGCCACCATTTCCTTTGTGACAAAATATACCTTTTTGTCTGACACAATCTTTCTGAGAAATCTATATCTGAAGAAAGATTTCTCGAAAAAATTGAATGACACTGCCAATGCAAACTCGCCCACCGACCACGTGCAATAATAATCAGCCAAAAGAATGGCATATATATGCCTAGCATCTTCAATGTGGAAAGGTCCACTAAATTCAACTGCTAGCATCGCCATGTGGTATCCAGTAAGACTATGGGCTGTAAAGGTGGTATGAATATCTTTAGCTGTTTATCGCTTCCAACGTACAACACAGAACATCAACTTTCTCATAAAATGTTCCTGTCCATACCCAGGCAACCAGAATTCAGCACATATTCTTCCTTCCTTCCAGTCTACCCTTATGTCCTTCATGCCCAACGCAATGATTTTATTTATCGTATCAATTGGTTTTAAATTTGTACCCATAAAAAATCAGGTTGTATCAACAGATATCTCTTCTAAGACCATAGCAATTGTCCAAACCTGAGCATGAAGACCTTTCTCACTTGACTAACTCTGTAGAATTTGTTGTTTAACCAAACCTAGGTCTTCATCTCTTTCCATGCCACTAAACCAATTGTCTTTAAATGCTCCACTCACTTCAATTACATCAGCAATGGCTATCGGGCACTCTTCCTCTTCCCCAACATTAACTTGGTCCTCTCATTTTTCTTTCTCCTGATACTTGGAACTTGTACCCAATAATCTGCAACTTCTGAGCACAGCCATCCTAGTAAGAAAACGTTTGCCCGCCCCATGACATCGATGGCAAAAGTCTGATGATATGACATCAAATCTAGCAATTGATTGGGGAGTAACTGTCATGGTTACAGGCTGCAGCTCAAGGGGCGCGGGCAATTGCTCGTGTACTTGCCTACATAAACTCTGTGGCAAAATGCATCTTGATGTTCCTTCAGCACGCTTCTGGTGGCGATGTTCTCATCACTAACTGTATCAGTGTTTGATCATAATATTGAGTTAGTAATTGCACACTATGTCACTCCTTCACTTACACACTGCATGCCTGGATCGTAAGTAGTCTTCGCTTCATGTCACTTTAATGTGTTTTAGCCAGTTTGCCTAAAAGTAGTTTCGCATTCCATATTGCCAAGTATAACCTATTAGCATATATGCCAGGGATGCTTAGTCCTTTGCTGTTGTGTTTAAACAATATTTGACCCCTTTTAGATCTTAAACTCAACAGGATAAACTTGTGAACAAAGAAAGTCTCACATGCGATTCATCGCGGTAAGCCACACCCATTTCTGAGCCGCTCTACTTCCGCGAACGGAACGAACAGCTACGAGCGCCTGGGCGGGTCCCTGCTATAAAAAGAGACCACACCCGAACTCCGGTGCTCAAAGCGTCACACATCAATAATACAACCTAAACAGCGACTAAAAAATTCAAAATGAATGTGGAGTAATGAGGCTACTGCCTCGGTATCCAAAAACTCACCACTGTCAGAAGGAATCTGACAGACGAAAACAAGACGGTAGACTCCGGTGCTCACTATTCCTTGTGGTCTTGGTTCGTCAGAGCTCCCTCTCAGGATCAGCATTGGAGTTATTTTCTTCCGCGTTTCCAAGCAATCGGACTTGAAGTCTCCGGTGACAAGAAAAAGCAAGGAAAAGCAGAGAGTTATTGCAGGAGGTCATGAAGGTGAAGGACAGAATCTTTTCATTCCTCTGAATCGCGGTAAGCTTTTGCTGTTGATTTAGTTCCAGGAAATTCATGCTTTCCTCCTACGAATCTCTTTATAATTTTTTGACATTGGAAAAGAGCTCTTTCCATATATTTTGAAACAATGAATGCAAGTAATTCATTTTAACTTATTGTTCAACGAACAATAGGACAAATATTGGACACTTTACATTGGAAACCTTAGAAGACACGATAGAACAGTTTGCATGGCAGGTCCAGCAAATCATATCGGAATTTCATGAACTTAATATAATCAGGAACCCCTTAAATTCGTAAAAGAAAAGGTTTAAGGTAGGTGTCATTCGTAACATTACACAGGCATAAAAATTCAATGGAACTAGAGGAGTGTTTCTAACGTTGTGTATATAATTGTTTTATTACGGAAAACATCTCTTTGCCATATTTTCTCACACAGTAGGGAAGACTCAGGTGAAAATCAGTCCAACTTTATTAGAAAAGACTATTGAGTATTAATGTTTGGTCAAACTAGATGTAAATGTTGTGACGTTGTGTTTTACAGATCTCCTTCCCCGCTGTTCCTTTCCTACCTCCCTTTCCCCCACCTGGTCATTCCAATACTCTGTGTCATAACAACAATTCGGAGTTGGAACTGCCTGGAGGTGGACCCTTTTGTCATTGTGCAAGTCCCGAGGAATACCATCTTGACAGAATAGTGAGCCCACGGATTATATTCATCTTGGCTTGCTCAATCACAAAATGGCTACATTGGATGATATAATGAAAGCTTTAGGGAGAGTACAATAGGAATTGGCTGATTCTAAGGCACGGACAACTGCTTTAGCTGAAAATGTTTCCTTACTGCAGCATAGATTAGATAGTAGGGAAAAAGCAGAACGTAACCCTTTTGATGTACCCTTGGGGAAATGTTCTAGTGTAGATCATCCTGTGGGACAAGGGGCTTCCGGTGGAGGTTCAAATCCTACCAACATATCAGTAACTGTTCCAACCCCAGTTCCTTTAGCGGTTCCTGAATGATTTTCCGGGGATTCAGCCAAGATCCAGATTTTCCTTACACAGGTTGAACTGCATTTCACTTGTAACCCAGCCACTTTTCCAGATACCCAATCTAGAGTAGCGTTTCTAATCTCTTATCTAGCAGGAGACCTTGTTTGTACCCACAGCCCACACAAACCTATTGGAGGTGAATATCAGTTTTTTAAAATTGATGAGGAAATTAAGGCTATCCACAAAGATAGATCGGAACTGCTAACAACACAAACCCTCACTAAGAAAGAAAAAATAACATGCGCATGCAAATATTCCACAATGAGCCAGCACAACATGAAAATTATTAAAAAACACTGGATCCTATTAAAAACGGAACAAGATTTTAGGAATATCTTTGAGCAAGAACCTACATTTGCGTACACGAGAGCCAAAAATATAGGTGAAATTATAAAGCACACAACCAAATCCACTGACAAACGACCCTACAACGGCACAATACAGTGTTGGAACTGCAACAATTGCAACAACATAATCAGAGGAGGGTACATTACACACCCAAGGAAAGGGCATAAAATTAAGCTACAAGTGAATGCAACATGTGACACTTCTAACACTATCTATATGCTCAAGTGGCCATGCAGAAAAGCCTATATCAGACAAACTGAACGCAAATTGAAAACACGCATGAATGAGCATAAAAGCAATATTGGAACCAAATCCATAAAATCTGTAGTAGCAGCCCACTTCATTGAGGCGCAACACCGCATCAGCCAACTGAAAGTATGCGTACTGGAAACAGTGGAAAAAGAAGAAGGAAAAGACAACAGAACCATGTTATTGAGGAAGGAAAACCACTAGATTTACCATCTGAACACTCTTAAGCCTAACGGAATGAATGATAGAGTCGAATTTTTGTGCTATCTATAAGCACCTAACAGTTAACCCATGAGCTACATGACAAAATAATGCCTTATTTGAATAACAACAATGACTATAAACTACTGACATAGCAGAGCAACGGCCAATCCTGGCAAATATTGATGATACATTAGACTTTACAATCATTATGAATATAGTTTATTGTTTATTGATTTTTTTTATATATATGTTTCTTCTTGTATAGCACGTAACGCACTCATCAGCATGATGTCAGCCACACACGATATTATAAACCAGTCATGACTAACAGGCAGTAGAGTTTTTTTGAAATAACTTTATCAATAAGCAGCAGCGCGAAACATCCACACACGCTTCCCGAATCCACGATACGATGCTTTTTGACACCACACGTAATTAAGACGCGTAGGACAAACAAGGAGCAACACTTGGCAGACAGTGTCCATGAGGGAGCACCAAACTGCATGAAACCGTTATGCACACCCGGGAGCACAGACCGCATAGAAAAAAGGTGTTTAACTAACGAAAATGCGACTACTTTAATACCGAATTAACAAAAAACACTTTTTTATAATAAAATCCGCGCATACTCTCTCTTCATTTGTAAAACATCTGCTCTTGCTTCACATTAATAGATATAACAAAAGCCACTATAAGCACTTGTTGCATTAGGTCTTGAGCCTTAATATGGATTCACATCCACATGAACGGAATAGCAACTCCGAGCACACGTTTATTTTGTTTAAATCACGGAGGCTAACGGTGGTGGACTCATATTAGGAAGAGAGCCCACACAACTAAAACGGTATCACTCTTGCGTGTTTCAGACATTCCCCGGATGAAGGCATACATGCCAAAATGCATAGGGAGAAGGTTTAATTGATACAATCTGATATGCAGAAAGGATGCATTGTGGAACATGAAGTTTCACCTGAAACATTGTTGAAGAATATACGTGAAACAAATTTATTTGAATTTATCTGAATATAAAACAACATGGAAAAACAATTTTGAGAAGAGTATTTCTTTTGAATTTGGCTGTAGACACAGCAATCCACAACCTGTGCCCAGAGAGACACCCTACATGAGTGGGGTTGCAACCCAGACATTGAGTATCTACGCTTCCGGGCGGGAAGCGATTCTCAGGAGCACGGTAAACCATCAAACAACGCTGAAACCAAGCGGTGCATGACCTATATCCATTTTGTGACTTCACACTGAACCTGCTCTACGGTCGGGGCATGCACATTCTAAAAATGCAACACAAAGACATCACCAACCTTACAGAATCACAAGCAGAAACTTTTGCTTTCGCCAACGAGGAAATCTCAAGAATATATGCTTTAATACAAAAGGACTCCACCAAATATACCACTACCTGCACCAAAGAACAACATATAAGACAATTACTCTATTTGTCTAGGAAAGAAATGAACAAGCGACTACACGGAAGTGCGATGATAAGGTACCACAAGGCACAAAGGATCCCTAGAGGCCTGAGAATATTCCTGAAGCCATCTCTCTGTAAAAACACACAGAAATTCACTGACAAATGGTATGCGATACTAAATAAGTGCTACCTAGATCTGATCCTATTTAAAATTAGAAGAACTATCAAACATCCTGGAAGAACTAGGGAAAGAAATCATGACAGTGAAAGCAGAACTAGACGAATCAATGACAACGGAAGAACTCACGATGACACTAGAGGACATCAACAACCAACTACAGAAACACACCCAAGAGGTGAATGAGAGGAAGATCAGGAAATATCGTAGAGACACCATCAATTATAAGTTAGGGGAGGTATACACGTGGGCTGGCATTCATGCCAAGAGGAGACAAAATCGACCGTACACCGCGAATACAGACACCTCGTCATCTGACAATGAGATAACCGAAACATCAAGAAACATTCAGAAACCCGCCATCACTCAAGGACAAGAACATCCGACCACCAGCACCACACCTTCCTCTCCTTTTTTAGAGGTAGTTCACGCTGAAAGGGACGACCCAGGCGGGGAAAGAGAAAAAGACAAACAGAAAAGGGAAAGAGCCACCGCAAACAAGGAATGTGACAACGAAGAAGGAAAAGAAGAAAGGAACTGTGAGAAGGTGGCTATATATATACTGGACAATAAGGCAGTACAGTGTGTATAGAGTCCACAAACCCCAAAGGTTTAACAGAGGTTAAAGTCAGAACTGACCTTACTCTCCAAAGTGGTAGCTTGGTCGAGCAGTAAGGCAGTACCAGAGGACAGTGTAAAGCATTTGTTGTACACACCCAGTCAGCAAAAGGTTTCACACACTCAAGAACTGAACTCCAAGCCAATTATTATTATATCCTCAGATATAGGTGTTTTATTTTTAGAACCGACCGTTATAAAAATATACTTTTCACATTACGAGTACTCTCAGGTAATTACTTTGCAGAGGAGCAACAAGTTTGTACACAATAATCACAGGCTAGCTAATAGCAATACAGTTCTGAAACACACTCTGGCATTGAGCTCAATGGGTTTTCATAGGAAAAGACAGTTGATTACTTTATGGATTACTTTGGTAGTTCCAGGACTAGATCTTGGATTCAGTCCTGGAGTTTAAGCTGAAACCAGATTAGCAAAAACGTTTTAGTTACAGTGATGATTTTTCCTGAATATAAAGTTGTTTTAAAAGTTCACACTTAGAAACTTTTCGAGGTGATTCTCACAATGTTATTCAATGGGAGGAAATTCAGGTTACAGGTAAAGTACGATCGCGTTACTTTTGTAACCCAGCACTAGTCTCCTAGGGCCAGCCCTGGGGGCCTAACTCCAAACAGGTGGGTAATTGCGTTTCAGTATGTCGTACGATTTTTAAAGAATATTTGCAGTTTTCAAAAGTAGACACTTAGAAGAAATTTCATAGAAAAGCAGACAATGGGTTCCTATGGAGAAAATACAGGTTACTAGTAAACCCGCTAGGGATTACTTTTGCGGTTCAGTACTGGGCTGAAAGGTACAGTACTGGCTTTTCTCCTGATCACAGGTGAGTATTTTCGAATTCGGACTTTGGCTGATTTTACAGGAATATTTTCAGTTTTCAAAACTTCACACTTAGAAGATTTTCGAGTCAAAAAATGGGTCAATGTTATCCAATGGCAGGTAAGTGAATTACCGGTTTCCAGGTGAGTACTTGGTTGGTGAAGTTAGGGTTCTGGGCATAGACTCAGGGGTCCCCCAGGGTCAGGTGAGTACAGTTAGTTCAGTCCCAGCGGCGCAGGGGCGGCCGGGTGCAGAGGTAGGTAGGCCCAATGTTATCCTATGAGGGAAAGGGGGCCTTTGGTTGGTGGCGGCTGGCTAGCAGGCCACGCGGCTCTGGGAGCTGGGCTCCTGGTCACTTGCTCGCAGCAAGGGGGGAAGTAGGATAGGGCACAGAGGCCACAGCCAGCGGCACTCGGGCGGCTGGGTGCAGGGTGCTTTTCAGCCAACCGGCGCTCAATGTTATCCAAGGAGGATCTTGAAATAGGAACAAAGGCTGCAGGCTCGGGGACGATGACTCTCCAGGGGCGACCAGCACTTCGAGAGGTAAGTTGGGATGTTGGAGCACAGGTAGGTACCCCAAAGGGAGGCACAGGGGGCTGTAGGGCGCCGGATGCAGGGGTGTCATTGGGTGTCAGAAAAGCTTACCCTCGGCCGGTCGCGGTTGGGGTGGCCCCTGGTTCTGAGTCTGCAGGCGTCGGCTGGTTCGTCGAGGAGGGTCTTTGGGCACTGGACTTCGGGTCCCAGTCGCCGGGGGGACGTCCTTGTGGTCTTGGTTCGGGTTGACCCAGCCCGGGCTCGGCTGGTGCAAAGTGGGCTGGTCCGGAGCTTCCTGGTGGGCACCAGGTGGGTTGTTACAGCAGAGCCTCTGCTGAGGGGAGTCTCAATCGTCGAGAGGGTCAAGGCAGGCAGGTCCTCTGGGTGTCCCAAGGTTGCTGTCCCCGGAGGTCGCAGGGTTTAGGCAGAAGCAGGTTCCAGGATCAACAGGCCGGTAGGGCTGGGGCCAAGTCAGTTGTTGTTGTCCTGTTGTTAGCAGCTGCACAGCGGGTCTTCTTCTTCTTGATCTTCTTTCTTGTTTGATATCGGGATCTCAGGAAGGAAGGTTCAGGGAGCCCCTAAATGATAATTTTAGGGGCGTTACAGGTAGGGCAAGGGCAGTGACCAATGGGTCCCTGTCCTGGGGTGAGTACACCCCCCAGCCTGCTCCTCTCCTGTGGGAGGGGGGCAGGAGCCTAGCTGGGATTGGGCAGGATTCCCCATCTACAAGATGGCCGGAGCCCGGGGTCGTGCTTCACCTCGCTTCCTTCACCTGAGGGGTGGAGTTGGCATAGGTTGGCACACCCCCCTTCCTGACGTAGTTTTTCCCGCCAGTCTTCCTGCCAGAATGGGGGTAGGACTGGTGGGGGGCTGGTTGCTGGGTACAGCAAATGGTCTGGAGAAGCTCTCATAGGCGGTATGCCTTTGAAGCTTCCCCCTGTCCATCCTGGGGGTGGAGACATAGCACCTCGCCCAGGATGTGCTTTGTTGCAGACCCAGGAGAGCGGGGGGCTCTCCACCCAGGGGTCCAGCAACATGTCTGCTGTGTGGCAGCCTCTGCAGCCGCTCAGCCCAGACGTGCATTGTAGGTTCGGGTTTTGGAGGGCATCTCTAAGATGCCCTCCCGTGCATGTCACATTAAATCCCACACTGGCATCAGTGAGGGTTTAATGTGCTGAGAAGTTTGATACCAAACTTGTCAGTCTTCAGTGTAGCCATTATGGTGCTGTGGAGTTCGTAATGACAACCTCCCAGCACCATATACTCTTAATGGCATCACTACACTTACAGTGCCCAGGAATGGCCCTGGTTACTGTAGGGGCACAGGGCTCATGCACCTGTTCCCTCACCTCTGGCATAGGGCACCCAGCTAGAGGGGTGACTGAGGTATGCCAGGGCAATGGGTTCTGTGGGCATGGCACACAGGGATGTGTGCCATGTCGACTCTTGTTTGGGTTTTGTACTTAGGCACTCAGCCTGCAAAGGCAGTGTATGGGTGCCAGGGTACAGGCCCCTGAGGGTGGCACAATCAGTGCTGCAGCCCTCAGGGGTCTTCTTTGGTCACTAAGCCCTGAGTACCTAGGGTACCATTTACTAGGGGCTGACAGGTGGCCAGAGATGCCAATTGGGTATTTTGTTTCTGCATAGTTTTTAGGATATAAATTCAATTAATCTGTGAAGCATTCAAAATTTAACAGAAATTGCACTGTGCTTATCGTCCAGAGGGTTCTGGAATATTTGAGCAATTAAATGGCACAATCAAGTCAAGGTTAGGGAAGGTGTGTGCATCCACATCATTGAAATGGCCAGATGCGTTGCCCCCTGTATTGCTGGGACTCCGAAGTATTCCTGACAGAAAAACAGGATTGAGTCACCATGTGATACTCATGGAAAGGGCAATGAGACAAGCTTTCATTCCTAGACATAAATTGCTGAATATAACTGATGATTTGGTATTGGACTATTGCAAAGGATTGGCTGACCTAGTGTGTTCTATCTCTCACCAGGTTGGAGAAGATGCAGTTGCCAGGCAGCCAACACAGGTGCATGATTTGAATCCTGGAGACTGGGTGGTAGTGAAGAAACATACCAGAAAGTCGTGCCTAGCACCCAGGTAGGATAAACCACATCAAGTCATACTGGTCACTACCACAGCAGTAAAGAGTGCAGGTTTACCAAACTGGATACACGTGAGTCATACAAAACGAGTTCCAGATCCTACTGAAGGACAACATCTGAGTGAACCAGTTGAAGCAGCTGAAGGTTGTGAAGTCGAAGTGATAGATTCTGAAGTGATAGATGAGGAACAACCGAGCACAAGTCAGGAGGGTTGGATACCAGTGGATGACATACCTGAGGTTGTTATTCAGACAAGAAGAAGAACCAGCTTAGAGAGACAGGAAAGTAGTGAGAGTCAGATAGGTGTAGAAGAACACGCTCAGAAAGAAGTGAATAAAGCTACTCGAGACCCTGAGTAGGACCAGATAGGGAAGGAAGAAGATACTCAGGCGGAGCTAAGACCTGAGCAGGAACAGACAGGAAAAGAAAAAGAAGAACACGTTCAGGCAGCAGAAGAGCAAATTGTAACAAGATCTGAACAGGACCAGTTAGGAGATGAAGAACCAGTTCAGGAAGAGAAAGATCAACTTGGAATAAGACCCGAACAGGACCAGATAGAGAAAGAAGAACGAGTTCAGGTGGATGAAGTGACAATAATAAGACCTGAACAGGAACAGGTAGAGAGTGGTTCAGAACAAGAACAGATTGTGCCTAGACATACTGAAAATAAAAGAACTCTAGAAAGAGACGAAGAAGGTGAAAGTGCAGTTCAAGTCAAACGGGCCAGAAAAGGTGATAACTGGCCAGGTGGAGTGAAAAGATTAAGATACTCTCTAAGAAAAACAAGCGAAAGACCAGAACAAGTGAATGAGGTTACTAGTCAGACTCAGTCTAAACAGTCAAATGTGAGAAATCAACGAAGAAGCCCAAGACTGAGAAATCTGAATACTAAATACAAGGCCCCTGAGTGGACCTGTGTAATTCTAGAAGAATTTGAGAACCTAGATTTGAATGAGGAATCATAAGAAGTAGATGCTACACAGGTTAATGAAAATGAATTGAGACCACGTTAAAGAGTTTGAGTTCCCAAGTGAAGAAAGAAAGAGGAGAAATTATCTTCTCAAATTAAGATGCAAAAAATAGAGTTTCTGAGCGACCGAAACGAAGTTGCACCCAAAGATATTGTAGAGCTTGCATATGTAGCATTTTGTTAGTGATTACAGTATGGATATTTCTAACAGTGGCTGTGCCTTATTTGGTGATAACAAATAGAAAGAATGATACAGTTACTAATGGAAAGATAGCTACAATAAAAGGAGATAGAGAAGAATTAGAAGCAGCAGATGAGATAGATTTTCATCACACAGTTTCAGATAATGATACGTCTTTAAATGTCTTCACGAAATTGTTATTTCAATATGTAGATACAATGGAGATTAGTGATTGCCATGTTTGTATGAAATTACCAGCTTCAGTATCAGGAGGAGTTACATATCACCACTTAACTTTAACATATGGTATATCATGTAGTGTTTTAGCAATTATTCTATGCAACAGGGAAACTTCAGTATTATTATTCAAAATTAGATGTAGTATTTTCAGAACTTCCTATTCGAAGGAATATGAAAACAGTATTTAGTAGTCAAGATGCACAGTTTATGGGTGAATTTTTCTTAACAATAAAATCAATAGATTTAGTCAAGGCACTTAAGAATAATTTAACATGTATATTACGTGAAGAAGAGAAAGTGTTTTTGAATTTGGTTGAGGAGAGGAGACAGGATTTCCAAAAGAAGGCTGCTGAATAGAAAACCCATGTACCTCCATG
Organism: Lissotriton helveticus; assembly: GCF_964261635.1. Lineage (NCBI taxonomy): Eukaryota > Metazoa > Chordata > Amphibia > Caudata > Salamandridae > Lissotriton > Lissotriton helveticus. The sequence goes on along the minus strand of NC_136069.1, from coordinate 1,505,788,039 downwards.
GGCTGGAGAAGAAGGACTTTACGCAACTGGCAAGGCTCATGCTGCTATGTCCCTGGATTTTGAGAAGAAAGGGAAAATCTGCCTCCATAGGTTAAAGACAGATTATAATAACATATTTATTGGTCCCAGTGAATGTGAACAAAACTTCCTCATTTTGGGAGGTTGATGACTAAAATGGGGAACTGATGCAGTATTTCTTGGGGTTTACTACGTGTGTGGGAATAATGCTTATTATAAGTTGCCTGCATGGTGGTATGGAAGCTGCTCTTTTGGGATAGTATTTCCAAAGATCTATCATGTAAAATAATCACTGGAAGCAATGAAAACACTAATGAACTAACACAAAGAAAGAGAGCTAGTTTTTCATATATTGTAGGTGATATATTTGGTGCATTGATACCTTCAGTGGGAGTAATTTTGAATTCACATAGTATTTGTAAATTGTCAACAGTAGTTTATCGTCTCTCGACTGATACTGCTGTTTTTTTTTTATGATAAACACAGAATGGTTGCAATTAGGTCTAATCAACTCGCTCTTGATATTTTATTGGCAAAGGAAGGTGAAGTCTGTAGAATGTTGAAAGTTCAACATTGTTGCACATACATTCCTGACAAAAGTAAGGAAATTAGAGGGTATATAAAGAATATTACAAAACTTCAAGAAGACTTGAAACCACTGGAGATTGACAGTGTATGGGAAAGACTAACAAGTATTTCTTCAATAGGAACTTGGTTTTCTGATTTAGGAGAAAGTATTTTAGGTCAAATAGTTATTCCATTAGTTGGTATAGCAATAATAGTTTTAACAATAATGATATGGTGCAAATGTTACAGAAACAAAGGAAATAAAAGAAAGTATGAGGAGATTCAGCTGGAGAAAATGAAAGTAATATAAAAAGATGAAAGATTTAGAAAACAAAGATGGGTTTAAGTACGAAAAAGAAGGAAAAGAAACTGAGATGTGCTAAAGTTGGCATCTGATTGGGATGGGTAATTTTGTGATGGCTCCAAATGCCATCAGAAAGGGGAATGATGGAGCAAGGACTCATAGAAAAGAGACTTGCTCGAAAGCAATCCGCTCCTTTAACTCATTAACAAGTATTAAAAACTGTTTTGTATAAAACTATTGTGCACCACACCAACACGTGGGTAAGTGAAGCTTGCCTATGTGTTTGCTAATGTTTACAACTCAAACGAATAACTAACACTGCTTTAAACGGGGAAATCTTTATTGCGCATGCATCAACTTTATCTACTGTATGACAAGCTGTCGCTCAGAGGGAAATTCTTGTGCATGATCAGAAGGTACTAATATGGAGTCTTGAAGACTCGCATGTTTGGCATCTGCTTGCTTGAAACTAAATCGAGTGATTTTACTAATGCTAATGCGAGGAAAGAATTAATAAATAAAGGGGAACAGAGTAGAGATGGGTGGTATACAATGAAATCATTTATTTTTTAAAGTAACATCTGTCTTTTTGACTTTATCACTAGTGTGCATTTGGGCCTCTCGTGAATAACTGAAGTAAGCTGAGCCATATGATTGTATTGTACAACTGCGCATGTCTACTAAAAGTGAGCCCAGGATGATGACACTGATCTGAATCGAAGCCAAGGTCGCAAGATGACTTTGCCTGAGAACAGGCGGTGAAAAGTGCAAGCTGAATGGATCTACATGTTGGATTATTACAAATGTTGCAGATGAAATGTGAATGCGGGTGGGAAATAAAGATCATGAATAAACCTTAAGGGGATGGGTTTGTGAACAATGGTCTTACAGAATAAAGTGACATATAAGCATGGTGTGATGATCTTCCCCCCTTGCCTGACCAATCAGATTTAGGATTTTTACGATATTGAAACATTAATAGGTGGTACATGCAGAACGAAATGTATAATTGGGCCAGCTTTAGTTAGTTAGTTGGCACAATTTGGGATGGTGATGCTGGGAGAGAAGGTGGGAGATGCTGATGAAGAACTAAATTGAGAACCTTCTATCTTAACTTATTTAAGTTAATAGAAGATCGCGGAAGAATCTCGAGGGGGAAGAGAGTGTCAGAGAAGGGTGTGACGCAGTCGTTGGTATTCTAGAGAGGTCATCTATCCTGTCCTGATTCCTGTCCTGAAGTCTTTGTTGCCTGATCTATACTGGGGGACCCCTACCAGCCCTTTGGCCAGGGGGTAGGTCTTCACACCATCCTTAGTAACTATAATTTCATGCTATTTGCAGATGTACTTTTCTTTCTGTCCTCTCCCTTTCTGAGCACTAGTCATTGAGTGAATCCAAAGTATATGTTTGATGATTTAGTTGAATTTTCTCTCCTAAGAATGACGGTGAATGCACTGTGTATTTGAGATGGTTCACATGCGTTTTTGAAACTTAGATAAAGATTTAAAACTTTCCCAAGTCTGTGGTTATTTACATCATGTAAAGGAATAAGTTAACTTATGTCATTTTACCACCAACTAGTTCAACTAATGGTCCATCGACCAGAGGAAAGAACTTTTTGGTCAGTGAAAGATTAGTCAGGGGTATTGAATAACTAGTCTTGAAAACTGTGAAGAAATTTATAAAACTTTGACTCCAGCGATTTACTCAACTAAGTGTGTGTGTTTATGGGCCCAGGTGAGTATATGGTATTGGAGTATCTGTTGTTGGTACGCCGCTGGATCAATGGGGCTACCCCTCCCAGGGAATCATCACTTTGTTATGGGCCCTGTGCAGCTTTAGAACACAGTGTTTATTTCCATCATAAAGCTGAGATTAGTTATCAAATACCCATGGCTAAAGTGTACCCACTAGACCAGGTCCTGTGGTAGAGGGTACTTACTGGACTTTATGCATTGTAGATTACCACTGATGTTTCCAAAACTTAAGACTATTTCATTACAATTGAACACCAGAGTTTATATTCTAAACTTCTTGATCACAATTTGAAATAGCAAGCAGTCAAGTTTTACTCCAGGAGGTGGTAATGGGATTAAAACTCAAACATAGTATGAAGAGTAATCTATCTTGATAAACTCAATCTCCAGCTGAGTTATCTTTTTAACATGGCCTGCTTTAGAGGGAGAGATTTAGAATAGAACCCCAAAAATCCACAATGTGACTCATAGTTCTCCTGTTCCCCAATACATATCCTTTGATACCGCTGCACACGCAATGTGCCACCACATGTGCAGTGTGTCTCCAAAGGCACAAATTGTCCTGTGAAGTGATAATGGCCCTCACAGCAATGGCTGGGAACTAAGACTGTGAGGCCCAGGAAAGGGGGCTCTCCTCTTCTGGGACTTGCAGCACCAGGACATAGATTTGATGCCAAGATCAGTCCGCCACATCCCATGGACCTTGCTGCACTAGTCCACATCTGAAATACCAAGGGCATGGCACTACCCTCCCCTGGGCCTTGCAGCTGGGGTGGTCTAGGGGAGGGAACAACCTTCCCCTGGGCTTGCAGTGCTACCCTATTGCTGCAAAGCCCATGGAAGAGGGCTCCCCTATTCTGGGTACCCTCTCCTGGACCTCACATCACAAGACCATGTTTACAAAGCCTAATGAGCACCCTACGCCTTGTAGCCTTGGTGTAGCACTAAAAGGGCTTGCAGAGGATCCCACTCCCCTGGGCCTCACAGCCATAGTTCAGTGTTGTTAGGCCAGGCCCTGACTGGCCATAGCGGGCACCGTTTTTGGGCCCCTGGGGGCCGTTTTTGTTACAGGGCCGTTTTTGCAGCATAGCTGCAAAATCAGCCCTGCAACACAATTGGGCGAAAACCGGCCCTAGCAAAGCGCTCGGCGGCACCTCCAACCCTCCCCCCCACTCCCCACTGGGGAGGGGGGGCCGGCCGAGCACTTTGCCGGGGCCGGTTTTGGTTCCCAGTCCGGCCATGTGTTAGGCCCCTGGGTCTCTTCTAATTCTCTCAATGCTACACCATGACTGAGAGGCCCCAGCAGAGGGGGGCACCTTGCATGGGTTCCCACCCCTGGGCCCAGTTAAATTTTTCTCACAGTGCTGTACTCTGGCCTTGTCCATGTGTCTCTGATAGGGGCATAGCAATCGGTAGTGCAGTGGCATCCAGCTCAGTGGTATTAAGAACCCAATGTTCTCATATATTGGCTTTACTGCATTGTGCAGTCCGTAGACGAGGGTAAGGGGGTCCTTTTACTTTGCACCATGGCACCATTGCTGTGCTACTTCCTTCTATTTCATTGGCCTCACAGCCATGTTCCAAGGGTGTGAGGCCTGCGAGAGGCCCTCCCTCCCCTGCGCATCACAGACATGGTTGGAAATTCATGGGAGGAGGCACCCACCTATGAGCTTACTAGCACATGAACATGGTTGTAAGGCCCATGGGTCCTCTCTTAACATTAGTGCAGCAGGTGCATTGTCACCAGGGCTCCAGGATGTTAGTGACTCAATGCACCCAAATTATGGCGGGTTTTACTGTCTGGCAGCATTTTTTGCATCTGGGCCCATGGCAACATTACTATGCCACTGGTTTCTTTTCTCATGCACAACACAGCCGTGATCCAGGGTTGCGGAGCTCACACAAGGCCCACCCTTCCCTAGGCTTCACAACATTCATCCATTGCTGAGAGGCCCAGGGGAGGGAGTCTGCTGCCCTTGGCTTTGCAGCACAGATTCATGGATTCAATTCCCAGGGAAAGAGGCGCCGTCTGAAGGGCATAGCTATCAATAGAGTAGGAAGGGCAATAGGACCATGGTCTTGTGGGGTTATGTGTCCAATACACCCAAATTATGGCAGTATTTTACTGTCCAGTCAGAGACCAGATGGGAGTGGGGAGAAACAATTTACCTTGCTTGCTCCAGGGACCATGGCAGCATTGCTACACAACTTGCCCGCTCTCTGGCGCCTCATAGCTATGATCCAGTTCTGTGAGGCCCTAGAGAGTCCTTCTCGCCCCTGGACCTCACGGCCATAGTCCGGTTCTCTGAGGCCTTCCAAAGTAGGGAGGCAAGGTGCAGGATTGTTCTACATTTTGGATGTTTGTCCTGCAACCTGCAGCCAGCTCCTGATGGCGCCAAATGTCCCACTTTTTCTGCTGAGGTAGGCAACAGCCCTAATCAATAGGGGGGTGGGGGGCAAAACAAATAGTTTATTTGTCAAGGCTAGAGCAGCCCATCCCCGTAGGATATCACTGCTCTGTCTCTGGGAACAATCACTGTGCAGAAGTGGCCAAATATTTCTCTATTTCTGAATGTAGCGTTCAAGGAAGCACCAGTGGCGGCTGGTGAAATTTAAAAGTGGATGGGCGTACACGTTCCAGAGGTACATCTGAGGAGGTACTGAAGAAAAACATACTGTGACAATATTACTTCATTCTTGATATCGCAGCTGCTGAAAACGTTCCAGAGGTACATCTGAGGAGGTACTGAAGAAAAACATACTCTGACAATATTACTTCATTCTTGATATCGCAGCTGCTGAAAAACTACATTTACAGCGCTATTTTCACAAACATCTTATCTTCTGTATAATGTACCAAAATGTGCGTTTGCTGCATGTACACAGGGACCAGAGCTACACATTCCTTGTTTTCATCGTGTTTGCATTTTGTCACCCACGACAGAAATAGGAATAGTTCTGCTGAGTTCTAGCATTTTTTTCTGTTTAATTTTGTGTTTTTAGTTCGCCAACCTGGCCCCACGGGGGCGCTAGAGCACTGCGGAAAGGGGTGAATCGCCACTTCCACATGCTGTAATTCACGATATGTTTGCAAACAGTGGCGAACCTTTCAGTCTTTCGACTACCAATGAAATAGGAACAGGCCATCCCTACTGTACTATTTTGAAACTCCTGCTTGTTTATAGGCCTTCATTGCAGACAGGGCCATCAACATTTCTACCAGCTCCTGCCTCCTTAGTTACCCACATCCCATACCACCTGTGGCATCCTGGTCTTTGCCTTAACCACTCCCGGCACCAGCCCTTGGGCTCTCCGCCACGGTGAACAAGACAACGTATCCACAATTTTATGGACAAGCCTGGCACGAAATACAATATCAGTCTTCAAACCACCTAAATGAAAAACCTGCAACACCTTCAAAACTTTGTGTTTTTCTGACTGTTACCCACACAACCACTGTCTGATTGTCTTCATATAATGGTATTCCGCTGTTGCTAGCTCCTTGCCCCACAGCACCATCACACCAATCAGTGGGAGAAATTAAAGGAAAGCAATGCTTCTTCTTTTCCCCTGTCAACTATCAGGCCAGGCTTCTGTTCAGTACCAGCCATCTCAAAACAAACCTAAGCCATTTGACCCTGCTTTCTCCGAAGGTATCTGCACCTGCCACAACCTTTCAACTTCCAAGACCACATTGACACCTCTTTAAAACCCTTACACCAAACTCTCAAGTCTTTATGCAAACCTGCATATAAGTATACACTGTGGTGAGGTAATACCGCATCTGAAACAGAAAATCCAAATTGTCTGTGAAACGTCCTCCCTGCTTCCACTACTCTACGTGCAAAATTCGAGGTGACCTAGCAATGCCTACATTTTCCTCAACTTTCTTTGCCCCTGCTGCTTTCACCAAAAGCTCCAATGCTTTTTACATTGTCCTGTGTCCCACTAAGTCCCAAGAAAAGTGAGCACTGCTGCTGGCTCCTCAGTCTTCTAAAGCGTACATCACATTCTGAAAAGCTTGCAAAGAATCTTTGCAACTAGTTGAGCCTTTCTGGTTCCCAAACAAAATTAGATAACGAGTGACCTGTACAAAACAAGTTCTGTAGGAAAAACCTGTTGAAAAAAAACTACTAAACAACTCAAACAGGAAACGAGAAGCTAAGCAGCCCATAAATAGCATCCTATCCACAAAATGTTTCCTTCTAATTGTCATCCTAACAGGGAGAAGTCCTCAAAGTGCACTAATAGCAGTTTAAATGGCAACTTAAAATCTAACTTTGCATGTTTGACTACAGACTCACTTCCGGCTAGAGCAATGGCATCACCCTCAGGCACATACTTTACTGCTGATCTCAACTGCAATAAAATAATATACTGGATCTCCTTGTGACCAGGACTAATTGTGAATAAGTCTTTGTTCACTTTCTTGTTTTTAGGTACCACCCCCAACAGAGAATTTGTCAAATCTGGGTGCGCCCGGTACTCATATGACCCTGCAATCCATCCTGCCCTAACTTTCTTATCAACAAGCATTTGCGTTGCAATAGTTCTCGCATTAGGAAAGTTTGAGCTATTGGTCTTGTAAATGACAATTTTTTTATTTATGTGTTGGTTTTGAAAATGGCGAAATTAATAGCTTTGTCATTTACAATGCCAATAGTTATAACTTTCGCAAATGTGACACCTATAGCATTTGTAATGCAACATGTTTTGTATTTACGTGACTTAGATGTATTGATATTACAAATAACATTGGCTTTTAATTTTTTAATGAATTAATACTTAAATAAAATGATTGTAATTTATAATGGCAATAGCTTGAACTTTTGTAAATAACTTTTGTGAAGATTATGTTCAATGTATTTTATTGTGACAAAAATGCAAGAACAGAAGTGAAATATTAACATATTTTTGTGACATTTGTAATAAAGCTTGAAACATTGAGAGAACATATTTGAACCAGTTGTTGTTGAATGGTTGCACAGATTGATGCTGTGATGGCGCAGAGTGATGTTGTGGTGGCGACGAGTGATGCTGTGGCGTTCAGTGATGCGGTGGTAGCGCATAGTGATGTTGTGGTGTCCCTGAGTGATGCTGTTGTGGCCTTGAGTGATGCTGTGGAGGCCGTGAGTGATGCTGTGGAGGCCGTGAGTCATGCTTTGGAGGCTGTGAGTGATGCTGTGGATGCCCTGAGTGATGCTGTGGAGGCCCAGAGTTATGCTGTGGAGGCCCTGAGTGATGCTGTGGAGGCCCTGAGTGATGCCATGGAGGCCCTGAGTGATGCTGTGGAGGCCCTGAGTGATGCTGTGGAGGCCCTGAGTGATGCAGTGGTGGCGCATAGTAATGCTGTGGTAGCGCATAGTGATGCTGTGGTGTTCCAGAGTGATGCTGTAGTGTTCCAGAGTGATGCTGTGGTGGTGCTGAGTGATGCTGTGGTGGTGCTGAGTGATGCTGTGGTGGTGCTGAGTGATGCTGTGGTGGTGCTGAGTGGTGCTGTGGTGGTGCTGTGGTGGTGCTGAGTGATAATGTGGTGTGCTGAGTGATGCTGGGGTAGCGCTGAGTGATGATGTGGTGATGCTGAGTGGTGCTGTGGTGGTGCTGAGTGATGCTGGGGTGGCGCTGAGTGATGCTGGGGTGGCGCTGAGTGATGCTGGGGTGGCGCTGAGTGGTGCTGTGGTGGTGCTGAGTGATGCTGTGGTGGTGCTGAGTGATGCTGTGGTGGTGCTGAGTAGTGCTGAGTGGTGCTGTGGTGGTGCTGAGTGATGATGTGGTGGTGCTGAGTGGTGCTGTGGTGGTGCTGTGGTGGTGCTGAGTGATGCTGTGGTGGTGCTGAGTGGTGCTGTGGTGGTGCTGAGTGATAATGTGGTGGTGCTGAGTGATAATGTGGTGGTGCTGAGTGGTGCTGTGGTGGTGCTGAGTGGTGCTGTGGTGGTGCTGAGTGGTGCTGTGGTGGTGCTGAGTGATGCTGGGGTAGCGCTGAGTGATGCTGTGGTGATGCTGAGTGATGCTGTGGTGGTGCTGAGTGGTGCTATGGTGGTGCTGAGTAATGCTGTGGTGGTGCTGTGGTGGTGCTGAGTGATATTGTGGTGGTGCTGAGTGGTGCTGTGGTGGTGCTGAGTGGTGCTGTGGTGGTGCTGATTGGTGCTGTGGTGGTGCTGAATGATGCTGTGGTGGTGCTGAGTGGTACTGTGGTGGTGCTGAGTGATAATGTGGTCATGCTGAGTGATAATGTGGTGGTGCTGAGTGATGCTGGGGTAGCGCTGAGTGATGATGTGGTGATGCTGAGTGGTGCTGTGGTGGTGCTGAGTGATGCTGTGGTGGTGCTGAGTGGTGCTGTTGTGGTGCTGAGTGATGCTGTGGTGGTGCTGAGGGTGGATAGCTTCCACTTCTAATTGTATACGCCTATGGTACATAGATACAACAAACATTTACTCGCTATTCTCGTTGCTACCACCATGCTTACATAAAACATTCATGCCTTTAAAACAGCCTCTCTTTATTTATTTATTTATTTGCGGGTTTGTATCGCGCTAGGATCACGTCCCGAAGGAGTATCTCCGCGCCTTTGGCAGCCTTATTGCAAATAAACAGTACTAGCAGTGTAACATATTAATTTTGAAATAGAAAGGTTTTTAACTGTCTCCTAAAGGGGAAGTGCTCCTTGCAGAGTCTCAAGGAGAATGGGAGGGTATTCCACAGCATTGGACCAGCAATGGAAAGTGCTCTATCGCCTTGTCTTGCCTTTTTTGCTCTAGGTACCCGCAGCAGAGCCTGTTCGCTAGATTTCAGGGATCGCGAGGGTACATAGAGAGAGAATTTATTAGACAGGTACATGGGACCTTTCTTCTGAAGACACTTGTGTATGATACAACAGGCCTTGAACTTCACCCTCTGTTTGATGGAAAGCCAATGCAGAGTGGTCAAGAGGGGTTTGGAGGGGGTGCGGGGAGGCCGGTTTAGAACAAGGCGAGCCGCGGTGTTTTGAACTACCTGCAATCTAGAGATTACTCCCTCGTTAGCTGAAAGAAGTAACCCATTGCAGTAGTCTAAGCGGCTCAACACTAAGGCCTGTACTAAAGTTTTCCTGGTTGAGTCAGGAAGCAAAGGGAATACTTTCCGCAACATCCCAATGATGTGGAAACAGGACCCCACCACTTGACTGGCATGTTGCTTGAGAGAAAGTTCTTGGTCTAGACGAACACCGAGATTCTTAACCACCTGCTTGGGCTCAGGGGCTGGGCCAAGATCTTGCGGCCACCAGTCGGGGGACCACAGGAGTTTGGCCTCACCGAACAGCATCACCTCCGTCTTTGCAACATTCAATTGCAGGAGGTTAGATGCCATCCAGTGGGCCACTGCCTTCATCCCCTGGGAAAAGGAGTTCCTGACCTCGTCCGTAAGGGATTTAAAAGGAAAGAGGAGTTGGGTGTCATCCGCATATGACACAGGGATGAACCCATGGGATCTCATGATGTTTGCTAGGGGGGCCACATAGATGTTAAAAAGGGTAGGGCTTAAACAAGAGCCCGGTGGCACCCCCTTCGAGATTCCCAACTCCTCTGACCGATAAGCACCCAAGGTGACTGTTTGGGTGCGATCTGTCAAGAAACTCCTCAACCAAGCCAGAGCCTTGTCTTCCAGGCCGATGTTAACAAGCCTGGTGGTCATGATGTCATATGACACTGTGTCAAACGCCGCAGACAGATCTAACAGAACCAGGATAACAGAGTAGCCTTTATCCTGGAACATGTGTAGATCATCTGCGACTGACAGCAAAGTGGTCTCGGTGCTGTGTCTTGGCCTGAAACCCGACTGGGAGGGGTCCAGTCCATTTGTCTCTTCGATGTATTTTGACAAATGCCGATTGACAAATTTCTCTATGATTTTGCCCATAAAGGGGAGAAGAGAGATAGGTCTTAAATTGGTAAATTCGGTCCAAGGAATAGCAGTGTTCTTCCTCAACGGTCTCGCTAGCGCCCTTTTCCAGTCTCTCGGGACCTCTCCAGTACTAAGAGATAGATTAATTAGCTGTTGAATTCCTGGCCCAAGGACTTCTGCCAACATAGGCATAATGCGGGCTGGGATGATGTCCTGAGGGCTACCACTCTTAATCTTAGTGATTAATGCAGTAACCTCTTCTAAAGAGATAGGGGGAAAGCTTTTAAGGCAGTCGGAATTTGGTTTCTGTTGTATGTTGTTGTGGGAAAGGTTGATTTCGGCTACCTCACTTGCCTTCGGGGCTACTATCTTTTCATAGATTGTATCAATCTTCTTCATGAAGAATAGTGCGATCTCCTCACATAGATCTTGGGATGCAACCTCTATGGTCTCACATGCTGCTGGTCTAGTAAATGTTTGTAGGATTTTATACAGCACTTTGGAGTCTTTCCCAGCCTCTGTTAGTTGTGTAGCAATGTAGTTTTTCCGAGCTGCCCTAATGGCTTTGTGGTATGCCCTAAGTGAGGTTTTGTGGTGTTCCTTATCATCCAGCCTTCGAGACTGTCTCCACACTTTTTCCAGCTTCCTGGTTTTTTGTTTCAGCAGTCTCAGGTCTTCGGAGAACCATATTTCTTGTCTATCTGCCTGGCGAGATTTGTATGTTTTCAGCGGGATGGTGGAATTTATTGCTTCACTAACTGTCTTCTCAAACCGCTGGAGCTCAGTGGTCATGTTTCCTGAGTAGTCATTGGGCAGGGGGGCTTTATACACCTCTCTAAAAGTATCCGCCGTTAATTTATGCCAAGGTCTTCTTTTACTAGCCAAGGTGGTGTGTATACGTGGCTTATCCATGGCATCGGTGTAGAACTTTAATATAAAATGGTCAGTCCATTCTACCTGGGTAGATACTGTACATGTAGTTAGGGGTGAGTTGGAAAACACTAGGTCCAAAGTATGGCCTGCCTCATGTGTGGGTCCATAGTTAATCTTTTTGAGACCTAAAGAATCAAGATCCGTTAGGAGGGTTCTAACCTTCGTGCATTTTTCCAACTCCCTGTTCATATTAAAGTCCCCTACTAGCAGGAAGTTCTGATTTTCCTCTACAAATGGGGCTAGGGCCTCTATGAGGGCAATGGGGAAATTCCCACTCGGGCCTGGAGGACGATATAACAAAGCGCCCTTTCTATGTTCTCTAGATGTGGAACTGAGTTTAAAGATCAGTAATTCCATCTGTGAGGTGCTGATTTCCTCCAGAGTAGTAATATTTAGTTCCTCTCTATGAACAATAGCCACCCCCCCCTCCTATTTTATTAGGGCGATCCATTCTGATTATTTTATATCCCATCGGTATGCCTAGTGTGATTACTGGGACTAAGTGCGGCTTGAGCCAAGTTTCCGTTAAGAAACATAGTTCAGGTTTCTCTGTTGATATCAGATCCCAGACCTGTATGGCATGCTTTACTAGCGATCGTGTATTACAGAGCAGGTTTTTGCTCCCCAAAGGGGGATTGTCCTCTATGATAGTTCCAGGGACAATTTTGTGCACTGTAAATAGCCTAGCGGCTGGATCCCGCTGTTGACCAGTTTCCTCTACATCAAGGCTAAACTGTGTGCGGCATGCCTGGCACGCAAATGGTCCTTTTAGGTGAGTTTCTATCTTAGCATCACAAGCAGCCGGTAGGTGGTTACGTATGTCAAATAGTACCTGTGGGGTATATGTAAGCCGCTTAGTGCAAGGGGTCTCCAAGATGACAGAGGAGATCGCCATATCCTCCTGCCCCTAGCCCCGTCCTGTCGCGGACGGGCGCAGACGGGCTGGTCTTTGGCTCGTCTTCGGCGCAGGGATAGGCGCCACCCTGCGCGCCAACGCTGCGCGCTGGGGCCGACGAGGGGCTAAATAGCCCTGAAATGCCGGAGGTCTAGAGCGCTAACCGCTCGACTCTCCGTGTGTCCCGTCTCTGCCCCGCCCTCCACACACCACGATTGGCTGCAGTGCCGGTTCAGGGGTCAGGAGGCAGAAGGAACAGTCCCACTTCTAAAACCCTGTGTGAATGCAGGTAAGTGGATATTTAGGTACAGCGTGCAACTAAATAGCTAACAGGTACACAATTGTGCAGTTGTACTTTTTAAAGTTTCAATTACAGCCTGTGCTCTATGCAGAATGTTTATTCTTGAGAAACTAGCTATGTGTCCAGGTCTCTGTATAAATTAGATAAAGCTACCTGTGCGGAATTAAACGTTCTAAACACACACTGTGGTAACTTCCAAAAAAGTTAAAGTTATATTTTTTTAAGTAAAAGAGATGGTTTGCTTAGGTGTAAGGTTCTCGTGCTACATGGGACTTTCCTTTTATAAAATAAACCCAAAAATCCAGTAAATCGTGCTTGTTTTGAATCGCGGTGAAAGGAGAAAGCAGCGTACAGACAGCAGCAGTGAGAAGCGATTCGAACACGTTGTTTTCATTCATGCGAAGAGTTTGCTAGGCGGTGATGTCAGCGTCTGCAGCAGCTCTGACCTGGGGGATGCAGACGTGTGCGCGCGCATGTGTGGAGGAAGAATACAGCTGGTGAATTAGAAGGGTGACCTCCCCTCCTCTCTCCCTGATAAAGATGGCGAGAGAAATCCAGACCCTCAAATGGTCACAAAACTGATCAGTCTCTTCTCGTAACAGGCACAAGCATCCGATGTTGTAAAGTTTTCTACAAGGCTCGTCTGTTCTTTGAAGTAGGAGTATGCTTTTCTGTGTAAAGAAAATAAGCAGACCCTTTCCTATCAATTGTATTTAATCCATTAAATAAGCACTCATGCAATTCATTATTTAAATAACAAAATAGACACTCATATTTTCCCAGACAATGCCGGTAGATATATATATATTTTTTTAAAACATCTTTACACAATGAAGAAAAATTGTGCTAAGAAACTCATTGCAAGGGAGAGCACGTTTGTTTTCGTTCATTCATGATTTTCTGTAAAATGGCACTGTCTGCAGAACGTCGCCTTGACCTAGACAGCGGCTGCAGGGGGAAGCAATCCCCCCTCGCTGCATAACATTACAGCAGAATAGCTTGGAAAAAAGCGTGTTCATCTTGTTCGGCTGCTGCTGGCCACAGTGAGGCTGCCAACGCTTTTCACAACAGCAGCCATACATAGTACTATGGGTAGCGAAATGCGTCATAGCCCAGGAAACCTCAGACAAGAGAAACTAAACAGTAGGCGAAGCATTCCCGTCAAACAGAAATCACCATATTGAAGTAATAAACAAGAAACACGAGGGAGGAATGTTGGGGTAATTAAAGCTAGCCGAGAGCGCGCTGAGGAAAATGCACGCTTGAATGCCTGAAGTCGGAAGGGTGGGAGGGAACTTTTGAAGTGTGAAGCTCTCGGCATTGCTGTGGCGGGTCTGAAGCGCGTGCACGGGCACATGGGCACGGTGAGAGCTACCGACTCGGGAGCTGCAGACCAGTGTTCGAGCCTCGTGGTCGGCTCAATGTAATTATGAGTAAATACTTTAATTAAATTAACAAATAAATAGACACAATTACTATTAATAAAAAAATTAACAAATAAACAGATGTAATTAGCAAATAGTTTAAAGTAACAGCTTGCCTCCACACTTGGCACATGCTCAAAAGTCGGCAATTACAAAACAAACACAGGCTACAACCACGCGTCAAAAGTCTCCTATTACAAAGGCAGGCTAAAGCTGAAGAACAGATGGTGCACTTCAAGCGGCCGGGAAGCAACAGCAGAGGTGAATTATGGGGAAGGAGAAGTGAGGCAGAGCGCGCGCTGGGGAAGCTTCAGGCTTGAATGCCTGAGGCCGGGCGCACGCTGGGGGAAGCTTCAGATGCCTGTGGGAGGGAGGCTGATGGCTTTGATGTGGACGCGCTTTCCGCACGAGTGCACCACACGAACTTTCCGAAATCCGCAATGGTTTAAGACCTTGGTTTGCCCACTATACTCTCGTCTATTATCCCTTGCGGGATTAATAGGCGAGACCTAATAAATGGCTCCTACCTTTACCCACCCGCCCTTAAGGTCGAAAGATCAATTGATCGAGGTATTGCATCACTGGGTGCTTTCCCCCACATTTTGCACAGGTGTGTCAAAATTTGCTCTGAGCCTGATGGAACTTCTCCAGTTAAACACACAACATGCCCCTTTTTATGGCAATTGTCCTCTTCTACTAACTCCCACCTCAAACTAGGCGGGATGCCCCGGAAAGGACTTATACTGTATAGATAACCCACAAACCGTATGCACCAAAGGAACTGGCCTAGTTGGCGCCATCCAGTTGAGCCATTCACTGCACCTCTCTCCATCTCATCTCAGGGACTACAGCCATTTTAGCCCAAAACTCTTTGAAATGAAACGGAGACTTATAAAGCACAAAACATTCACCCACAGGTATCAAGGTGCTAGTTCAGCACAAAACCGAAAAGACCAATAGAGACCACCTCAAAGATTAAAAAGCCACGTCTTTAATGCTTCCTAAATGGCAGCAGGTGAGTTTCTTCCTTAGGCTGCACCGGGATTGTGATCCAGAGTCTGGTCGTACTGACCAGAAAACTCCTTCGCCCCCCAAGTGCACTTTTTAAACCTGGTAACTACCAGGTTATGAGAGTGAGCGAGCGGAGCTGGCGGGCAGGAACATAAGACTGCAAATTCGTTTTTTTAAAATGCTGGCCCAATATCGTGAATGGCTTTGAACGCAATGCAGAGAGCCTTAAACTCTATCAGTCTTTTCACTGGCAACCAGTGAACCTTTTTGAGCGCCGTAGAGGCCGAATTATGTTTTGGGATATTCAACAAGAGGCGCACTGCAGCATTTTGCACAATCTGCAACTTATTGAGGCAGTTTTTGCGGAGGTTCATAGAGAGTCCATTGCAATTGTCGGCTCTGGATAAAACAAGTGCCGAAACCACTAATTTCATTAAGTCAGCTGGAATGAATGGGAGAATCCTACTCAGTATTTTTAAAGTACAGAGGGAGGCGGAAGTGACCTGATTAACTTGTCCTTCAAAGGAGAGCATAGAGTAAAACGTAACACCCAAGTTTTTAACCTTATTTTTTTGGATTGGGGAGCGGACCACATTCTGAGGGCCACAGAGCGGGGGGCCCAGAAGTTGGTATGGTTGCCAAAAAGTAAGACTTCAGTCTTACTAGCATTCAGCTTCAAACAGTTAGCGGATATCCAGTCCCCCACCTTTATCATAATTAACCTATTTAATGCCCCCATAATCCAATCATGATTTCTGCATCACGTCCATATACTTGAGCTGTGGTACGCATGGCTTGGGGTGGCGTACAAAACAAACACTGGTATTGATCTAATCAGAAATGGCACCTTTGGCCTTCTTGCCAACACCCACTTCTCCTCTTTTGGCCATTGTTTTTCCTTTAATTCATGTGTAACAGCTTACATACACCAACAAACTCACATTTACAAATATTCTCTTTTGTTGCTAGAAGAAAATCAAGCCTATGGGCATCGTAATTCCCATGCAGGCGAACCTCATATGTTTTTGTGCATTTAACCTTTGTTCACCTCCTCTCCTTTCTTGGCCTCGTCTGTGTTTTTTTACCTTTCTGAGGCAACCTCTTCACCCATTGTCTCATCTTTTCCTGTGTCTGTTTTTTTAAACTTATCTTGCCCATTCAAATCTTTAGTTTCCGTCTTACTTTTAGTACAGATAGCCCCAGTGCTTGATTTGCAAAAAATAAGTGCCAAGGCTCTCTTCGGGAGGCCACGGCGCGTTGTACCACAGGTTGCCCCTACCGGCGCTGCCAATGATAGTAACAACACTAGTTCTAACATTCACACTCTCACAAGTGTGACAGTTCAGACTATTTCAGTCCCCATAAGCTAAAAGAATGGCTAGGATGGCGGGTAATATTCATTTTTTGTGTATATTGAGTTAATAATTAACTGTTGTTGTGGTCATCTTTAAATTAGCCAGACAACGCCACCATGTGGCAGACTGTCACAGGTCCAGGTTTTGACAATTAAGTGTCGGTGCCGAGCACCGGAAACCACTGGTTCAAATTAAGCACTGGATAGCCCCCCCTTGGCCTTGGTCCAACTCCCTCACAGACTGAAACCATCACCAACTAATTTATGATTATTTTTGTCCTTTGCCATTACCCCAATCATTTCGTACTTGGTCTAAAGGGGGTCTGTCTTATCTTTGCCCCCCCTCCACCATTGGTGCTTTATTTCTGCTAGCCTAGCCTAGCCTCCCTAGCTGCGTCCCTTGCGACACCAGAAATGCTCCAACTCGTCTTATACCATTAGACACCCCCAATCCTCCCCCCAGCTGCCCTGTTCTCCAAATTCTGTTTGCACTACCCTTCCATTCATACTGCTCTATAATCTTATATTTTTCAATGTCATCATCCTCTTCATCAGCACCTCTTACAACTCCCACTCATCCTCACACCCTAACCCACTCGTGCTTGCACCCGTGTTGACACTTGTCCCATCAGCCCTACCAATTTCATCCATTTAACAGGTCCTGTTTGTGGCTTCTGACACCAGGGAGGCCACCCCATATATCTCTCTCACTTCGGGCTGGCATCCACAAGACACACCAGACTGGCTAACATCCCTATACCATAACCAGCCTCTGCTGCGGGAATCATGGAGTCTGTTCCAACCAGGCCGCTCGAATTGGCAGGTTCTTCCTAGTTGTAGACCTCACCAGCCTTCATGAGCTGCCCTCCTATTATTCAAAACACTCCCTCTCTTTCTCCTGCACCCATATCCACCTTACTTTCTCTCATAGCCTTTCCTCACTCCCGCCCTCTTCTGCTATAGCCAGCTTTGGCACCTTAGCATCTGCATCTGCGGTCCTGGACCTGTCATTAGCATCACCCTCAGGCACAACAACACTACTTCATGAGCCCCTCTTTCTTACCACTCTTGGACCACCTTTGTCCGTAGCAGAAATCTACTTTTTTTTTTTAAATCTTTTTATTGTTTAACAAAACAACAACAAAAGACATCAGGTGACTGCAACTGTTTTCACATTTGTCATATATGCATTGCCACACTTCAAAACGGTACACACAGGATTGCCATAAGGGGATCACAGGGACTCATGCGCCTCCGCTTCTTCCGGGTGTTTCGGGGGTGCACAGATATCTCTGCGGTACCGATTCCAATCCTCCCAGACCTTACCCCACTTTTGGGGACAACCCCTTGCTGCGTAGACTGACCTGTCTCTAAACATGCACCAATCCATGTCTTCCGCCCACTTGTCTACCCAGAGCGGCAGTCGGGCTCCCCATAACTATGCAATATTATGTTTGGCTACCATACACGCTAACGTTACCCATTGTTTCTTATAGACACATAAATCCGTGAGTTCTCACACATTTAAAACACATCTGCGGGCCTCTGGCCTTAATTCCATCCCCAGGACCTCTCTCAGGCAGTCATGGATTTTTGCCCAATAGTCCTGCACCTCTGTACAGTGCCACAAAATATGTATGAAAGTTCCTAGCTCATCGCACACTCTGCGGCACTCCCCATTCTCTGCTCTACCTATTTGAACTAGTCGAGGCCCTGTGACGTACGATCTATGGAGAATCTTTAGCTGCACTAATCTGAGCCTCATCTGTATAGTCACCCCCCGCGGAGAGGAGGCCGCCTCCTGCCAATCTTCATCATCTAGCTCTATCCCATCTGCACTCCATTGTGTCCTGCAAAGTGCCAGTGGATCCTCCATATTATTGATAAATTTTTTGTATATTAGTGAGATGGTCTTCTCTAAGAGGTGACCGTCCAGCACTCGGTCCTCAAGAGGGGAAGCGTTAGGGAGTGTCGTACCCCTGGGGATGTGTGTGAGCAGAGCATGTCTGATTTGAAGGTAACAGAAGTGTTCCCTATCGTGGAGGTGGTATTGCTGCTTGAGGGAGTGAAATGTGTGGACTGTGTCCTTTCCCCAGATATCTTTGATCTGGGTGATCCCGATATGGTCCCACTTGGATTTCCATAAGCTTCCCAGTTTCTCGGAATTCCATAACAGGGTGGTAACTGTAAGCCTCCCCTCCCACTTAAGATGTCTGTTGGCCGCATGACATACCTGCGCCGCGTGGGCCTTAGGTCCCGCAAGGGGAAATCGACCAGGTCTAGCGCAGAGTGGCCTTGTTAAGTCACCCCCCGGCACCTGCCAGCGGTCCATCGCATATCCCGGGTCCAGGGGGGCCCATAAATGACGTGGTTCACCGGCGCTACCTGGGAGGCCCAATAAAATTTCCGAAGGTCTGGCAACACTATCCCCTCATCATACCAGGGAAGAGTGAGCTTGGAGAAAGCAATACGGGGATTACCCTCCCAAAAAAGCTGTCTCTGGAGGGCCTCTATTTCCTTAAAATAGGACGTCGGTACAGGGTCCATTGCGTTTTGGAGTGCATATAAGAACCGGGGAAGGGCCATCATCTTGAAAACTACTGCCCTACCCAGAAGAGAAAGCAGAAGCGCCCGCCACCGCGTCACTTCACCGCTAGACCCAGCCATAGGAGGGCACAGGTTTTTAGTATACCGTAGCTTCGGGTCAATCGTGATATAGATACCGAGGTATCGAAACCCTATTGGTTCAATTTGTATCGGGCAGGTGTCGGGGATCACCGGTGGATCGCCTCTGAGGACAAAGAGCACTGACTTTGACCATTGTATTGCAAACCAGGAATACCTCCCGGATATAGCGAGCACGTCCACAAAACATATCAGGGATCCCCTTGGGTTGGTGAGGTAAAGTAGGATATCATCTGCGTACAATGACATTTTGTCCTCCCAATCCAACGTCCATCGCAGCCCACGTATCGACCGGTCACATCAAACCCACGCCGCCAAGGGCTCTAACACCAGAGCAAACAGGAGCGGGGACAAGGGGCACCCCTGTCTCGTGCCCCTGCCAAGGAGAAAGTCAGCGGACGTTCGGTTATTTACCACCACTCTGGCGAGGGGATTAGCATACAATAGGCGCACCCAGGCAGTGAACCCCGGGCCAAAGCCCATCTTTTCTAATACACCAAACAGGTAGGGCCACTCAACCCTGTCAAATGTAATACTGGCGTCTAATGACACCAGTGCCGCCGGTTCCTGGATCGTTTGGGTCCTACCCAATACCCCAAGTAGTCTTTGCAGGTTGAGAGCAGTGTTCCGCTGCGGCATGAAGCCGGATTGATCCGGATGTACTAAGGTATTGATAACTTTGATGAGTCATGTCGCTAACAATTTAACCAGGACCTTAGGTTCAGCATTCAGCAACAAGATATGTCTATACGAGGAGCAGAGCGTCTTGAGCTTATCTGCTTTGTGGATGACTACAATATTTGCCACCCACTGGTCATATGGGAGCTGGCCCCTCTCTCTACTCTCTACAAACATGGATCGGACAAATGGAGCAAATTTGTTAGCATTCAGCTTAAAGAGTTCAATGGGAATTCTGTTCGGGCCCGTGGCCTTCCCGGAGTGTACTCCTCCAATGGCCTGTGCCACCTCATCGTTTGTGAGTGGGGAATCTAAATAGTCCCAGTTGTCGTCTGATAGTGAGGGCATCTGAATATCTTTGATCATTGCTACATTGTCGGCTTCCGAATACGACCCTGCTGAACTGTATACCCCCAATAGTATTCCGAGAATTCATCCGCAACGTCTTGCGGGTCCGTAAGCATGGTGGAGTTCCCTCCCTGTAGCTCTGAGACCAGCCGCGACGCCCAATCTCCCTTTTCAAGCCATGCGATTAGCTTGCCGGCTTTATCGCCATGCTCGTAAATGCTGCTTTGAGTCTCATCATTCTGCGCCTTGGCCCTATCTCTAGCTAGGCTCCTATATTCGCCCTGGCACAGCTTTAATTGGTGCACACCTTCCGGATTGGGTGCCTTGGATACCTCTAATTCCCGTCTCGCTACCTCCGCCTCCACTTTCTCCATTTCCGCCTGCCGTTTCTTCTTTTTTCCGGTGACTAAGGACAAGACTTCCCCCCGAATAACAGTTTTATATGCCTCCCACAGGGTCCGAGCCGAACCATCCGAGTCCCTATTTTCTTGGAAGTACCTTTTGGTAATCTTAACCACTTCCTTCTTGGTGGCGGGGTCCTTGAAATGCCATGCGTTAATTGGGGCTACCTTGCCTGCATTAGATTGGCCGGTTTCCAGAGCGGTTGCCAGAGCAGAGGGTGGTGTCAGGACCCGAAAATCAGATTCCCAAATATGTGGCTCCGTATTGATCCAACCCGATCAATCTATCCCTGTCTGCACTACATGGACAGAGAAAGTCCAAAACTGGAGAGACAAGATGGCCGCCACAGTGGCCTTGATGAATTGAGGTCGGAGTTCTAGTCTTCACGTCATCACTGATTCTGAAGGCTAGGAGCAGCGCGCGAGCGCTAGCGACTACGCACTTCACTAGAGTCATAGCCTGGAGGAGACCTACGTTACCAGCTCTTGAGAAAACAATTCCTTAGTTTTAAATTGTTGAAGTACTCTACTCGCATTTAGCGCGAGTGTAGAGGAAGCCCCTAACGTGTCACGGCGCAATAATTCAAGCGCGTGACTCAACCCCCTTTTAGTTCCAATCTTAGTTAAAATTCGTCTGAGGTAAAAGCAAGTACCTTCATCGGCGAAAAAGGAAGCAGACGGCGTCTGAGGAGGAGTCAAGGGTCGATGTCCTTGGCTGAGGAGTGAATCCTAGACTCAAAAAGACTTTCAAGTGAAAAACAAAGCTAAGTATAGCTACGCGTTCTGGGTCAAATTGAAGTAGTAGATTATCGAGTTTCCTTCACTATGTTGACCACAGAAAAGAGTTGTTGTAAATAGTTTTCTGGAAGAAAGTAAGAGAGAGAAAAGCAGTTGTTTCGCATGTTAAGAGACTGAGCATCGTTAAGGACAAGGAACTGAACACATACTTACCCAAGCCAAAACCTTGATAGTATATTGATGGACTCCTGTAAAGACAAGAAAAGAAGAAAGGTTTAGTCAGGAGCAATATCGATAGACTACAAAAATCATCTGAACCCCAATACAAGGAACCTTCATCTAGTTAGTGAAGTAAGTGATAAATTAAGATAGATATAATAAGGTTAGTCAACAGTGTAGTTGTAGTGTAGTTCCTATAGTCCCAATAGGCTCTGCGCATTGGAATAATATATTCAGTAGTGTAGACGTAGGACTGAGGTTATCTAGGTCTTTACTGACTATATTAGACTTAAGTTTTTTGCCAGCTAGCTCAGAGTTCACTAGAAACTTTCTCGAATAAGCGAGGAGGAGTTTAACCTCCCTGGATAGACAAGAAGGGATTTAGTTTCTGACAACCATAAAACATGACAACTTTGCTCTCCCTGAATAAGAGTATATCTCTAGAGTTGTGTGAAAACAAAAGACAGCAATTTCACTCAGTCAAAGGTGCGTACTTAGTTTCACCAGATTGCAGAGAAAAAGAGAGACGGGCGTTTTCAATAAAAGGTGTTATTTATTGAGCAGTCTCTTTCCTCATACAAGAGAAATGAATTGCTACAATTGCAATACTTATAATTAAGTAAAGTGCATACAGTAAAAGCAGGATTATGAAATAATACTGTAAAAGCATTGATATGGTTTCTTAGCCATATGATACTTTAAAATGGATAAAATAGATACATACATATATACATTGACTAATCGTACTCAACTGGTGCTTCTAACTACGCCTACCCCGGTGTACCTGACCTAAGCCTAATACGTGGGAGGGAGTAAGTAAAAAGCAGTTTAAGTTAAGTTTGTTTTGCCAAGAATCTGACTCAAGAATTCTCTGTAAGGGTTTAGGCAGTTCAGTACATGGGTTTTAGAAGGCAGGAGGGCTGGTATCTCTCTCTCAGGACTCGGTATCCCAGTCACCCGCAAGGGTAGGCTGGAAACGCCGGAGGCTGGATTTCTCGGCAAGAGAAAAGACAGTGTCTTTCTCAGCGCGTCAAAAGGGAGGGGCAGCGTCCATGGGCTCTCGCATCAGCTGGGCTCTTCGGAAGTAGTAGCTGCTCTGCTCCAGGATTACCACCGTGTGTTTGCTTAAGGCAGCATCGGTATATTTATACCTGAAAGGTGCCGGGGTGGACGTAAGGATGGACATAAGACGTCAATAAAGATGTCACTAAGAACTGGTCGTTCTTACAGTGCTTTACAGGAGTTCTCGGACGAAATCAAAACAATAGCAGCGGGGATTTCCCAGGTTGCTGGAGGCTTGGATTTGTTTAAGAACTCGGTGTGCTTTCTAGGGGGCTGGAGGAATAGGCTTGCTTAATGTGACAGCATGCGCTATGACCGAATTATGAAAAAGGGTTTCTATGCCGTTGCAGGGATATTATTGATTTATAGCTGTACAAGGGCAAAGCACAGAATATTGATTCAGGTACCTAGATAAAACAAACTACATAGTAATAGGAAGGCAATAATTGTTTATTTATTTTTTTAATTTTTTTATTTTTTTTGAAAACCTTTATTATCAAGTTAGTCAAAGACAATCATGGGCCCACAACCGCCATGGCTGGCCGCTAGACAGATTGAAAACATAGCAGTAAAGTATTACACGTTTCAACTTTCGTATCCCAAAGGCGTAGTTAATACTCAGAACAGCATTCGTAGGCGCATGCATCCACGATGTGGCAGGATCCAAAAAAGGTTCAATTTTATAATATTAAAGAACTGGGTCAAGTGTCATATATTCAGATCAGATAGACGAAAGGGCGGGCCATATGACAGGATATCCACTAAGGGAACAGCAATAATCGGGAGACTGGCGCGAAATATGTCAAGCGGGATAAGCAAGCGTGGAATTACAGTTCGCAGCAGTCAGTGCCCGCCCAATCGGTATATCACCTCAGGATTCATATTCAAACTTGTCCACAACATATCAGGATTTGAGAGAGTTCAATTCTATAGTATGAATAGAAGGATCCAGTGGCATATAATAAAGCAAAGTCTCACATGGAACAAGTCATGCAATAGGATATTCGCCCACAATAAAAGTACAGGTGGGAAGTAAAAAAGCAGGATATGTAAGCATTCAGTGATTATGTACTAAAATCGAGTCCCTACCAGAATCAGGAAACAGTGCGAGAAAACATAAGCAAAATGGCAAGATTCTTCCCAATAAGAACAAGACCTGACCCCCCGTCTAAACTGAAATATATGAGAAAGAAAGAGATAGAAGAGAAAGGAAAGGAAAAAGGCCATAGAAACAAAGAGGAAACGAAAATCAAGCCCCATCCCCTAACCCCCCACCCTGCATACCAACCCCCCCCCCATAGGCATGCCTGTCGGCCCAGCAAAAGAAACCCCGAATACAGGAAAAAGAGGAGGGCCCTCGCGCCGGCCCCTAATCCCCCCCCCCACTCCACCGCGTCTCAGAAAAATATATGAGCCCACCAAGATGGGAAGCGGGCAGCAGTTTACGTCCATCTCAACCCCCCCAAAGTCACAGTAGTAAGCCGAGTCCTGTATCTCCACCGGGATCATCCACACAGTAGAAGAAGCAGTCAATGCTCAGCCCTGGCCAGTTCGAACAGAAGTAAACAAACCCCCCGATCTGATAGTTCCGTAAGCAGAGAAGCCTGGTGAACAAACCTGCCTCGTGAGAGCCACCCAGGCGCTCGGCAAAGGCAGCGGCACATTGTAGTCCCCTCTACTCCAGGTTACGCTTTCCATCATCGAAGATTTACGGCGTTGTTGTGCGATAAATGACACAATAGTTGTGAGAATAGAAAAGTTAGTAGTTGCGCAAATCCGGCCGATGAGTTCATTAGGCTCAGCATCCAACACTGTGTGCCCCTGGGAGTCATCGGTGTCCAAGGATTGGGCATAGCCGGGTGCCAGATCTAGAATACCCCCATCTGCTCCTCTAGGTCTCTTCTCAGGAGCAATGGCCGCCAACGAGTCATGGATAGTCAGCCATCGGTGGTTCAGGGAGGAGTGAAAGTCTTTGAGAGCCAAAAGGACATCCCTCAGTGTGGGCTCCCTTTCTGCTCCGCCAGTATAAGCCGAGCTCATCGTCCCTGGGGACCCCTCGGACGAGATAGAGCACATCGTACCAGGTAGACAGGATACTGTTATGTGCTAGTGGCGGACGGATGGGATATGGCGGATCACATTAAAAGCATTCAATCGTGCCTTACCGCCCACCCCGTGTGGGCCGCGTCCAGGAGAAGGGACACATCTCAACGCCTGCCACGGCTGGCGAGCGATCACTCCGAGGCCCAGGTCACCCCCGGTCAGCCCACAAGAAAGTCCGGTGCGGGGGGAGGGCCTATCTTCGATCCCCGGGACAGCCACTGCAGAGGGAGTCAGCAAAATGGGAGCGGCAAGACTCTGGATTATTGCGCCGTGATTAGCCTGTGGCCGCCCTTCAAATCGGCGAGCTATGATTTTCGTCCAGAATCACCGGTCCTGTTTGTCCGGCCAGGGCCGCTGCCGATCGCCTCCTCGCCGGCCGCGCCACCACTCAAGGTCCCGGCTTATCACCGACTCAGGCCGCGATCTTAGCTACGACGTTTCTCAGCCGTCCGGGGCGCCCGCCAACCCGGAGTTACATGGCCAGGCACCGCATCGTCTCAACTGCATGGAGGTGCGGCTGAAATGCAGGATTAATGTCAGGATGTTAGGGAAGGCGAGGGCAAGCGGCGGAGCCGGGCGCCTAGGCGGCCATCTTGGTCGCCGTCTTGGCTCCTCCCCCGTTTATTTTTTTTTTTTAACTAATATATTGACAACTAATTAGAAGAGAGAGAGACCAGACATTACTACAGCTAAAAGAAGAGAAGCAAGGTCCTGAGACATAAGGGTGGGTGAGCCCCATTTTCAGTAGAAATAGTAAAGACTAGGGTTGAAGAGAGCAGGAAATAATGGTGTGTTAATTTTCTAGGTTTCCTGGTAAGCAGACAGCACAGAAAGAAGTAGTCTGAGGAAACAAGTCCGGACCAGTCTCTTCTCTGTTTATTATTTTATCCAATTCCCCCTTCCCTGGAGATGATGTAGGAAGGTTCTGTAATAGACCTGCTGGCATCGTCTTAGGGGATTTGGGTACTAGCATCTCTGCTCCTGTGCAAGAATCGAGAAGCCATAAGGTAAATTACTTGGAGCCCTGACAGAGTGAAGTGCCCAAGTTTATTTCGCACACGAGCAGAGATGGCAGAAGGAATTGATGTCCAATCTTTAGGAACCATCTTAGATGCTATACATAAAGAACTGGGAGCGGTCAGGGAGGAAAATCGAAATCTAAGGCAGGAGGTAGTGAGTGCTAGAAAAGAAATGGCAGAGTTGGCCTTGAGATTACATCAGTCAAGTAGTTTAGAGAGAGAGGCCATGAATCCAGTATTAGAGGCTACTAATAGGTCAACCACACAAGTCATACATTCCCTGTCCCCAGTGATACCCTTAGCAGCTCCAGAAAGGTTTAATGGGGATCCGCAGAAAGCGCAGATATTCCTTTCGCAATGTTCTCTACATTTCCTGTGCCGTCCTTCCATTTTCCCTGACGCGCAGTCTAAGGTGGCCTTCATACTCGCGTACCTAAGCGGAGATGCGGCCGCCTGGTCTATGCCTCTAGTCTCCCGAGAAGATCCTTTGTTAAGGAACTTGAAAAATTTTAAACAAGAATTTCTTCGTATATTTGATCGTCGGAGGATTTCACAAGTGGTGGATAATGAACTGCTTGATTTGCGGCAAGGTAACCGAGACCTAATAGCATACCTGGCCCAGTTCAATAAGTTGGTAGTGGAGACCGATTGGCCCGAAAGCAAGCGTGCGGCAGTTTTCTACCGCGGGCTGAGAGACGAACTAAAGGACACGTTGGCCCAAATCCCAAACCGACCCACCGAGATCTCAGCCCTCATCGACTTGGTTCTTGAAATAGATTTCCGTCAGGGAGAGCGAAGAGGTGAAAAGAAGAAGGATTTTCGAGCAATCGTTCCAAGATTCGACAGAGCCCGGTCTGAAGGCACAAGAACTACAGAGGCGACACAAGGTACTGAACCAATGCAAATTGGAACCATCATGGGACCGTTGACAAAAGAAGAGAAGGGTAAGAGAAGGGCCAATAACTTATGCATGTACTGTGGATCAGGTGGACATTTCGTCCGAAACTGTCCAAAGAAGCCTAAGGGAACCTTTAAGCCGAAGGAAAACTAACGGCACCACCTGTGGGCGGAGTTGAACGGGTGGGTGCAATTTCAGAAATAAGTCCAAAAGAACACCAAGTGGCGAATACACTGCAATCTGCGGCTCCACATTTAATCCTGTCAATGAAGGTGAAATACGGAGTGACGACGTTAACTGAAGTATCAGTTATGATAGACTCAGGAGCGACAGGAAATTTCTGTGACTTGCAATTTGTGGATAAGGTGGGCATTCAAGCTATAAGGAAAGCGACGAGTGAACCGGTCCGAGCGGTAGATGGAACTAATCTTTCATCTGGCCCCATCGTGAGTCATACAGAGCTAATTCAACTGATTTCCAATGACGGGCACCAAGAACAAATTCAGTTCAATTTAATAGATGCCCCTCAGTTCCAACTAATTCTTGGGTTGCCGTGGCTCACAGAGCATAACCCCACGATTAACTGGAGCTCCAGAACAGTTGTAATGGATTCAAGTTATTGTCGTGAAAATTGTTTTGATTCAAACATTGCAGGTGTGGAGAGTAACCCAGCTCTCTCCTTGTGTTCTGTGGAGCATTCTATGTGTGCAATTGATACGTACAAAATTCCGGAGGAATATAAGGAGTTTGAGAATGTATTTAACGAAGTGGAAGCTGAACACCTACCCCCGCATCGAGTTTATGACTGCAAGATAGATTTGGAGCCAGGAGAAAACTTGCCATGCAGTCATGTTTACACCTTGACGGAGAAGGAACATCAACATTTGAAAGAATACCTGGACAAATATCTAGCAAATGGGTTCATCCGACCATCGCAGTCACCCGTCTCATCACCTTTGTTTTTCGTGCCGAAGAAGGAAGGGGAATTGAGAACGTGTATCGATTATAGAGCCATTAACAGGATAACAAAGAAAAATAGGTATCCCTTACCATTGATTTCGGTCCTACTGGACCAAGTAAAGGGAGCCCAAATCTACACAAAGTTAGATCTAAGGGGGGCCTATCATCTAGTTCGAATGCGTGAAGGAGACGAGTGGAAGACGGCCTTTCGGACTAGATTCGGGTTATTTGAATACCAAGTAATGCCATATGGATTGTGTAATGCCCCAGCCGCATTCCAGCATTTTATTAATGATGTCCTGAAGGAATTTATAGATCAGTGTGCCATCGTGTACATCGACGATATCTTCACCTGATGTGACAAAACACCATGAGCAGGTGAAAGGAGTTTTGAGAAGACTGCAAGAGAATGAATTGTTCGTAAAACTGGAAAAATGCGCCTTTGATGTTCCTCAGGTAGAATTTTTGGGATTTGTTCTTTCACCTTCGGGCATTTTGACAGATCCTCGAAAGGTGGAGGCGGTGACAACATGGAAATCTCCGACGAGTGTAAAAGAAGTCCAAAGTTTCATCGGGTTCGCTAATTTTTACCGAAGATTTATTAGTGAGTTTTCCTGGAAAATCCTTCCCCTCACCAAGTTGCTAAAGAAAAGAATCAAATTCGAGTGGTTAAAGGAATCAGAGGAGGCCTTCCAATCCTTGAAGAAAAATTTCCCTACTGCACCTGTGCTGCTTCATGCCAACCCGTCAGAACCATTCTACATAGAAACCGACGCATCAGATCAAGCTGTGGGAGGGGTTCTGTCTCAGCGTCATAAGACCACGGGTCAACTACACCCAGTAGCTTATCGATCTAGGAAACTGACCCAAGCTGAGATCAACTATACCATTACAGAAAAGGAGTTACTGGCCATTAAGGATGCCTTTAAGGAGTGGCGACACTACTTGATGGGAACCCAGCATCAAGTAACGGTGTTTACTGACCACCGTAACTTAAAATTCCTAAAATCTGCCAGAACACTCACACCAAGACAACTTAGATGGTCCTTGTATTTTGCGGATTTTGACTTTGTGATTACCTTTCGCCCTGGAGCGCAAAATGGAAAGGCAGATGAACTCTCAAGACTAGGCACAGAATCTCAGAGAACAGTCACAGACATTCAACCGATCATTCCTGAAACAAGATTCATCGGAGCCACGATCTCAATCAATATGCAAAAGGCCATTGTTGAGAACATGAGTCCAGAGGCTATGCAGAATTGGGTACGAGAAGATCCAAACAGAGCAATCATTGATCAAATGCCATACCACGGAGATGCCTTGTATGTGCCAACGGTTGAACTTCAGCAACAAGTGATGCGCGAGTGTCACGATGACAAATTAGCTGGACACAAGGGAGAGAACAAAACAGAGGAGTTAATCAAGAGGCACTACTGGTGGCCTCGGATGTCGGCGGATATTGAGAGTTATGTTAAGGCCTGTGAAATCTGCGCGCAGGGAAAGTCAGAACGACAAGCACCGAAAGGATTGTTACAACCTTTGCCTACCCCCCTTACCCTTGGCACACAGTTACACTAGATCTCATTACTGATTTACCTTTGAGCCGGGGTTTTGATACAATCTTAGTGGTGGTGGATGCATTTTCTAAGATGGCCCATTTCACAGCTTTAAGGGGAATACCGTCTGCCAAGCAGTTAGCAGGTCATTTCAGTTCCCAGATAGTCAGAATCCATGGTATACCTAAAGTAGTCATCTCAGATAGAGGTTTCCAGTTTGTGTCCCACTTCTGGAGGGCCTTTATGAAAGGGTTAGGAACCGAAGTTAGGTTCTCCACTAGTTATCATCCGGAAACTGATGGACAAACAGAGAGGGTGAACCAAGAGTTAGAACAATACCTTTGGCTGTTCCTCCTGAAGGAGGAAGCGAACTGGTCAGACTATTTGTGGTCAGCAGAATTCGCCCATAACAATGCTAAGAATAGTTCGACAGGGTTCTCCCCCTTCTTCTTGAATTATGGCAGACATCCAAATGCGACTGTTAGACTTGGGCCTTAGGGCAGGTTCACCCCTAATCTTTTTGCCTTTATTTGTGACCCTGTGTAGTGATTTTTGGGTCTTGGCGCACTTTTTCCCTGTGTCTCAGAGTGAAAGTGCGTGCGTGTAGTATGGCTGGCCTGCTCTCCCATAGGAATGCATGGGGAATGTGTGTGCCCTGGTAGTTCCTGATGTGTGGGGAGTGCAGGCTCGAGTTTAGTATGTATGAACTCGTGAGAGTGAATGCTGCGCAATGGTATGTGCGGCTTGTGTGTGTCTAGAAGGGACGTGCTACTTCTGGACATTGATGTATGTGTGCAGTGAGGATAGTGGAGCGTGATTGGCTGGAGCTGGCTGGCATGCCAGGCTCCAGGAAGTCTGGATGGGTCTGCCCGGTGGTGAGTGTGAGATCAGCATGAGTGATGTGTGGGAGGAGTAGATCTGTGTCCTGGATGGGCTGGGTTTTTCCCCACACAATGCTGGCTCCGCCCCCCTGTGGTTTGTCTAATGACCCAAGCCTCCCCAGTGAATGAAAGGGGTGGTTGGGCCATCAAGGGTACTCCCAAGCCAGCTGCAACTGGTTTCCCCCCACCCTGCACCTCCTAACAAAGGATTTCTCTGTATAAATATGGGGCTGCGTCCCCACAGAAATGGTTCTACTTGTGGATCCTTGCCAGAGGGGGCTGTTGTTGCTGCTGGGGCCAGGAGGACCGCCACTTGGCTTGTCTCCCTGCCTGGAGACCCAGTGTGCTGGCTCTGGCCCTGCCTTGCCCCCCTGTCTGCCTCCAGACCTTGCTGGAGCTTTGCTGTGCTGGGGGAGCGCTCTCCCTTGTCCCCAGCGCTGGGAGCGCTTCGTTTTACTCCTAGCGCTGAAGAGCGCTTTATTTTCCCCCTAAGCGCTGGGTGCGCTTTATTTTGATTATAGCGCTTTGGCGCGCTTTGTCAGGCATAGCGAGTGCCTACCTCGCTTTATATTTTGATTTGGAAGCCGGTGCCCACCCGGCATTGCCCCGTTGTTGGAGTTCGTAATTACCACGAGGGAGCCCACTCCTCGGGTACTGAGAGCCCGCCTGCCTGTCTACAGCGAGCCGCCGCGCTGCCCGCGGCGACCCGGAAGTATCTGGCCGACCGGCCAATCACTGCGCGGCCCCCTCGAGGCCGACCGGAAGTCCCGCCCCCGCAGCAGAGAAGCCGCCGGCGTGTCCTGCCCGAGGCTCCCGATCGGAGGGAGAGCCCCGGGACGAGGGAGGAGGAGAGCCTGCAGTGTTCCTGCCCCCGCAGCACCAGCGAGGTACCGGTGAGTGCGGGGACAGGGTCCTTTGTTCTTTGAGCGGCCCCGATTGGCAGAGGGCCGCTCCAACGTGTGTTGCCTTTCTTCGTGGGAGCCGAGAGGCTCCTTGCAAGCGTGAAGCCCGAGGGCTTCAGGGGGCATTTATTCTTCAAGCCCAGAGAGGCTCCGGGGGCATTATTGATTCCTGAGTCCCCCGTGAGGGACTCCCACGTGGCCGCATTTTTGGTGCTTGGAGCCCCGAGGCTCCTGGGGGCAATTGGTTTATTTAGAGCCCGAGAGGCTCCCGCCCTACTCCTATATTTACGAGCCCCGAGGCTCTGGGGGCATTTTAATTGTTTTAGAGCGCAGAAGCTCTACATTGCCTACTTTGTTTTGCGAGCTCAGAGAAGCTCGAGGGGGCAGTTGATTTATTTAGAGCCAGAAAGGCTCACAGCGCCCACAGTTGTTCTAGAGCCCCAGAGAGGCTCTTGGGTGCCATTCCTTGTTCTTGAGCCCACCTGGCTCCAACGTCTGCCTACCTGCTATTCACAACTGTCCAGCACTTAGTGGACAGTTGCTACGTTTAGGCTTTTGTGTCTGTGCTGCCTGCGCAGACCTCCCTGACACTGAGACTCAGGGCATTCCGCCCCTTTCGAGGCCAGTTGGCCTGAGGGACATTTTGAGTGTTGTGCTACATGCACCCTGCGCATTGTGATTTCTTTGCTATATGATTCTTGCGCAAAAGTTCTAACCTACACCTCTGAATGTGTTTTAATGTTACATGTGCAATTCTTGTTTATTATTACCTTTGCTAAAAGTGACCTGCTTAGGTGATTCTTTGTTCTTTTATTCCCCTTTGCTAAAAGTGACCTGCTTAGAGGATTGGTTGTGTCATTACCTTTGCTAAAAGTGACCTGCTTAGGTAATGCCTTGTTCTTTTATTTCCCTTTGCTAAAAGTGACCTGCTGAGAGGAATGTTGATGTTTAATTGCCTTTGCTAAATGTTACTTGCCTAGGTGATTATTTTAGGTTTCCTTCCCCCTGCGTGATTTCCCTACAGAGACTAGGGTGGCGTAGGAGGTGATAGGTTTTCCTTCCATAGGTCCTGATGATAAGGTCCTAGCTCCCTGCGTGATTTCCCTACAGAGACTAGGGTGGCGTAGTAGGTGATAGGTTTTCCTTCCATAGGTCCTAGCTCCCTGCGTGATTTCCCTACAGAGACTAGGGTGGCGTAGGAGGTATTTTCTCTTTACCAGTAGTTACTGGTTGTATGCTACATTTACTATTTCTGTGTTACAGTCATTGTATGTTTATGTGCTAAAGTGTTATACCTACAAGTATTATTTCTAAAAAGTGCATACCCCTGACAGTGGTCCAGGTGGCCCTGTCCTGTACATAATCCCTTGTAAATCTTGCCCGTGCCTGTTGGCACATTGTAAAGTGTGTGTGTTATCTAATGTGTTTTTATTATTATAATACAAAGGCTATTTTTGATATAACCTTGTGTGGAGTTTCCTTTGTGGTGGGCCTTTGGTTGTTGTCGCTGGGGTGCGCGCGCAAACGCTTTACACATCGCCTCTGAGATTAGCCTTGCTGCTCGCGCCACGTTACCTAGAGGGTGAGCGGGGGTTATCTTGGTGTGTGACTCCCTAGCCCTGACCTTAGAAATGATGATCCCTGACTGACCTCGACGCGAGTCTTGGCCGGCCAGGGTCCCGTTTCTAACATTGGTGGCTAGCGGTGCGGATTGGACTTGCGTTTGCGTTGTACCACAGTGGCGACAGGCCACGCCACAAAACTCTGCAATTTTAGATAACCACATTTTTGGGGATTATTGTTTTTTAGGGAAGTTCAGTTTTGCTTCTCCTGAAAGGTGTCATTTGTATTTTGTCCAGTACCTTGTTCCCCGCCCTGCTCCCAGAGTTTGGTACCTGTGTCGCTAGTGGTCAGGTTGAGATAATCAGGGGTGGTAGAAACTGCCTTACCAGTCCGAGGGGAGGGTTGTGTGTGAATGAGTGTGTGTTACGCTGGACAGTGGAGTGCAAGTTCTCTGAGATAGGAATCTTGCTGAATTGTGATAATTGTATACTCCTGTGTAAGCTCAGACCCCCAGGTTCCCTGTGTGATCTCGTCTCTAGAACGTCTGCCAAAATGGAGCCTGTTTTTGATCTCAGTGATCTAGTTTGGTACAGTATGCAGGAGTTGGAAAGGTTCTGTAGAGAGAGAGACATAGGGGTGGATGAGTCAGATACTGAGAACCAACTTAGGAACCACCTGATCCAATGGTATAAGGATCAAAGGGATCTTGAGCGCAGCGAGGAAAGGGACCAGGCCACATGCCATGAGGGTGGTGAGTCTGTGGGGAGCCCTGAAGATTCTGATGAAGAATGTGAGTTGGATGATGACAGTGGTTGGGCCCCAGCAGATAGTGAGGACCCCATAGATAGGGAGTCCCTTGCTAGGCCCAGTGTCAGTACCAGCGCCCCATCCCTTGTCCTGTCCCCAGAAGAGTGGGAAGATAGGGAGAAAGAAAGGGAGCATCAGTTAGCGATGGAACAGCTCATGTTAGAGCATGCCCAGGCTATGGCGCAGCTAGAGATCGAAAGACTCTTAGCGCAGGAGAGGATAGAGGTGGAGAGAAGGGCCATCATCCGTGAGAGAGCAGCCCTAGAGGATAGACTCTTCCCTGCGCACAGTTGTAATTGTCTGGATTCCCCAGGGAGGGTGGAGTCCAGTGGTGGCAGCTTTTTAAATGTCAGTGTAGACAGTCCCACTCCCAGTTCCCCGAGTATGGTTCCTGTTTCCCCAGAGGAGGAGAATAGGTTGAGGTTTAGGAACCTTAAGAAACCATCTCACCAGAAGTGGGGGTATTTTGTGGATGACTGTTCGGATGCAATGTGGGGTTGGCTGACGGCTAACTCGGACAATGAGGTGGACGGTGTGGTGAATATGTTCCTCAAAGAGCAGTTGCTCAGTGTTGTTTGTCCAGAGTTGCGCCAGCACCTGCTGAAGTTGAAGTGTTTTTGTCCTTGGGACCTTGCAGAGGAAGCAGAACGCTGGGACAGTGCGAGAGGTTCTTCTGAGTCACTAGTGAGTGATTCCAACAATAGTGGGTCAGGTGTCTTCCAGCCCAGTGTGGTGGAGGAGGGTGAGAGTAGCCCAGCTAGGTCCTTGGTTAGTGAGGAGGGTGTAGGGGCTGACTGCCTGTCTCAGTGGAGCGGGAGTGAGTGTGTGACCGAGAGTCCCCAAACGCCCGAAGCCTTGTCACAGAGTCTGGATGGTTCCTTTAGGGAACACCAGGAAGGGAACCTAGACTTGCCTGTTAGTTCACTTGAGGGAGATCTCCTAGTGGGTAGAGAACCTGGAGCATCTGTAAGCGGAGCTTCCATGGTTATAGAGTCTGGCAGTACTGCTCCAGTAGGGAGAGTACCGGAGTCCAGCGTGAGGAGTGATTGGGGGAGTTCCCCAGTGGAAGAACCAGTGGGTCAGGGACTACCCAGTGGGGCTAGGATCCCGTGTAGTGACCATGGTGACACCACTTCTGTGCTGGGGGACCTTTGCGCACTGTCAGGTGGACAGGAGGCGGGAGATCTGCGCCAGGCAGACAGTCACACAACATATGTGTCATTTGCTAGCCTCAGGGGGATGGTGTGTGAATCCCCAGAAGTCCTGGAGTGCCAGGCAGTGATTCCACCAAAGGTTGTAGACCGGAGGTTGGATGGCCAGGTTCAGGATCAGCCTGACCTGAAGGGTGGGACTACTGTAATCAGTGTCCTAACCAGTTCTTTCTCCAGAGGTACCGCCCCGGTTGGGAGGGAGCAGGACTCTGGAAGGGGGTGCAGAGGGTGGGAGAGCCCACCTCTGACCCCGGTACCACCTGAGGGGTTAAACCCTAGGTTGGGAGAATGTTGTTTAGAGGGGACCCCTCGCAGGAAGAGGAGGAACCCTAGGAGAAGAGGTAAGGGGAGGAGAGCCTTCCCTGAGACTCCTGGTCCACCTAAGGTTGTAGACCCTAGGCTGGAGAACCAGTGGAAGTCTAGCCCTGTCTTACAGACAGGAAGAGTGGAGCATGGCTATTATGTGCCAGGGGTTACTACCCCCCACTTTGTGAGTATACAGGATCCAGTGGTACCTGGGTGGCCTAGGGCCTGGTCCTGGCCGAGGGCAGCTGGAGAGTATCAGTGGGGTACCCCAGTTAGTCCCTACAGTAGTTTTAGAAGGAACCCTAGGGGTTCACCGTGGCGTAAAACAGGAGGGTGTCCCTGCAGTTGTGGGCCCGCGTCCTTGTTTTATCGCCCCAAGCAGGGAAGCCCATCACGGTGGTGATCGGTCTGCCCTGCGTTTTGGCTGGAAGGGGGTCGTGTTAGACTTGGGCCTTAGGGCAGGTTCACCCCTAATCTTTTTGCCTTTATTTGTGACCCTGTGTAGTGATTTTTGGGTCTTGGCGCACTTTTTCCCTGTGTCTCAGAGTGAAAGTGCGTGCGTGTAGTATGGCTGGCCTGCTCTCCCATAGGAATGCATGGGGAATGTGTGTGCCCTGGTAGTTCCTGATGTGTGGGGAGTGCAGGCTCGAGTTTAGTATGTATGAACTCGTGAGAGTGAATGCTGCGCAATGGTATGTGCGGCTTGTGTGTGTCTAGAAGGGACATGCTACTTCTGGACATTGATGTATGTGTGCAGTGAGGATAGTGGAGCGTGATTGGCTGGAGCTGGCTGGCATGCCAGGCTCCAGGAAGTCTGGATGGGTCTGCCCGGTGGTGAGTGTGAGATCAGCATGAGTGATGTGTGGGAGGAGTAGATCTGTGTCCTGGATGGGCTGGGTTTTTCCCCACACAATGCTGGCTCCGCCCCCCTGTGGTTTGTCTAATGACCCAAGCCTCCCCAGTGAATGAAAGGGGTGGTTGGGCCATCAAGGGTACTCCCAAGCCAGCTGCAACTGGTTTCCCCCCACCCTGCACCTCCTAACAAAGGATTTCTCTGTATAAATATGGGGCTGCGTCCCCACAGAAATGGTTCTACTTGTGGATCCTTGCCAGAGGGGGCTGTTGTTGCTGCTGGGGCCAGGAGGACCGCCACTTGGCTTGTCTCCCTGCCTGGAGACCCAGTGTGCTGGCTCTGGCCCTGCCTTGCCCCCCTGTCTGCCTCCAGACCTTGCTGGAGCTTTGCTGTGCTGGGGGAGCGCTCTCCCTTGTCCCCAGCGCTGGGAGCGCTTCGTTTTACTCCTAGCGCTGAAGAGCGCTTTATTTTCCCCCTAAGCGCTGGGTGCGCTTTATTTTGATTATAGCGCTTTGGCGCGCTTTGTCAGGCATAGCGAGTGCCTACCTCGCTTTATATTTTGATTTGGAAGCCGGTGCCCACCCGGCATTGCCCCGTTGTTGGAGTTCGTAATTACCACGAGGGAGCCCACTCCTCGGGTACTGAGAGCCCGCCTGCCTGTCTACAGCGAGCCGCCGCGCTGCCCGCGGCGACCCGGAAGTATCTGGCCGACCGGCCAATCACTGCGCGGCCCCCTCGAGGCCGACCGGAAGTCCCGCCCCCGCAGCAGAGAAGCCGCCGGCGTGTCCTGCCCGAGGCTCCCGATCGGAGGGAGAGCCCCGGGACGAGGGAGGAGGAGAGCCTGCAGTGTTCCTGCCCCCGCAGCACCAGCGAGGTACCGGTGAGTGCGGGGACAGGGTCCTTTGTTCTTTGAGCGGCCCCGATTGGCAGAGGGCCGCTCCAACGTGTGTTGCCTTTCTTCGTGGGAGCCGAGAGGCTCCTTGCAAGCGTGAAGCCCGAGGGCTTCAGGGGGCATTTATTCTTCAAGCCCAGAGAGGCTCCGGGGGCATTATTGATTCCTGAGTCCCCCGTGAGGGACTCCCACGTGGCCGCATTTTTGGTGCTTGGAGCCCCGAGGCTCCTGGGGGCAATTGGTTTATTTAGAGCCCGAGAGGCTCCCGCCCTACTCCTATATTTACGAGCCCCGAGGCTCTGGGGGCATTTTAATTGTTTTAGAGCGCAGAAGCTCTACATTGCCTACTTTGTTTTGCGAGCTCAGAGAAGCTCGAGGGGGCAGTTGATTTATTTAGAGCCAGAAAGGCTCACAGCGCCCACAGTTGTTCTAGAGCCCCAGAGAGGCTCTTGGGTGCCATTCCTTGTTCTTGAGCCCACCTGGCTCCAACGTCTGCCTACCTGCTATTCACAACTGTCCAGCACTTAGTGGACAGTTGCTACGTTTAGGCTTTTGTGTCTGTGCTGCCTGCGCAGACCTCCCTGACACTGAGACTCAGGGCATTCCGCCCCTTTCGAGGCCAGTTGGCCTGAGGGACATTTTGAGTGTTGTGCTACATGCACCCTGCGCATTGTGATTTCTTTGCTATATGATTCTTGCGCAAAAGTTCTAACCTACACCTCTGAATGTGTTTTAATGTTACATGTGCAATTCTTGTTTATTATTACCTTTGCTAAAAGTGACCTGCTTAGGTGATTCTTTGTTCTTTTATTCCCCTTTGCTAAAAGTGACCTGCTTAGAGGATTGGTTGTGTCATTACCTTTGCTAAAAGTGACCTGCTTAGGTAATGCCTTGTTCTTTTATTTCCCTTTGCTAAAAGTGACCTGCTGAGAGGAATGTTGATGTTTAATTGCCTTTGCTAAATGTTACTTGCCTAGGTGATTATTTTAGGTTTCCTTCCCCCTGCGTGATTTCCCTACAGAGACTAGGGTGGCGTAGGAGGTGATAGGTTTTCCTTCCATAGGTCCTGATGATAAGGTCCTAGCTCCCTGCGTGATTTCCCTACAGAGACTAGGGTGGCGTAGTAGGTGATAGGTTTTCCTTCCATAGGTCCTAGCTCCCTGCGTGATTTCCCTACAGAGACTAGGGTGGCGTAGGAGGTATTTTCTCTTTACCAGTAGTTACTGGTTGTATGCTACATTTACTATTTCTGTGTTACAGTCATTGTATGTTTATGTGCTAAAGTGTTATACCTACAAGTATTATTTCTAAAAAGTGCATACCCCTGACAGTGGTCCAGGTGGCCCTGTCCTGTACATAATCCCTTGTAAATCTTGCCCGTGCCTGTTGGCACATTGTAAAGTGTGTGTGTTATCTAATGTGTTTTTATTATTATAATACAAAGGCTATTTTTGATATAACCTTGTGTGGAGTTTCCTTTGTGGTGGGCCTTTGGTTGTTGTCGCTGGGGTGCGCGCGCAAACGCTTTACACATCGCCTCTGAGATTAGCCTTGCTGCTCGCGCCACGTTACCTAGAGGGTGAGCGGGGGTTATCTTGGTGTGTGACTCCCTAGCCCTGACCTTAGAAATGATGATCCCTGACTGACCTCGACGCGAGTCTTGGCCGGCCAGGGTCCCGTTTCTAACAGCGACTATTCGACAAATGGAGATAGCAGTTCCTGCGGTCAAGGAAGTCGTTTCGCATTTGACCCAAACTCAGCAGAAGGCGGTAGATAATTTAAGAATAGCCAAGGAAAGATATAAGGTTTATGCAGATCGAAAGAGACGTGCAGGGCCTCCATTGGCACCTGGACACAAAGTCTGGCTGAGTACAAAACATTTGAGACTGAAAGGAAATCGGAAGTTTCAGCCTCGCTTTATTGGCCCTTACCCAGTTGAGAAACAAGTCAATCAGGTCACCTATCGCCTAACGCTGCCTTCCAAGATGAAGATTCATCCAGTCTTTCATGTATCTTTGCTAAAAAAGGCACCCACAGATCTGAGAACTCAATCACCCCCTAAGCCAATCCAGTTCGAGACAGGAACGGAGTTCGAAGTAAAGGAAATTCTGGACTCTAAGAAATCCAGAGGAAAATTATACTACTTCATCGACTGGAAAGGTTATGGACCAGAGGAACGATCATGGGAATTAGAAGAGGATGTTCATGCTCCCCGGCTGATTCAATCTTTTCATCGATGTTTCCCTCACAAACCCAGAAGGGAGGAGCCGGCCTTGTTGGGGGGTACTGTCAGGACACGAAAATCAGATTCCCAAATATGTGGCTCCGTATTGATCCAACCCGATCAATCTATCCCTGTCTGCACTACATGGACAGAGAAAGTCCGAAACTGGAGAGACAAGATGGCCGCCACAGTGGCCATGATGAATTGAGGTCGGAGTTCTAGTCTTCACGTCATCACTGATTCTGAAGGCTAGGAGCAGCGCGCGAGCGCTAGCGACTACGCACTTCACTAGAGTCATAGCCTGGAGGAGACCTACGTTACCAGCTCTTGAGAAAACAATTCCTTAGTTTTAAATTGTTGAAGTACTCCACTCGCATTTAGTGCGAGTGTAGAGGAAGCCCCTAACGTGTCACGGCGCAATAATTCAAGCGCGTGACTCAACCCCCTTTTAGTTCCAATCTTAGTTAAAATTCGTCTGAGGTAAAAGCAAGTACCGTCATCGGCGAAAAAGGAAGCAGACGGCGTCTGAGGAGGAGTCAAGGGTCGATGTCCTTGGCTGAGGAGTGAATCCTAGACTCAAAAAGACTTTCAAGTGAAAAACGAAGCTAGGTATAGCTACGCGTTCTGGGTCAAATTGAAATAGTAGATTATCGAGTTTCCTTCACTATGTTGACCACAGAAAAGAGTTGTTGTAAATAGTTTTCTGGAAGAAAGTAAGAGAGAGAAAAGCAGTTGTTTCGCATGTTAAGAGACTGAGCATCGTTAAAGACAAGGAACTGAACACATACTTACCCAAGCCAAAACCTTGATAGTATATTGATGGACTCCTGTAAAGACAAGAAAAGAAGAAAGGTTTAGTCAGGAGCAATATCGATAGACTACAAAAATCATCTGAACCCCAATACAAGGAACCTTCATCTAGTTAGTGAAGTAAGTGATAAATTAAGATAGATATAATAAGGTTAGTCAACAGTGTAGTAATAGGAAGGCAATAATTGTTTATTTATTTTTTTAACTAATACAGTGACAACTAATTAGAAGAGAGAGAGAGCAGACATTACTACAGCTAAAAGAAGAGAAGCAAGGTCCAGAGACATATGGGTGGGTAAGCCCCATTTTCAGTAGAAATAGTAAAGACTAGGGTTGAAGAGAGCAGGAAATAATGGTGTGTTAATTTTCTAGGTTTCCTGGTAAGCAGACAGCACAGAAAGAAGTAGTCTGAGGAAACAAGTCTGGACCAGTCTCTTCTCTGTTTATTATTTTATCCAATTCCCCCTTCCCTGGAGATTATGTAGGAAGGTTCTGTAATAGACCTGCTGGCATCGTCTTAGGGGATTTGGGTACTAGCATCTCTGCTCCTGTGCAAGAATCGAGAAGCCATAAGGTAAATTACTTGGAGCCCTGACAGGTGGTAAGAAATTCCCCTTCCCAGGTGTCGCACCTCCCAAATCATAGCAGCCTGGGCTGCCGGCAACAACACATAGCCTATTCTAGACAGGCAATGGTGTGCGGCAGATACATGCGTGTAATGCACCCCACTCGGATTACGTATCCTCCAGCCATCAACCAGTCCCGTTGTGTCCAAGAAGTCAGGGAGTCACCTCTGTGCGGGTCGCAATGTTCGGGCTGGATGTCTGTCAACCTCCCCATGCACTACTGCATTAAAGTCCCCCCCCCCCATCACAAGAAGGCCCAATGGCAGTGTCAGGAAAATTGTGCCTAGGTCTCTAAAGGTGTCAGATTGAAGGCCAGGCGGGACATAGATGGACATAAAAGTGACTGTCTTTCCGTCCCATTGACCCGATATGCCAATGTAGCAGCCTCTCTGGTCCGACCATTTGGCCTGAATGCTGAGGGGAAAAGAGTTTTTCACCAAAATACCAACTCCCCTAGAACTTGTGGTAAAACCAGCGTGTGCTACCAATTTATAACCCCCTCTGTGTAGGGCCATGCAACGATTACCGATAAGATGAGTCTCCTGCAATAGCCCGACATGCGGGGAGTGCCCCCTCATTAACTGGCTCACCATTACCCTCTTCATTTTGTCCCCAAGGCCATTCACATTCCAACTAACCACAGTCATGCCCGATCCCCTTCTAGCACTTGACATTTAAACGGTATGGATGCAATACAATCCTAGCTTCGTCTCCTGATGTCAGAAAAGAAAAAACAAGGAACAGAATAGTTCAAACAATTATGCACACAATATGTTGTCGAACTCAAAAATCCCCACCCACCCCAGACCTCGTCCCCCCACCCTGCACCCCTGCATATGGCTGTCGCCCATCCCCAACTAGCAGTGTGCCTGTCGCCCAATTTCTAACCGACTAACTAAAGGTAGTAATGTGGAATGAGTCCAAATACCCCCCCATAAACCTTCCTAAACACAACCTCCAATTCCGGGGTCCTCCACAGCAATAGTTCAAGCACTGAATCCAGTCAATGAATTTGCTGCAGAACCGCCCACCTCCTGTCTATTCAAAATTGCATGTAAGATCTTACGGCCTTCTTCATTCCTGTTCTTGCGAATCATCTCCTCCGCCATGGTCCGCCCTTTAGGTCCATTTGAATGTCTGCTGTCCAGCCAGTCTGACACCACTTCAGGGTTATCAAAGAACCAAGCCTTCCCGTCTGATTCCATCCTCAAGCGAGCTGGGAACATCATGGCATACTTTAGTTCTTTGTCCCTGAGTTTCTTCTTCACCGGAAGAAAACT
The DNA here is from genome assembly GCF_964261635.1 of Lissotriton helveticus. Lineage (NCBI taxonomy): Eukaryota > Metazoa > Chordata > Amphibia > Caudata > Salamandridae > Lissotriton > Lissotriton helveticus. The sequence continues at coordinate 1,505,746,572 of NC_136069.1, read as the reverse complement.
TTGTCGCTGCTTCTGCACCATCTGGGTGAAATCACATCCCTATCTTGGAAGTTCAATGTTCTCGCAATCATCGGGCCATGGGGATCCCAGGCCTGGGCCTCCTCCCTGGCACCCTGCGGGCGCGTTCTATTGCGAAAAAATTACTCAGTCCTTTGGGCTTGGGATGATTAAGGACTATGTCTTTCACAAAGAGATCCGGTGCAGGGCCCTCTGATTTTTTAGGCACCCCCAGGATGCGTATGTTGTTACGTCTTGCCCTTCCCTCGTCGAGCTTCCGATCTGTCAGGTCCCGCAAGGTCTTGAGATCACGTACCTCCCGCTGCAGCAATGCAACATCAATCGGTCAGGCTGGTGGTTTTAATATCAAGCGACTTTACTTTCTCACTTGTTTTTGTTAGACATGCCCGTAGTAAGTTGACCTCAATCTTAACGGCGTCCAACTTGTTGTCCAAGGCCTTCATCTTTCGGCCCAATGATTCCTGGACCCCATTTACAGCCGTGTGAGAAAGTGCTATCTTTCTTTCCTTGGTATGCCCCCACTTTTTTCTGAACTGCTGATGTGCTTTGACTGAATGTGCCCTGGGTTCCTGCCAACCAGGTACCCAGGGCCTGTGTTCCTTCCCTTAAACTGTGCTGAAACTAAAAACCCAATTGGCATCTCTGGCCACCTGTCAGCCCCTAGTAAATGGTACCCTAGCTACCCAGGACATGGCGACCAGAGAAGACCCCTGAGGGCTGCAGCACTTATTGTGCCACCCTCAGGGCCCTGTACCCTGGCACCCACACACTGCCTTTGCAGTCTGAGTGCCTAAGTACAGAACTAAACCAAGAGTCCGCATGGCACACATCCCTGTGTGCCATGCCCACAGAACCCACTGCCCTAGCATGCATCAGTCACCCACCAGCTGGGTGCCCTATGCCAGAGGTGTGGGTGCATGAACCCTGTGCCCCTACAGTACCCAGGACCATTCCTGGGCACTGTAAGTGCAGTGCTGCCATTAAGAGTATATGGTGCTGGGAGGTTGTCATTACGAACTCCACAGCACCATAATGGCTACACTGAAGACTGACAAGTTTGGTACCAAACTTCTCAGCACATTAAACCCGCACTGATGCCAGTGTGAGATTTAATGTAAAATGCACCAGAGGGCATCTTAGAGATGCCCTCTGAAACCCTAACCTACAATCCACGTCTGGGCTGAGTGGCTGCAGAGGCTGCCACACAGCAGACATGTTGCTGGACCCCCTGGGTGGAGAGGCCCCCGCTCTCCTGGGCCTGCAACAATGCACATCCTGGGCAAGGTGCTAGGTCTCCTCCCCCAGGATGGGCAGGGGGAACCTTCAAAGGCCTCTGTGAGCTTCTCCAGACCATTTGCCGTACCCAGCAACTGGCCCCCACCAGTTCTAACCCCCACTCTGGCGGGAAGACTGGCGGGAAAAACTACGTCAGGAAGGGGGGGGTGCCAGCCTGTGCCAACCCCACCCCTCAGGTGGGGGAGACGAGGTGAAGTACAACCCCGGGCTCCGGCCATCTTGTAGATAGGGAGCCCTGCCCAATCCCAGCTAGGCTCCTGCCCCCCTCCCACAGGAGAGGAGCAGGCTAAGGGGTGTACTCACCCCAGGACAGGGACCCATTGGTCCCTGTCCTTGTGAAGAACTGTAATCTTCATTCTCAGGGGTCTCACTAATACAAAAGAAGAATCTGACACAGAAGCTGGAATATAAAGAGAAAATTTTTATTAAACTCAAATGAGTGAGACTACGTCACACAGAAGCCTTAGCAACTGAATGAGGCAGTCTAAAGAGTACAAAACACAGAGGCCTTTTATATGTTTAGGGTTACAAACTCAGCATAAAAGAAAGGGGCAGTTCTAGCTTCTGCAAGCATGCAAAATACCTAATATGGACATACAAGATCTGCAAAATATTAGCCAATAGGAGAACATTCAAAAAAAGCATAATATAACCAGATCGTCCCCCTTACGTCGTGTTTCTGCCCAACCCACAAGTAAATTAATTACAGCACCTATAGGTCAATCAGTAATGGCAGGACATGTCTGTATGCAGTTAGGCCAGCTGGTGTCTGAGATTGATTTCAAAGCAAGAACAGAGGGGGGTTTTCAACACGTTGCAGTCCAAAGGGCAGAGACACTTCATGAATAGAGCAGCCTGTGTAAAGGCAACACAAATTGATGACAAATGTAAGATGGAGCCCTAGCTGTAACGCCCCTAAATTCTGTATTTAGGGGCTCCCTGAACCTCCCTTCCTCAGATTCTGATAAGAAAAGAAGAAAAAAGATCAAGAAGAAAAAGACCCGCCGTGCAGCTGCTAACAACAGGACAACAACAACTGACTTGGCCCCAGCCCTACCGGCCTGTCGATCCTGGAACCTGCTCCTGCCTAATCCCAGCGACTCCTGCGGACAGCAACCTTGGGACACCCAGAGGACCTGCCTGCCTTGACCCTCTTAAAGACTGGGACTCCCATCAGCAGAGGCTCTGCTGCAACAACCCACCTGGTGCCAACCAGGAAGCTTCGGACCAGCCCACTCTGCACCCGCCGAGCCCGGGCCGGGCCCAACCGAACCAAGACCACGAGGACGTCACCCTGGCGACTGGGACCCGAAGTCCAGTGCCCAAAGACCCTCCTCGACAAACCAGACGACGCCTGCAGACTCAGAAGCAGGAGCCACCCCAACCGCGACCAGCTGAGGGTAAGCTTTTCCGACACCCAAAGGCACCACTGCACTCTGCGCCCTACAGCCCCCTGTGCCTCCCTTTGGGGTACCTACCTGTGCTCCAAGATCCCAACTTACCTCTCAAAATGCTGGTCGCCCCTGGAGAGTCTCCGTTCCCGAGCCTGCAGCCTTTGTTCCTTTTTGAACTTTACCCTTGGATAACATTGAGCGCCCGACGGCTCAAGAGCACCCTGCACCTTGCCGCCCAAGTGCCGCTGGCTGTGCAACCTTTGTCCTATCCTACTTCCCCCCTTGCCCTGAGCAAGTGACCAGGAGCCCAGCTACCTCAGCCACGTGGCCTGCTAGCCAGCAGTCACCAACCGAAGGCCCCCTTTCCCTCATTGGATATCATTGGGCCTACCTACTTCTGCACCCGGCCGGCCCTGCGCTGCTGGGGCAGAACCGACTGTACTTACCTGACCCTGGGGGACCCCTGAGTCTATACCCGGAACCTTAACTTCACCAGCCAAGTACTCACCTGGAAACCAGTAACTCACTTACCTGCTATTGGATAACATTGACCCATTTGGACTCGAAGATTTTCTAAGTGTGAAGTTTTGAAAACTGCAAATTTTCATATATAATCAGCCGAAGTATGAATTCCGAAGTACTCACCTGCGAGCAGGAGAGAAGCCAGTACTGTACCTTGCAGCCCAGTACTGAACGGCAAAAGTAATTCTTACCGGGTTTACTAGTAATCTGTATTTTCTCCATAGGAAACCATTGTCTGCTTTTCTATGAAATTTCTTTTAAGTGCCTACTTTTGAAAACTTTAAATAATCTTTAAAAATCATACGAAATACTGAAACGCAATTACCTACCTGTTTTAAGTTCAGACCCCAGTGCTGGCCCTAGAAGCCCAGTACTGAATTACAAAAGTAACGCGATCATACTTTACCTGCAACCTGAGTTTTCTCCCATTGAATAACATTGCCAGATTGTCATTGAAAAGTTTCTAAGTGTGAACTTTTAAAACCGCTTTATATTCATGAAAATTCACCACAGTAACTAAAACGTTTTTGCAAATCTGGTTTCAGCTTAGACCCCAAGACTGAATCTAGGATCTAGTCCTGGAACTACTAAAGTAATCTGTACTGTAATCAACTGTACTTTTATGGTAACAATCCATTGAGCTCAATGCTAAAGTGTGTCTAGACCTGGGTTGCCTTCAGCAACTCCTGTGCCTATTGTGTTCACAAACTGTATTGCTCCCTTGCATGGTAATTACATGAGAGTACTCATATCTAGCAAAGTATATTTTTATGCCTGTTGGTTCTAAAAATAAAACAACTATATCTTTGGATATAAAAACCATTGGCCTGGAGTTCAGTCTTTGAGTGTGTGAAATCCTTTGCTGACTGAGTGTGTATAACAAATGCTTTGCACTGCCCTCTGGTACTGCCTTACTGCTTGACCAAGCTACCACTTTTGAGAGTAAGATCAGTCCTGACTTTAACTTCTGTTATACCTTGGGGGTTTGTGGACTCTAAACGCACTGTACTTCATTAATGTCCAGTATATATAGAGCCACTTTCTCACAAGCCGCCATTATGTCGATGAGTGTTGGGTCAGCTGGAGAGCCCAGGGGGTCTCCCCTCGGCATCGTGTACCGGTCTAGCTTATTAGACTGGATATTTTTTTACCCTTTAGAGGACCTAGGCAGGGCCTTATCAGCATCTGGCTTGGTCGCCATCCAATCATCTTCTAGCCTCTGCCCTGGGTCACTGCCTCCGACACTTCTCACAGGGCCCACCATATGCCCTCCCGTAGCCCTGTATCACTCCACAGGTTTAACACCCTCAAGACACCTAATACGGTGGACTTCCCAGCTCTAATTCAGTCAGCAGAGATACAGGCAGGCACACCAGTGATCTCAGCCCCAGCCAGGTCTCTCTCAAGTCGTCGATGGTTGGTCTGACACCGTGAAGGGCCACTACCCCGGCCTCAGTCTTGCTCCGCGTTGCTTACAGTCTACAATGCGGGGTTGTATGCCCGAGCCAAACAGGGCCACTGATTCTGGGGGTCTCACTGGATGCACCAAGTGGCCTGCACCACCCCTATCCTCCGCAACTGGGCTCGAAATTTGGGGGCCCAGTAGCAGTATCAGCAGTGCCGTGACGTCAACAACATGTGCACATTTTTCCGCTTCTGACACTCTCAGAAGGTCTTGTCCCAGGACCTCACTTCCACCGTCGGGACCAGAAACACCTGTTCAGGGCCTCACAAAATCTAGTGGTCCTAGTGCACCACAGGTCTGTTCCTAGGAGCCAGGGGCCCTGGCTGTAAGCATTAACAGTCAATGTGGAAGTTCCACAAAGGATTTCAGGCCCCCCGTGCCACCTGCCGATGTGCCTCAGCTATTTGCAGCACTGGCCCCTCTACATTTATGGGGCGGTGTAGCTCCTCATTTCCAGCTCCAAGGGCCGCCCCGGCCAATGCTCGGTACTCCGCTGCTCCAGCCGGTTGTCCTCGCCCACCCAGCGCCGCCGCTCCTCAAAAGGAGAAAGGTTGCGGACGGATAGAGCTGCTGCGTGTGTGGCAAATCTAACGCGAAGCTGTCATCCTCTCATAGGCAGGTCATCAAGTTCCGCCTTAGCAATTTCAGACAACGCCCGAGACTCCAGTCTAGAAAATCCAAAGCCTTTGCTTTTATTTATAAAAACTTCTCTGGGCTCCCCTTACTTGGCAAAGAGACCCTTTAAACTCCTTTTCTATGATATCAGCGGGAAGGTTACTGATAAACAGGTGACAGTGTTGCATATACGCCTTCTCTCCCGGCCTTCTCAGAAGAGACAGCAAAGCTACAATACTCCCTTCCTTAGGCTTCTCCTCTTCTGCATCCTCCGGCTGGTCATCCTCGTCCTCAGCTCTGCCGTATTGCATGTATACCTGCCGCTGTCACCTTTCTTCTCGCCGTTCCAGTCAATACTGTTCGTGTTGCCGCTGTTGCTGTGCAGTGGGTGGGTATCCCTGGAAGCACCCCTGCCACCATTCAGGGAAGCGCGCCCGCACCGAACAGTGCACGGAGCAGCGCTCCCCCCTCGCTCTCCTCACAGGAGCTGGGCAGACCAGGTATGTCACATGGGGCAGGAGAACAGAAAGGAGCGATGCAGCCGACCTCCGACACTCCGTGAGGTCCCCCGCAGTCGATGCACTCCACATCCCAGGCTCCGGGGCTGAGCCGGCAACTTCCGGTTTCCGGCCCCGACTTCAACAATTTGCTCCACTCCAGCTCCGGTCTCGGGCGGCTACAGGCCGCACACCGCCGGTCCGCGTAACTTCGGCCCCGGACGTCCCAGGCGGGCCGGGGTCGCAGCAGAAAGCACCTCAATCTCTCAGCCAGCTGTCGGTGGGGTCAAAATCCAGGATGGGCGTCAGGATGTGTCTGCTGGGGGAAGGGGTTAACGGAGCTGGGCGCTCAAGCGGCCATCTTGGTTCCATGCTTGGCTCCTCCCCCCAGAGTTCTACTTTTTAATACTCCACTCTTCAATCTCGGGGGGCAGACACAGAAATGCCCTATCCTGTACCGCCCTCCTTCATCCACAGTGACAGATGGTATATTTATGGGCTCTTTAGCCACCTCACGGTACGCCACCATCTTTGACGCTGACAACAGTCTTTCCTCCCAGGCGCCTGCTAGGTGCTCGGGTGTTGGCAGCACCCGTGCCCCTTGTCTGCTGCGCCTCGCCACCACACTCTCCTCTCCAGCAGGCACAACTTCTCACCCTGCCACCATGCCCGAGACCCTGTCCTACTAATCTTCTGCCCAGAAGCCTACCGGGCAGAGAACCAGACTGCCTTTGCGTACAGCACAGCAGCTCTGAACCTCACGGGACACTAGACCGTTTTGACAAGCTTATCCTCCCCAACCCAGATGGCTGCATCTCCTATGCTGACTACAGCACTTCTGACAGCCCCTACAACCAGGGTCGGATTGGGATTAAAAATCGGCCCGTGCCCGATAAAAAAAAGTGGCCCACATTTGCATATTGCCTTTGGCGAACATTTATAAAAAATAAAAAAAGGAGGGGGGGGGGGTAAAAAAATGCACGGATTAGCTTGCACTGGTAAAACTCACCTGAATACAAGTGAGGCCACTTTTGCTCCGGCCCCCTGCCCCCGCTTAATAAGCATATGTTAATGGGCAGGCCCCAGCGAGAGAAAGGGAGTGACATCTCGGCCAGTTGATAAAAGGAAAGTAATTGAGGCCCACCTGCGTCCAGAAAGGCCACTCAGGCACCCACTTGGCCGCCGGTGGCATCGAACAACGCAGAAACCGACAAATCGCCCCCAAGGCTGCTCAAAAAAGCAGCCCACAGCTTGAGCTGGACACCGGCCCCTCGGGCATTGCCCGAGTGCCCGCGTTACCAATCCGACGCTGCCTACAACCCTACTCTTTCTACCCATACCCCTCCTGCCCTGGGGCAGTACACTCCATCACCGCTGCGACCACCCCACTAGCGACCACCCCACTAGCTGACTCCCTTGTGGTCCTCTTCCAAGCCACCTACACCTACTCTAACACTCCCCGCACAAGTAAACCCCCCATCCTAGTGTAAAACCATCAGGGCCTCTACAACTCTGCTTGAATTTTGCATGAAATTAAAATCCTTAATCTCAACCTCCCTCCTCCGCTACCTAAACCCAACCTTGTGGATGCCTTAACCGACTTTACTAGACCCAAACTACCAACAAAAAGACTCTCTCTACTGCCTCCATGTACAACGATAGCTGAAGAGCCCTGCCAACCCTTCACCCTACCTAAAACCCCACTAATCCCCCCCCCCATCTCTTCCTCATACTGCCACAAACCAGTGTCAGGTTTGCAAGCAAGAGGACAGCTTGAAGTTTTATTTATGATTCCCTTTATTGGCTGTATGTATCAAGGAGTGATGCCTCAATGATACAGAAAGATACACTAAACACGTCAGCTGAGCTCAAATTAGTGTGAGGTTTTGGACCTTGCTGTAATTAGCATGATATTCTGTTATGAGTTAATTTAACTATTGATGTGTGACATTTGGTAGGGCAGCAGACTACAAACTATTTTCTTCACCTTTTCCTTACTTCAACGAATGAATCTTGCACTATAACGTATCCTATATCACTGCCACTAACAAAACCATTTCCTCCATCAGCTGCTACCACAAACCAACTATTTTCTCATTTTTATATTTTGACCACTTGAACTAACAATATTTATTCAAAAACACCACTAGCCCAACATTGACAATCATGTGTAAAGTTCCTCATGATATTCATGTTTATTATAGGACTAATCCCTGATGAAGGGTAATGATAGCCGAAATGCATTGGATGTCATAGTCCATATACTATGAGTTATACAAAAAGCATGAAATGAAGATATAGAATGTATGAATAAAATACATGAATTTATAATCATTCAGAAACAATTTACCTACCTTCATTATTAACTGGAAGAGTCTATTAGAAGGATAGAAGTAGTGAAATGAATGAAATGAAATGAAATGAAGATTTATAAAGCGCGATGGTTACCCAAAGGCGTCCCAGCGCTGCAGAGGTTTTGGGTTTATGCTGGGTACGCTAGACTTAAAATTTCTAGAGGGATTTAAACAGATGTTTTATTAAAAAGCCAAGTTTTAAGGAGCTTTCGGAAGGTGAGAAGCGTGGGTTCTGATCTGAGTGAAAGGGGAAGAGAGTTCCAGATTTTAGCTAGATTGTAGGAGACCGACCGGCCTCCGCACCTGACTCTTCTAACTCGTGGGACAGAGATTAGATAGGAGGTCCCAGATCTGAGGAGGCGATTGGGATGGTAGGCCTTTACCAGGGGGCGGTTGATGGTAGGACCTGTTCCCCAGTAAAAACGGTGAGCAATACACATGCTCTTGAATTCGATTCTCGCTTTTACAGGGAGCCAGTGGAGATCCTTCAGTCGAGCTTTGACTGAAACTCGACGTGGGATATCAAGGAGGGTCCTCGCCGCGCAATTTTGGATGATTTGGAGTCGGTTGAGCGTGGACTGTGGGGCCCCAAGATATAGGGCATTTCCGCAGTCAAGACGGGATAGAATCAGTCCTTGGACCATGATCCGTCTTGAGTGAATTGGGAGAAGAGGAAGGATCTTACGAAGTAGCCTTAGGAGCCCAAAGCAGGTGGCAGCAAGCTTGATTGCTTGGTAGTTAAAGGTGAGAGTTCGGTCAATCCAGATGCTGAGACTCTTGATTTGTTCTTTGGGTTGCGGGGGACTACCTAGACAGAGGGGCCAGATGGTATCGATGGATTTGGTGATGTTATTTCCCAGGAGCATAACCTCTGTTTTATCCCCGTTTAGTTTTAGGCAGGAGCCCGACATCCAGGCGGCTACGGCTTCCAGGCATTTATTTAAGCTATGGTGGGAGTTGAGAGGTGGATCTAATGCTACCACCAGCTGTGTGTCGTCCGCATAGGGGACAATTTTCACTCCGAAGGGGCGGACGACATCAGCCAGAGGGCTGAGATAAACATTAAAAAGAGTGGGGCTCAGGGAGGAGCCCTGAGGCACTCCGCAGTTAAGGGGTTTGCTGGGGGAGATAGAGTCCTTCTCAAATACCTGGAAGGATCTGTCTGAAAGAAAGGATCTCATCCAGGTGAGTGCCGTTCCTGAGACTCCTATCCTACCGAGGCAATGGAGTAGAGTATTATGATTTACAGTGTCGAAGGCGGCACTAAGGTCAAGTAGGACGATGGCCGCCGACCCGCCACTGTCTAGGATCCTTCTTGCCTCCTCCGTCACTGCTATCAAGGCGGTCTTGGTTCCATGAAGGGGCCTAAAACCTGTCTGAGTGGAGTCGAGTAAGTTGTTTGATTCCAGGAAGTGTGTCAGGACACAGTTTACATACTTCTCAAGAAGTTTACTGAGCCAGGGTAGAAGGGAGATAGGTCGGTAGTTAGAGGGATTATTTTGATCGAGGCTGTTTTTTTTTAGTAATGCCTTGACCATTGCTCTCTTCCATAGAGGCGGGACAATGCCAGTGTAGAGGGAGGAGTTGAGCAGGTCGTGAATGGTGGGTGAAATCTGACTGCTGATCGGGGTGAGAACTCGCGGGGGGGCCGGGTCAGTGGGTGATCCGGATTTGACCTGTCGCATAATACTTTCTAGATTGGTGAGATCTAGTGGCGGAATACTCTTAAGAGAGTGTGATGGTGCTAGCGCAGAACCTATATCGGCGATACCGCTAGGGAAAATGAGGGTCTGAGGAAAGGAGGAGTTGATGACTTCTATTTTGTGGTGAAAGAACTCCGCTAACTCTTCGCAGTGGACTTGGGTGTTGCTGTGCTCTTTTGGGGCCACAGGGAGTTGCAAGAGAGATTTAGCTATCCGGTAGATCTCCTTGGGTTTCGAAGCTGCCTCGTCGATCTTTTGTTCGAAGTATTTGGCCTGAGCTAGTTTGATGCTAGATTTATAGCTTTTAATGGCTGCTTTATAGGCTGTTTTGTCCGCTGGTAGGTAATCGAGACGCCATTTCCTCTCGAGACGTTTGCAGATGCGTTTGGCCTCCCGGAGATCAGTGGTGTACCATGGAGCTGTGGGGTTACCCCGCTTAGGATGGGTGCGTTTTAGTGGTAGTACTAGATCTAAGGAGCTGGTAATCCATCTATTGTAGTTCTCATTGCCCTGGATGGGATTGGTGGTATTGGCGGGTTTGGTGAGCTGTAGGTTGTCCCGCCATTCCGGCAGGGGGATTTTGGACCAGTTGCGTGATTGTTGAACAGTCGGGGGTTTAGGAGGGGGGTGATTGGGAAGGTCCAGGTGAAAGGAATGAGGAAGTGATCAGTCATGGGGAGGGGAGAAGGATGTCCTACGTGGAGGTTGGGGCAGTTGCTGAATATGGGGTCCAGAAGGTGACCCTTTTGGTGAGTGGGTCCGAGGACAAGTTGCTGTAGTTCAAGGGCACCTAGGCTGGAGGATAGTTCTCTAGCGTTTGGGTCGTTCAGGTCGTCAAGGTGGGTATTAAGGTCACCCAGGATTGTGAAGTTAGCGGAATTGAGTGCAAGGTTTGCGACTGTTGGGGCAAGGTTAGAAAGAAACTGTCCTTGCGTCCCGGGCGGGCGGTATATGAGCATACCGGAAAAGGTATGTATGGGGCTGAGTTTTATAGTGAAGGGAAGACATTCATTATCGGGGAGATGGACGGGGGTGCTAGTGACTTCGTATCCTGTTTTATAGATCACCGCTAGCCCACCGCCGATTCCTGTTTTACGGTCGAGGCAGAATATTTGGTATCCGGGTGGGAGAGTTTGTACCAAATCAGGTTCTGAGTGTTCCTGCAGCCACGTCTCTGTGATAAAGAGGATATCTGGATTTGCTTCCTCTATCAGTAGAGAAATTTCCGTGGTGTGCTTGGGGAGTGATCTGCAATTGAGCAGGAGCATGGAGTAGTTAGTGGGTTCATTGTTTGGCTGGAGTAGAAAATGAAATCCGCACTGATTGCAGGCGGGGTGTTTTGTGGATGGGTCCCATGTGTGTAAGCAGGGTAGCCCTGCTTCCTGCTTTAATTGGCAGAGGGAGTGGGGGCTTTGGGTTATGGCCTGGCATGGTGGTCGGGCAGTGGGGGTGGCCCCTTGCCCCTGTCGGCCGCAGACGGGCGCAGATGGGCGCAGACGGGCTTGCCTTTGGCGCGCCTTCGGCGCGCATGCGGCGCGTCCGCTGCGCGTCCGGGGAAGGCACATTTATATATGAGGAAGGGGCGTGGCCTCTGGGCCGTGGGCGTGGCCTGTGTGCTGAGGATGGCAAATGGCGGCGAGTGTCACTGTGCCGTGTCAGCGTCTAATCGGCTGCGCGGCGAGTGACAGAAGAGGTGAAAAGTAAGCACTAGGTAAGTGAAGTGCAAGTTAAAAGCAAAGTATTCGTGACAATTTCCAATTTTTAAAATCAAGCGACTCCCGGCTTCCGCCTCAGGAGTGTTATGCCTCTGAATGTGAGCTGTTGGTCAGCGCGCTTTAAGTAGCCGGGATGGAGGGGGCGTGGCCTCTGGGCCGTGGGCGTGCCTGTGTGCTGAGGATGGCAAATGGCGGCGAGTGTCACTGTGCCGTGTCAGCGTTTAATCGGCTGCGCGGCGAGTGACAGAAGAGGTGAAAAGTAAGCACTAGGTAAGTGAAGTGCAAGTTAAAAGCAAAGTATTCGTGACAATTTCCAATTTTTAAAATCAAGCGTCTCCCGGCTTTCGCCTCAGGAGTGTTATGCCTCTGAATGCGAGCTGTTGGTCAATGCGCTTTAAGTAGCCGGGATGGAGGGGGCGTGGCCTCTGGGCCGTGGGCGTGGCCTGTGGGCTGAGGATGGCAAATTGCGGCGAGTGTCACTGTGCCGTGTCAGCGTTTAATCGGCTGCGCGGCGAGTGACAGAAGAGGTGAAAAGTAAGCACTAGGTAAGTGAAGTGCAAGTTAAAAGCAAAGTATTCGTGACAATTTCCAATTTTTAAAATCAAGCGTCTCCCGGCTTCCGCCTCAGGAGTGTTATGCGTCTGAAAATGCCCAGGGGGACACAATCCTTGCAGGAAGTGCAGTAATTAATTTGCTTTAATGACGTTGAGAATGAAGACGCCACCCAGGAGCACACATAAACATTGACAAACAATATTAACCTTTTGAAAGTCACGTAGTCGCGCGTATTCAAAACGAAAAATGACATATGGATTTTCTCATGTCTATTGCGTATTATTTTTTGGACACACAATTGATCAAAGTTCATAATCTTCTATTCTGACTTCGGCTGCATTTTAAACCTTATACACACAAGCACCCTTTTTTGGCATGCAGGTTCTATAACTGCAAGAATCCCCCTCAAAAATCTATTTTATCCATACTACAAAGGATTGTTACCACTTAGGCACAACGCCGTCCTTATTTACCATACCAATGCACAAACATTCCATCTAGAAAATGCAAAAGCTATACACTAAACCTAAATTTAAACAAATGCTTTGAATACCAGTGACAAATTAATTAAATGCAGTATAATCAAAGGCCACTGGGGCGCGAGTCTGGCTGCCGTTGTAGATGGGTGCCTGATTTTGGTGTTTGCTGAACTGGGAGGCCCCAAGGATGGCGGTTTTTGATAACTGTTGTGGATGGGTGTAATGGGTCTTAATACAAACGGCCGAGGGAGGTTTGGAGATCTCCTGTTATACCACCATGCCCATGAGCAGCGCTGGGGCCTTTTGAACCAGCAGCGGTGGACCCACCATTGTTGGAAGCCTGAAGAGCAGCTGTTACCACCTAGCCCCCACAGCCGCACTGACAGGTCTGGTGGCACCGTGAGGAGTCTTGCTCAAGCCCTGCAGTGTGGCGCATGAACCAACACGCCTCCAGCTGCCCACTGCTGTTTTTAGGTCCCACCTAGGCAGTGTTTGTGTTGTCTCTTCGAGGCATGCTGTCTTCAGGTATGGACTATAAGCTCTGTGGAGGTTGCAGGGCATGTACAGATGACAGGAGCCTGGAGTGCTAAAGCAATTGCACTTTATTGAAATATTACACTCTAGTAGGGAAGAGCGCCGGGCGTCTGCTCTCACCAGCGCGATGCTGGCAAGTCTAATGCGCGCTAACTGCGTTCGCGCATGCGCAGCGCCTCTCAGCGTGCCAGGCGTGTTACGTCACACGCCTCTCGCGTGCAGCGTCTAGAACGCTACACCACATATCTCCCTTTTTTCCACAGGGAAAGCAACAGTTCAAAGTTCAATGTCCCTTTACTCAAAGTCTCGTAGATGCAAGGGCCTGACCACTAATCTCCCTGCGCGCGTGCGTCTTACCGGAGTGGAAGCTCTTCTCAACAGCTCTGGGTCTGGGCTCTCTGCTTTTCCTGCCCCTTGTTCTTGTCCTGTTCTCCCTGGCGTTGCTCCTGCCCTCGCTGATGTTTCTCTACCACTGGTTTCGCGGGAATCCTCCATGTCCCTGTTCTCTATTTCCATTCCTTCGCTAGATCCTTCGGGCTCTTCTTCTCCCATCGCTGCTCCTTGTACCTGGACTGGTACTTCGTTGCTGTTCTCTTTCGGCCACTTCATTATCCTGTTGACCTTGGCCATGCGGTCTTGTGACCACACCCTGCCATCACTCAGGAGTGCCGCTCTGCCATACACTTCTTCTACTTGTAAGGGAGAGCTGTACTTACTCTCCCCTTTCTTCTTCAGGACTGCGTGTTTCACTCTCACCCACTCTCCTTTTTCCAATGAAGCACTTTGCACCTTCTTCCTTTGATTGTAGTGGTCTGTGTACACCTTCTGTGCTCTCTGTAAATTGTGTTGGACTACAGCAGGGGACCATTTGCTGGTAATCGTCTTCTCTCGCCAGATCACATTGTCCTTCGTGAACGGGTGTCTACCTCTGAGAATTTGGAAGGGACTGTACCCCGTCGTGGTGGGGGTTATCCGGTACGCCCACAACATTCTTTGGACCTCCAGTTCCCAGTCTTTTCCTTGCATTATGGCAGCTTGAATGGAACCCATAAGTACACGATTGAATCTTTCCACTTGTCCATTGCAGGCAGGATGATACACTGCAGTGTGCTTCGACTTGATTCCATTTCTTTCCATGTATCTTAGCCATTTTTCAGATGTGAACTGTGGCCCATTATCAGTCAGTATCGTCCTTGGAATACCTTCTCTTAAGAAGACGGTGGTGAGAAATTTGATTACGACTTCTGCGTCCATTATTTCATGCACATGCACCTCAGGCCATTTGGAATATTTGTCCACAACCCCACACAGATACTTGGCTATGCCTTGCCCATCCAGAACGGGCCCTAAGATATCCACCGCCACGTCTTCCCATGGATCACTGGGTTGTTCGAAGCGGCCTAGAGCAGGTCTCAATGGCTTGAGTACTTTATCTGACTCTTGGCACTGGTTGCAATCCCTAACATGTCTCTCAATTGCACTGTCCATTCCTGGCCACCAGTACATCTGTTTTACACGCGACTCGGTCTTAACTATCCCAAGATGTCCTTCGTGCATTTGGTTCAACAGTGTTGGGATTAGGTCTTGTGGGGGTATCACTTTGTCCCCTCGGTACAGAAAAGTCCCTGAATCACTCATGGACAACTCCTCTCTCAGCTCAAACATTTTCCTGAGTTCTTCTTTCAGCTTTCTTTTGTCAGGCCAGCCATCGACTAAGTACTTCTTTACTTCATCCAATGTCACATCATTTTCATAGGCCAGGGTCCATTCCTGTAGGCTTATCGCTCTTTCTACGTCTTCCATTGCTGCCACCATTTCCTCGTTCTCTTCTGCGGGAGTCGGTGCTTCCTCCATATCCGACGCCCTGCTAAGGTAGTCTGCCACCTTGTTGCGCGTGCCCGGGATGAACTCGACGTCATAGGTGTACTCCAATAGCTTGAGCGTCATCTTCGCGATGCGCGGGGTGGCCGTTGCGTGCCCACTGGAGGTTAGCACCTTGACTAGTGGCTTGTGGTCGGTTTGCAGGCGAAATCGTGTGCCCCACAAAAATTGCCGGAACTTTCCCATGGCCCACACTACTGCCATCATCTCTTTCTCAATTACACTGAACTTCTGCTCAGTGGCTGACAGCGCTCTGGACGCAAAGCTGAGTGTCTCGACAGTGTTATCTTCTCTTTGTTGAGCTAGGACTGCTTCCAGAAAAATAGGAGTCAAGAGGGAAAATACCGGGCTAGGTCGCCCTCCACTCAATTCAAGTACTACAACAAAGACCTAGTCCTATGGGCAACATTTCTTCAAGACCATTAAACACACATGGATTGTCGGGAGAATCATTCCAAATACACCTCTAATTATAGAGATTGTTGCTGTGTCACAGTCTGTTGCCATGATAAAAAATAGCCATACTCTGATTAATATATTACACAACAACACAGGACGTACATTCACTAGAGGGACAACAAAAAATTGTGAAGAAGCTGGAAGTCACCTCACGGGCGAACCACCAATGGGACCCCTGGTTGGTACTCACCAGGATGGCCCTGTTCTCATCATTGGTGACTACCAGCTTAACGTAAACGTGTCCGACACCCAAAGTAACAGTGAATGGTGCAGTGTACATACAACTTATATGTGAACAGGACTAACAACATTCAACATATACCACGAACAATACTGTGCATACAAGATACAAAAAACCTTTTGTTCGCACTTTTCTTGTTGCAAACAGTATACACTTATACGTAAAAAAGAGAGTAGCGAATACTACCTATCGACTCGCACTCTACTTACAGCCGACATGTTTCATTGCCTTGGTTTATATCAGGCAATTTCTTCAGGGCAACCACTATTAAACTGCCACTGCCACTGCCACTGTGTTTTTTTGTGCTGTAAATCAAAGAAAGGAAGAAACTGCGTTTCAGAGGCCATTACATATTGCCTACTGTTCACCCCCTGAGTATTATATGGTGATGGATAATAGTTACCTAATTGGCCGGTTTGTCTTTCATACCTTGGAAGAGAAACCTCTATCCCAAAAACGAACTACAACTCCCAACAGGTGAGTATGTTCGTATCTCCCTTCAAACTTTTGATCTAGGGCAAAGATAAAAACGTCCCAGGAGACAGCAGATTAAAAACCGGTTAATCTAATCTCACCATAGTCGTCTTGTGACACCCCATCGAGTCCAGGTCATTTGCTGTTTTTTACCCGTGGAGAATACTCGGTCGGCGTCTTCTCAGCACCGGAGCGCCGAGCGAGTGATTCCTCAGTTCATTTATTTCCTGGACGTCAGCGCCCGTCTGCTCTCATTGGTCGATCCGGTCACATGGCCTGTATTAGTTCGGATCGGAGTTTCTTCACAGAACTTTATTCTTTTCTCTTTTATTTTTACAGAAGCAAACTATTTCTACGTGCTTATCCATATAGCGCCACCTCAACTTTAACAATTGCGAGCCTCGCATGTTTTGTCGGGGACGATAGTTTCGGGTGCCATCTTGGGATGGGCTCGTTACAATGTAAATAAATATCGGTCCACTCAAACCCTGCGTACATTTCGTTGTTCATTTTATTAAAGGAGGTTACCTAGTTCCTTTTCTTAAATGTTCACCCATTACCCCCTATGAATGGTCGAGCGACGCCCTCACGTTTTTTCTTCCCATAACAACACTGCAACAACAATGCACGTCACTCTTAGCGGCCATATTGAGACTGGTACACTCAGTATTGTATGGCTAATGGACCATCTGTTTATTACTATTATTGTGGGTGCACCCTCGATAGCTACTGGGACCGGTAGGTCTGCGACGCCCCCACCTTAGATTTCTATTTAGGCTAGTTTTACATTTAGTCTTATCACTAAAAATTCAGCACCCTCAAGACGGCTTGAATTCACAATTCAACCCCACCAGGAAGTTTAAGAGGCATTCAATCTATGTTCATCTGCTGTTGTCTATTTGGGTGAGATATATTGCTAAAAAGTAGCAGGTCCAGGACAATTGCATATGAGGCATCATTGTCTCAAGTCAAATTACTACACTCCGTTTTTCATTAAGAGGCCGTGTATTGAGTATACTGAGCCAAGGAACATAGGGCATATTTATTCAGCGTAGTTCATTCCATTCCAGGAGTTCATTTAATCCTCTTTGTTCGCTTCGTTCCTGGAAAATCCAGCGTGCTTCTTTATTTGTCAGCCTTCTTTCCATAGATTGCACATCCCCTACCACTCTTTCCAACACCACCCAAGTGAACGCATGTTTATTGCGATGGCAATGTTGTACCAGCTTCGTCGTCAATTTCCCTTGTCGAATCGTGCTTAGGTGTTCCTGGATGCGGAGTTTGATCTTTCGTGTTGTGAGACCAATGTACACTAGGCCACACTCACATCTGAGTCTATAGACTACATTCGTAGTATTACAATTACTGAAATGTTTCAGTGTCCATATTTTTCCAGATTGCAACACGACTGTAGTACTTTTGGTTGTAAGGTGGCAAACCGAACAGTTTCCACAGGGGAAGTGCCCGTTCTGTACCGTGGTGGTTTCTGCTTCTTTGTTCTCCAACATTCTGGTATGGACCAATTTATCTTTGAGATTGTTGGCCCTCCGGAAGGCAAAACGGGGTGGGGGCATTTTGTAGTCTGATGTAGATAGTATCGACCAATGCTTTCTAATCACTTGGCGAATTCTTGTAGCCATGGGGTCATACGTCATGACTACAGGTAAACAATCTGTTTTTTCTTTCCTCTGGGATTCTAGCAAGGCCGCACGTGGAGTACTCAAGGCTCTTTTCTTCGCCTGACGGATGACTCTACGCGGATATTCCCGGTCTTTTAACCTTCCACTTAAGACTTCTGCTTGTTCTTTGTAGGCTTCAGTTGAGGAGCAGTTCCGTCTGTATCGCATAAATTGTCCCACTGGGAGGTTGTCCCTGAGGGCCCTAGGGTGATATGATTGGTAAGACAGAAGTGAGTTTCTATCAGTTGGTTTCTGATGTACACTTGTGGCAAACCTCCCTTCGCAGGCTTCAATGTCCAGGTCCAGATAGACAGCACTTGTGTGGTGATACTTCCACGTAAACCGTAGGCTCCTATCCTGTGTGTTTAGCCAATTAAGAAAACACAGAAGAGCGTCTTCCTCTCCAGACCAAATGAGGAGCACGTCGTCGATATAACGCCTCCACAGGCGTATATGATCTTTAAAGGGATTCTCTTCAGACTCGACGACGTGCTCCTCAAACTGTCCAACATAGATGCATGCCACGCTCGGCGCCATCGTAGCACCCATCGACGTCCCCGTCACTTGGAGGAAAAGCTCGTTTTTGTAGCCAAAGAAATTTCTTGTTAGCGCCAATTCGACGCATTGTAGGATAAAACTCTGGGGAGCATCGTAAAACCACTCTTGTTTTCCAAGCGCTCTTGCAATTGCCATGAGTGCAGCTTCCTGGGGGATACAAGAGTAGAGGGATTCGATATCGATGGTCACTATGTATTCGGAGACAGGGTCAAAGGCCATCGAGTCCAGAATATTGAGGATGTCTGTGGTGTCCTTAACAAAAGATTTTTGGGTCACCACTGACTCGCGGAGATAGTAGTCCGCGAATTGAGACAAGGGTTCCAATATAGATTGGATACCAGACACAATTGGCCTGCCAGGGGGGGGCCTGGCAGGTTTATGTATCTTCGGTAGGATGTAGAAGGCAGGGGTCCTGGGGGTGGTATTAATCAGGAACTCTGCCTCCTTTGCACTAATCCATTTTTTCTCTTTCGCAGCCGCGACAAGGGATACAATTATCTCCTTCAGTTCTGGAGTAGGATCTCTAGCCAACGGTTGGTAATTGGTTCTCACATCTAGTAGTTTTCGTACCTCCACTTCGTAATCGGATGTATTTAGGATTACGATTGCACCGCCCTTATCGGCGTTCTTTATAATTATTTTATCGTTGTTCTGGAGGGACGTGACTGCATCCCAATTCTCTTTTGTCATGTTTTTAAACCCCATTGCTTTGTTCTTATTTTCTATTTCCCTTATCTCATCTAGGACCTTCGCCTCAAAGACTGCAACTTCGGGGCCCATAGTTGCATTCGGGGGGCAGAAGGTAGACGGTTTCCTTAGATTGGAATTGAAGCCCTTAGTTTCTTCAAACGGTTGTTTTATGAAGAATTTCTTTAATTTGATTCTTCGCATTGTTTCGTGGAACTCTGTGCGACATTTAAAAGCATCATGCATAGGGGTAGGAACGAAGCCTAATCCTTTATTTAACACCTTCTCTTCTTCGGGTGTTAGAAGATGATCTGATAAATTCACAACAATGCTTTTCATATTGGTTTCTTTCCTCTGCTCCGTGTCATCCGAGGGGACGAAGTTTGCCATTGTGGTTGTGGCCGGTTGCCCCGTCCTCTTCCTCTTCCTTGTTGCTGTTGGAAACCCGGACCTTTGTTCGATGCCTGGCCCTGCTCTAAAAAATTCCTCAAGAGTGTATTCAGATCGGTGTTAGATGAATCAGGTTGATTAAATCTCACTCTGTTTGTACTAGGGCCTGGTTCAGGCTCTTCTTCGCTCGATGTATTTGCGAAAGACCAATTTGTAGGTGTTCTCTTTTGCTGCGGGAACCTGGCACCTCGCCCTCTTCTATTAGCCCCAGTTTGTTGTTGTTGAGCTTGGGCTGGCTGATAATACGCTTCTTCAGTATAGGGAAAAGCCCACTCATGCGTATAGCGTTGGAGATTACGTTGTAGTCCTTTGATTTTTTGTGTGACCATGTATTGTTTATACTCTTCCAGGTCAGTTTTGATTTTCTCAAGATGTTCCTTGGCGTCAGTAAAACTATTATCACGGTTAATAGTTTCTTCTAATTCGACAATTTCCTTTAATACCTCTTCGCTTAGTCTCTGGGCTGTACTTATTATTAGGATCAACCAGTCTCTGGTGCATTTATTTGCGATATAACTCCAATCGCATCGGAATTGTTTATCGTCTAAGAAAATGCGTGGTTCGATTCGTACTATTAAGCTAGCTGGAGACGCTCCTGCTTGATAATATTCTGACATCAACGCCCCATGTAAGGCAATTCTGATGTGTTTCTTTTTTAAGTTACTTAATTTCTCCCATTCTTCCCTCACTTTATTATTCCTAGTTAGGGGGTTATCATCAAATAGGGAGGGGCCTGCTAGAATCGCCGCAATTTGCGCATCCGAGAAAGCTAAGCAGTTCTTATCCATCACAAAATACTCAGTTGGTTTTGTCAAAAGTTCACGCAGTTTCAATGATATACCAGCACTGTTAAAAAATCAGATCAGAGCAAACACAATTCGCTATTGACAAACATAGACTCTCACGGCTGGTCCGCCGTACACAATGCATCCAGAAAAATAGGAGTCAAGAGGGAAAATACCGGGCTAGGTCGCCCTCCACTCAATTCAAGTACTACAACAAAGACCTAGTCCTATGGGCAACATTTCTTCAAGACCATTAAACACACATGGATTGTCGGGAGAATCATTCCAAATACACCTCTAATTATAGAGATTGTTGCTGTGTCACAGTCTGTTGCCATGATAAAAAATAGCCATACTCTGATTAATATATTACACAACAACACAGGACGTACATTCACTAGAGGGACAACAAAAAATTGTGAAGAAGCTGGAAGTCACCTCACGGGCGCACCACCAATGGGACCCCTGGTTGGTACTCACCAGGATGGCCCTGTTCTCATCATTGGTGACTACCAGCTTAACGTAAACGTGTCCGACACCCAAAGTAACAGTGAATGGTGCAGTGTACATACAACTTATATGTGAACAGGACTAACACCATTCAACATATACCACGAACAATACTGTGCATACAAGATACAAAAAACCTTTTATTCGCACTTTTCTTGTTGCAAACAGTATACACTTTATATCAGGCAATTTCTTCAGGGCAACCACTATTAAACTGCCCTGAAGAAATTGCCTGATATAAACCAAGGCAATGAAACATGTCGGCTGTAAGTAGAGTGCGAGTCGATAGGTAGTATTCGCTACTCTCTTTTTTACGTATAAGTGTATACTGTTTGCAACAAGAAAAGTGCGAATAAAAGGTTTTTTGTATCTTGTATGCACAGTATTGTTCGTGGTATATGTTGAATGTTGTTAGTCCTGTTCACATATAAGTTGTATGTACACTGCACCATTCACTGTTACTTTGGGTGTCGGACACGTTTACGTTAAGCTGGTAGTCACCAATGATGAGAACAGGGCCATCCTGGTGAGTACCAACCAGGGGTCCCATTGGTGGTGCGCCCGTGAGGTGACTTCCAGCTTCTTCACAATTTTTTGTTGTCCCTCTAGTGAATGTACGTCCTGTGTTGTTGTGTAATATATTAATCAGAGTATGGCTATTTTTTATCATGGCAACAGACTGTGACACAGCAACAATCTCTATAATTAGAGGTGTATTTGGAATGATTCTCCCGACAATCCATGTGTGTTTAATGGTCTTGAAGAAATGTTGCCCATAGGACTAGGTCTTTGTTGTAGTACTTGAGCTAGGACTGCTCCCAGTCCTTTTTCACTGGCATCCGTTGTTAGGATGCAGGCACCCAATGGGTCATAACCCTGCAACGGCACAGCCTGACTGATGTCCCTTTTCAGCTCCTCGAACTCCTTCTGAGCCGCACTGTCCCAGAGAAAGGGAGTCTTGTCTCTGATCAGATGACGCATGCCATGTGTCTTCGTCGCGAAGTTTTGGACGAACTTACTTTAATACTCTGCCATCCCCAGGAATGACCGTACCTCCTCTTTGCTGGTGGGGGCTCTGGCATCGCAGATGGCTCTCACATTGTCCCTTTTTGGCGTGATCCCGTGCCCACTTATTTCATGTCCCAGGTAGGTGACTGAGGACATACCAAAGCGACACTTCTCCCATTCAGCCGTGAAACCTCTTTCTTGCAATACTCCAAGTACTTGGCCCAGTTTGGCGTCATGGTCCTTGCGATCCATCCCCATTACCAAGATGTCATCTTGGAAGTATTGTATGCCTTTTACGTCTCTGAACAGGCGGTGCATAAGTTTTTGGAAAACAGCCGCAGTGGACGCTAGTCCGAAAGGCATCCTGCGAAATCTGTAGCACCCATAGGGGGTAATGAAGGACGTCAGTTTCCTGCTGGATGGGTGGAGTTCTATCTGATGGTACGCAAACGTGAGATCGACGGTGGAGAACCACTGTACACCTCTTGTTTCAGCTAGCATCTCTTCGATTCTCGGGAGAGGGAATTTCTCCACCACCAGGCATTTATTTAACTCGCGCAAATCCACACACAGGCGCACCTTCCCGTTGGGCTTCCTGGCTACCACAAGTGGTGCCAGCCACTCCGAGCTGTCGATGGGCTCTATGATGCCTTGCTCTTCTAGCCGGGACAATTCCTGTTGGACCGCCTCTCTCACTGCGATGGGTATATTGCGGACCTTGTGAGCTACTGGTAGGGAGTTCTCTTTGAGCACGATCTTATGCATGAATTTCTCCAATTTGCCCACTTTGCCTCCAAAGACCCTGGGGTAGTCTCTCTTCATTCTGTCTACGTCAGGCCACTGCTCGTCGTCCGTAAGGAGTATCTGTTCCTTTCCTCCAGGATCTAGTTTAATTCCCAAGTCTCTTTGGTCTCTCCACCCCAAGACCGAGGGTCCTTTCTCTGCTACATATAGTTTACAGGTAGCTGTCCTTCCACGGAATTCGAACAGGAGACTCCGATACCCCACCATGGGGATCAGGTTTTCCGTGTACGATATCGGTCTGATGTCTGGTGGATCGAGGTGTGAACCTAAGCTCGGACTAAAGTCTCCTTCCCACACCGATCTCTGCACAATGGAGTATGGGGATCCAGAGTCAATCGCTACTTTGATACTCACTCCACCCATTTTCATTTCGGCTCGCGGCTTGTCAGAGCGTCGAGCGTTGACACTTAGGACCTGCTCCTCAATGCACAGCACTTCATCATCATCGTCCGTTTCCTCTCCTGTGTCTGCTTCCTGTCCGTGCTGCGCAATGTACTTCACCATTGTCTTTTTTTCCTTCTTGCGGCACACTTTCTCATAGTGGCCTATCAGGCCGCAGAACATACATTTCGCTCGAAAGGCTGGGCAGCGTTTGTCCTGAGCTGAGTGGTTGTTACTGCCACACCTGTAGCACGACGATCCGGTAGCCAGGAACTGTTTTCCTGCAGGTCCCGACTTTCCCGCCCATTTGCTGGGTGCGCGGTCACCGCTCGGCGCCATTTTGTGCCTGTACGACCGTCCTGCGTCGTCAATTTTGTTTACCATTACTCTTTGCGCGCTTTCTTTCTTTGCTGCTACTGCGCATCTTTTGGAGAGTTCCGCTTTCTTCACCATTGTGATTACTTCTTTTAACGTAGCTTCCCCATGGGCCCATAGCTTGTCTTGCACATTCTTGTTGGTAGTGTGCATTACTATTTGGTCTTTGATAAAATCCTCTTCCATGTTTCCGTACCTGCACGTTACCGCTAGTCTCCTCAAGGCTGCTACATAGTCGTCGACCGACTCTCCTTCACCTTGCTTCCTTTGCTGGAAGTTGAACCGGTCAATGGAGACGCATACCGCCGGGCGGTAGTGGGCATCCAGGTCTTCCAGGGCCTGCTTAAAGTGATCGGCATCAGCAGCTTGAAGTGGTGCTGACGCGATATTTTTGAATACTCTTATGCCCTCCGGGCCCAAGTTGTGCAGTAAGATCCGTCTCCGTCTCGCTGGGGTGAATTCATCGGTGGATTCGTCTTCCAGGGCTTCTAGATAGTTGCCAAAGTACTCCCTCCAGTCCTCCCATTTCATCTGTGGTTCACCAGGTCTTGGTAGGAACGGGATGGGGGCTGTGAGTGAGGACGCCTGACTACTCATCTTGATCCTTTCTCCTGGTCCTTCTTCTTGATACCTGGGACTGCCCGGTGCGTTGTTGTTTCCTTCTTGCCGCTTGGGGCTGCCAGGGGCGCCGGCACCGTGTGCTTGCGACGTCGCAGCGCTGTGTGCGCTACTCCCCGCTCCTTCGTGGGCACCCTTCTCCGCCAGGTTATATGAGGGTTGGTTGCGCTGGCCTGCGGTGGTATCGCACTGTTCGCCTTGCCTTGCTGACCTGTGTAGGTGTTCCTCTTTTGTCTGCACCTCTGCCACGCTCTTCCCTTGTGCCAATGTCTCTTCCTATGCTGCAGGGGACTTCGTGTTCTGGTGTTCCTTTTTGGGCTTCCTATGCCTCTGCTCTGCCTTGTGCTGTTCCCTCTATCTCTTGTGGGAAAATCCCACCCTCGTCGCCACTGTGGAGGTTGCAGGGCATGTACAGATGACAGGAGCCTGGAGTGCTAAAGCAATTGCACTTTATTGAAATATTACACTCTAGTAGGGAAGAGCGCCGGGCGTCTGCTCTCACCAGCGCCTCTCAGCGTGCCAGGCGTGTTACGTCACACGCCTCTCGCGTGCAGCGTCTAGAACGCTACACCACAAGCTCCACCCATTTTCCACCCATCTTTTCAATTGGCTCCTGTTAATGTCCTTTTTAAATGGTGGCTTTTGATTCATCAATAGGCTTAGTAGTCCCCCGTTATTACCTCCTTTTCTCCTGTTGTAACCTTCCATGAGTACTGCCCCTGTTACATGTGTTGTTACTCTGGATGGTTTTAATTACAGCCCGTGAACACTATTTTCTTAAATGACTTTCTCCTGCCTACTGTTGCCGGCAGGACATGGTCCCAAGCAACCAGTTTTTTAACCAGCGTGGCATGCCTCTGAAATGTGAGCGCAACTGACAAAACAATTCAGTTATTTCATTAATTACTCCAATGCACTACTTAGCATCAATACATTCAAATAATAGAGTGGGACTGGACTTCAACGTTTAATAACAAGCATTGGAAATGCAATAGGTCTCGCATTAGAAAAGTTGGAGTTATTGGTCTTGTAAATGACATATTTTATTTATTTGTTGGTTTTTAAAATTGCTAAATTGATGGCTTTGTCATTTACAATGCCAATAGTTATAACTTTCGCGAATGTGACACCTATAGCATTTGGAATGCAACATGTTTTGTATTTACGTGACTTAGATGGCAGCTCTGGTCGTTAGGCCACATCTGTAGAGAGCAGGAGAGTGCAGCAGGGGAGAGAAGCACAGCAATGCAATAGGTCTCGCATTAGGAAAGTTTGAGCTATTGGTATTGTAAAGGACACATTTTTTATTTATGTGCTTGTTTTGAAAATAGCGAAATTAATAGCTTTGTTATTTACAATGCCAATAGTTTTATCTTTCGCAAATGTGACACCTATTGTAACACAATATGTGTTGTGAGGGTGGGTGAGGGTGAGGGGTTGAGGGTGAGGGGTTGAGGGTGAGTGAGGGTGAGGGGTTGAGGGTGAGCGAGGGTGAGGGTGAGGGGTTGAGGGTGAGTGAGGGTGAGGGTGAGGGGTTGAGGGTGAGTGAGGGTGAGTGAGGGTGAGTGAGGGTGAGGGGTTGAGGGTGAGTGAGGGTGAGGGGTTGAGGGTGATTGAGGGTGCGGGTGAGTGAGGGTGAGGGGTTGAGGGTGAGTGAGGGTGAGTGAGGGTGAGGGTGAGGGGTTGAGGGTGAGTGAGGGTGAGGGTGAGTGAGGGTGAGGGTGAGTGAGGGTGAGGGTGAGGGGTTGAGGGTGAGTGAGGGTGAGTGAGAGTGAGGGTGAGTGAGGGGTTGAGGGTGAGGGGTTGAGGGTGAGTGAGGGTGAGGGTGAGGGGTTGAGGGTGAGTGAGGGTGAGGGGTTGAGGGTGAGTGAGGGTGAGGGTGAGTGAGGGTGAGGGGTTGAGGGTGAGTGAGGGTGAGGGTGAGTGAGGGTGAGTGAGGGTGAGGGTGAGTGAGGGTGGGTGAGGGTGAGTGAGGATGAGGGTGAGTGAGGGTGAGGGTGAGTGAGGGTGAGGGTGAGTGAGGGTGAGGGTGAGTGAGGGTGAGGGGTTGAGGGTGAGTGAGGGTGAGGGGTTGAGGGTGAGTGAGGGTGAGGGTGAGTGAGGGTGAGGGTGAGGGTGAGGGTGAGTGAGGGTGAGGGGTTGAGGGTGAGTGAGGGTGAGGGGTTGAGGGTGAGTGAGGGTGAGGGTGAGTGAGGGTGAGGGGTTGAGGGTGAGGGGTTGAGGGTGAGTGAGGGTGAGGGTGAGTGAGGGTGAGGGTGAGGGGTTGAGGGTGAGTGAGGGTGAGGGGTTGAGGGTGAGTGAGGGTGAGGGTGAGTGAGGGTGAGGGTGAGGGGTTGAGGGTGAGTGAGGGTGAGGGTGAGGGTGAGTGAGGGTGAGGGGTTGAGGGTGAGGGAGGGTGAGTGAGGGTGAGGGGTTGAGGGTGAGTGAGGGTGAGTGAGAGTGAGGGTGAGTGAGGGGTTGAGGGTGAGGGGTTGAGGGTGAGTGAGGGTGAGGGGTTGAGGGTGAGTGAGGGTGAGGGGTTGAGGGTGAGTGAGGGTGAGGGTGAGGGTGAGGGTGGGTGAGGGTGGGTGAGGGTGAGTGAGGGTGAGGGGTTGAGGGTGAGTGAGGGTGAGTGAGGGTGAGGGGTTGAGGGTGAGTGAGGGTGAGGGTAAGTGAGGGTGAGGGTGAGTGAGGGTGAGTGAGGGTGAGTGAGGGTGAGTGAGGGTGAGGGTGAGTGAGGGTGAGGGTGAGGGGTTGAGGGTGAGTGAGGGTGAGGGGTTGAGGGTGAGTGAGGGTGAGGGTGAGTGAGGGTGAGGGGTTGAGGGTGAGTGAGGGTGAGGGTGAGGGTGAGTGAGGGGTTGAGGGTGAGTGAGGGTGAGGGTGAGTGAGGGTGAGGGTGAGTGAGGGTGAGGGTGAGGGGTTGAGGGTGAGTGAGGGTGAGTGAGAGTGAGGGTGAGTGAGGGGTTGAGGGTGAGGGGTTGAGGGTGAGTGAGGGTGAGGGTGAGGGGTTGAGGGTGAGTGAGGGTGAGTGAGGGTGAAGGTGAGTGAGGGTGAGGGGTTGAGGGTGAGTGAGGGTGAGGGTGAGTGAGGGTGAGGGAGAGGGAGGGTGAGGGTGAGGGGTTGAGGGTGGGTGAGGGTGAGGGTACATGCTTTTCACTTTCTTCAAAGGTTGTCGGTGCATCAAGGGTAGTTGACTGAACTATAAGTATAATAATTGTACGTACTCTTCGGTGGCATTGAGCTCACACCCTCGAATGGTCTTCGGTAGTATTGTTTCCTGTAGAATTCTATTTCCTGCTTATAAAGCGCATGTCTCGGTCAGTATCAGCAAAGTGGTATGTGCATGTGAAAGTCGGAGAGTTGGAGGCGTTTAAGGAAATGCAGAACATTCTGCAAAAGTAATGGGAAACCATTTTTATCTTGAAACTGTTTTTAACCGACAGTCTTTTATTCCTAATCATAGATGAGTGGGAGTAATACAGGGACTGGAGCAGCAGCGCCTCAGTTTGGATTGGTGTGGCAGGCAGGAGAAAGTCAGGAGAGGGAGGAGAGGGAGGAGGGGGAACTGCTTGCGAAATGAAATTAAAAGCGGCCGGCCGGGAAATGCTCTCGGTAGCATTCGTTTGAAGTGTGAAGCAGGGGGCGGGAGCAGCCTTTGATGTGCGGATAATTAGGGGAGGAGCAGCCAGGAGATCCAAGCTGGGGAACAGATGGCTGGCGATTTGATGCTGTGCACGCGCATTTTAGGTCAATGCGCTTGCGCATTGACCTAAAAGCCACGGGCACAGCACCAAATCGCCACAGTTAGGTAAACTTTGTTTAAAGCCCTATAGTCTCGCTTCTCTCAATGCGCATGCGCATTGAGAGGTCACGAGACCTAAAAACCACTGCAGCAATATGACCATCCATGTCGTTATATAGAAGAGGGGGAACATTCAGGCCCTTTTCTACAGTCATATCTAGCCACTGCAAACTACAAAGACATCGAATAGCAGCAAAAAAATCACAGCGGCGATATAACTATCCATGTCGTTATGTAGAAAAAGGGGAACATTCAGGCCCTTTTCTACAGCTAAATCTTGCCACTTCAAAATGCAAAGACATGGAATAGCAGTTGCCAAGTTGAAGGTGTGTTTTCACTAAATTATTTGTTTGGCAATAAAATTACAGCTTTTGGCAGTCCCTGCTGGCATTAACCGCGGTCGGGGCGCCTGGGGATGGTCGCGCGATGGGGTGCGGGGTTCATTTAATAAAAAATAAAAAACATAACAGTCTGCCGGTTGGGTCCGCGTCTTCTAGGCTCCTGCTCCTGCTCTCCTGCCTCTGGCAGGAACAGGAAGCAGGCATCCTCCCTCCCCTCCCCTAAGCCAATCACATTCTGCAATGCCAGCATTTTGATTGGTGGGGACGCTGCCCAGCCAGGGGCTTATTGGAAGGCCATGTTCTCCATGCAGGCTGCATTGCAGCCTGTATGGAGAAAGGGCAGAGTGTGCATGACTGGTTTGGGTGGCCCCAGTGGGCCGACCAAACAGCCATTGCGCCCTCAGCAGTGGGAACACCACTCCTCCCCTGCTCGCAGAGCAGCCCCGACCTCCCGCCCGCCCACAACTAAACATAAAATGGTAATAACGGGAAGTTATTACCATTTTATGTTTCTGCTTCTCACACAGCGAGAAAGGAGTGGGGCAACGCTCCTCTGCCCTAGTGGAGAAGCCGCTCCCGGCTTTCGGTACAGGTTGAAAGATTGTTTGCATTTATGTAAACCTCTCATGTCATGCAGTAGTGTTTCATCTGACAACAGCATAGTTGAACGTCCTCAAGGAAATCGAGTTACTGCTTTGTGGAAATGTGGGCAGTTCGGGAGTCAGTCTAGCAAGCACCTTTGGCATTTACCTCTCATTTACAGAAAAGAGGTTCTGTCTGGTGCCCCCTCTTGTCTTTTTTTGTTTGTGCTCCTACAACTTGCCTGCAGCTCTCACACACAGCCCGCCTACCAGCAGCAAAGTGCGTAATGCAGGAACACATGGTGAGAGTGCTGTGCATTAAAAGACCAAGATCGTGTTGCCTTCTTTTTTACTACCATGGCGCTCACTTCACGGGCCACCATGTACGTAACTTTTATGTGCAGGGGCGCCATGATTTACGTTTCAGCATAGTGCCCGCTTTCATCTTTACAACAGGGGTGCTGCGCTTTATATTTCTGCATGGTGCCCGGTTTTCTGTTGACAAAGCCAATAGCTGTAATTCTTGCAAATGCAAGACCTATTGCATTGCAAATGCTTTTTGAAGAGCCCGCGGCCTGACTAGTGACCTTCATGATAAATAATTTCAGAGGCATACTTCACCCCACTCACCCTGTGGGACAGGGCATCAGCGGGTGGGCAGTCCACTTCCTGAGGAGTGCAAGCAAAGTCCTTTGGCCTCCATTGCCCTTGTTACCTTTGATAAAATTGTAAATTATCCTCTTGAGACACATACCTAATTCTTTACCGCTGGCTGGAACCTTACACTGCTCATGAATAAAGGACATTGGCATGATCACTACATTTATAATGAAATCCCAAGACAAGCGTCCCATGACCATATCACCAGGCAGGGGATATGTTTTGTGAAGGAGATCCATACGGTGGTAATCTTGGCCAGCATTCCCTCTTTCCACAATCACTGGGGCCCCCAGCCAACCTAATGTACTTGGGGAAATCTTTCCTATACTCTGTCCCATCTGCCCCAGGACCTTAATGCCAGAGGCTCATTGTAGGGACAAGAGCCACCTGGGGTCTGAGAAGCATAGTCCTCGTTGACTTGCGGGTTGCACACCACAAGCACAGTATTAGGACAGATTTTGAAGGTGCCATGGAAGGTGCAGAGGCTGGTGACAGTCGTCTTGTTTACTGCGAGCTATAACCCCCGTTATCAGCAGCCATGGGAGACATGGTAAGTACGCCAATGTTGCTTTCTGTGTAAGAGACTCTTCATCTCTTCAGAGGGGCTCCTGGGCCATCTCTGTCCTACCAAACTGCAAGGGTTCTCTACAGACAATGGTGCCTGGCAGAGAGCCTTCTGGGCCAGAGCACCCTTAAGGTATTGTTCGCCAGGAGGAGGGCCACGTGTGGGCCATCACCAGGCTGTTGGCACCCAGAGGGTCAGTCATTTACAGGTACACGCATGAAATGTAGCCATTCATCAGGCCCACTGGCTAGTCTTAACGCACTGGGAGCTTACCCCCCTGGAACTGAGCTTTACTTGGATTGTGCATTTGCCATTGACCTTTACTAGATCCCATTACATCTGCAATGGCCTCGGGAAACAGCAGTTACTACTTACGGAAGAGATTTCCCACACCAAATCAACTCCCCCTACCCCCACCCACTCGTCGAGCTGCCCGCAAACCACCATGGAACTGATACTTAAGGAAATACCACCAGTGGGACAACAGCTGGAAGTCATGGACATACAGATGACTGATTTTACGGCAGAGACAAAGTCTATCCGTGCAGAGCTCACAGGCTTTCATGACAAAGTAGAAGGTCTGGACCACCCTGTGACCTCTCTTGATGCGAGAGTTGAACTCCTTCCAGACAAAGAGGAGGAATCGCAGGCTCTATGTATAGGAAGCTGGCTCTGTATATACTTTACCAAAGTGATGTATAGTGTGCACAGAGTTCAGTGGATCTCCAAAGGTAGGCAGAGGTTAAAGTAGATAGTACCTTACTCTCTATTTGTGGTAGTGTGGGCGACCAGTGAGGCCTTATCAGAGGGTAGTGCTAAGCATTTGATGTACACACTCAGGCAAGAAATGATTTCCCACACTCAAGGACTGAACTCTGACCTATTTGTTTTGTATAAAAATATTATTAAGTTGTATTTATTTCCTAGAACCAAGCCAGGCCTGGTACAGATAAGTGAAATTATGCTTTGCAGAAACAGTACAGTTGAATGCAAGAGTATGTACTTGGTTTTGGTTACAGATACATCCCTTGTAAAAAGCAACTGTTGAATTATTGCACATAGACCTTACAATTACTTTGTGAGCATTGGTTATATTGCTTTGCAGGTTACTTTTCTTACACAGTGTAGTATACCTGGATGCCACACTGGGACATTTCCTGGATAAAGGTAAATAAATGCAGTTTGGAAATACAATTACAGTTTTGCAGGGTTACTTACAAGACACTATTAGTCCTGAAAGAACAAAAATGAGGTTAGGGTCCATGAGTAGGACTAGGTCAGATGGACACTCGGTTCGCACCGCCAGCGGCACAGAGGCAGCTGGGTACAGAGTGCAGGGACCACACTTTAGACAACTGGCTAAGCAAGGTCGTTGGTTTGGGGACTGCGGACAAGCAGACCACCGGGTTGATGAAACACAAAAAGCTGCTGGTGTTGAGGTTAGCACTAAAGGGCCCAATGGCCAGTACAAGAACTATATCGCCAGCGGCACAGAGGCAGCCGGGTGTAGGATGCGGTATCGGAAATGCCAGGGTTTCTCAGTGGAAACCTTCGGTCTTGTTCCAAGTGGCAGATTCGTTCGGGGATTTCTGAAAGGCGGTCAGCGAGCGGGTGGGCGAATGGGGTCTTTGGGAGTTAAAGCCTTGTGGCCGCAATTGCTCGCAGATGGAGTCGATTGGTCTTGAGCAAGTCTGATGCTCACAGGAGACAAAGTCTTTGGTTTACGAAGGCAGGGCAGGTCCTCTGGATTCTTGAGGGCTGCTGCCTGCAGGACACATTGAGGTTTTGCTGGAGGAGTTCCCGGTCAGTAAGTGCCGGTAGGGTTGGGGCCAAGTCAGTTGGTGTCCTCTTCTTTGTCTCTCAGCTCGGCTGTTCGGTCCTTCTTCTTCTTTCTTGTTGTTGGCTCTGATCTGAGGAGGCAAAGTTCAGGGTTGCCCCTAAATACTAAATTTAGGGGTGTTACAGGTAGGTACAGGTTGGGATCAATGGGCCCCTTCCTTGTGGTGGGTATACCCCCTATTATGCTACCCTCCAGTGGAAGGCGGGCATCAGCCTCATTCTGGTTAGTTGGTTCACCCCATCTGCAAGATGGTGGGACTGAGAGTTGTGCTTCACCTCGCCTCCCCCATCTGAGGGGGGGGGGGTTGGCAAAGGTGGGCACACCTCTCCTCTTAACTTGGTTTTCCTGCTGATTCTCCTGCCCAAAGTGGGGGTCAGAACCAGTGGGGACCAGTTGCTGGGAGCAGCAAATGGCTGGGGTAGCTCACAAAGGCAGCAATCCTTTGAAGCTTCTCCTCTGTGGACCCTGCCCAGCGTGGTGAAGGAGGCTTTGCACCTCGTCCCAGGATGGGCTTTGTTCCAGGACCCCGAGAGCGGTAGGCTCTCGACCCAGGGGTCTAGATACCTGTCTGCTGGTGGCAGCTGGCAAGCAGTTACTCAGCCTGGACACTAGTATTAGGTCGTTTTTCAGTGGGCATCTCTAAGTTGCCCTTTGCGTGCATTTTTCATTAAATCCCACACTGGCATCAGTATGGATTAAATGTACTGAGAAGTTGATACCAAACCTCCCAGTTTTCAGTAAAGCCATTATAGAGCTGTGGAGTTCGTAATGACCAACTCCCAGACCATATACTTGTTATGGCTTTATTGCACTTACAATGTCTAAGAATGGACTTGGGCACTGTAGAGGCACAGGGCTCATACACCGTACCCTCGCCATTGGGGTGACTGACCTATGCCAGGGCAGTGGGTTGTAGGCATGGCACACAGGAATGTGTGCCATGTTGACTCTTCACTTTGTTATGCACCAAAACATGCAGCCTGCAGTGGCAGTATGTGTGTGTAAAGGTACAGGGCCTTTAAGGGTGGTACAATAAGTGCTGCAGCCCTTAGAGGCCTTCCATGGCCACAGTGCCCTTGGTACCTGTGGTACCATTTACAAGGGACTGACATGTCGCCAAAGAGTGCCAACGGAGTTTTATCTCAATGCAGTTTAGGGAAAAAACATAGGCCCCGGGTACCTGATTGGCAGGAATCCAGGCACACTTAGTCAAAGTACATCAACAGTTTGGCAAAAAGTGGGGGTGATCATACAAAAAGAGGGCACTTTCTTACACATTGACTAAGTTGAACCTTAACCTTTGAAGAAAGCATTTGAACTGTGCTTTGCTGCTTGTGCCAAGTGAAGGAATTAACTGCAAGAAATAAGTGTGGCACAATGTTCTAAAGCTAACGGTCTGCCTGTAGTGAACTCAGGGAGCCTATTACACTCCTCCCTGCACTAGGCAAAATTACCGAGCAACTAGTCCACGAGGAATTAAAGAATTTTGTGGAAAATCAATGCATCTTACACCCGCAGCAATCCGGTTTTCGTTCCGGCCACTCCACAGAGACCGCTTTGATTGAGTTGTCTGACACCATCAAGTTCTTGCAGGATGAGGGCAGGCAGGCCGTCCTCATCCTGCTCGACTTAACCGCGGCCTTCGACACCATCTCACACACTATTCTAATTAATAGGATGCGTGAGATCGGTGTCTCGGGCTCCGCACTTGCTTGGATTACATCATTTCTATCCAATCGCTCTCAATCGATCTCCTTAGGCCCCTTTGTTTCCGGTGAACGATCCATCACCTCAGGGGTACCACAGGGTTCCATCCTGAGCCCCCTCTTTTTTAACGTGTATATGGCCCCCCTTCTTGCGTTGATTGAATCACATGGGATTCTCGTGACATCCTACGCTGATGACACCCAGCTTGTCGTCACTATTGATAAAAGACTCCCGGATGCTGCCATCAAATTCCAAAACTGTCTGTCAGAAGTCTTTTCTTGGCTCAACCTGCACCATTTAAAATGCAACAGCGCCAAAACAGAAATAATTCCCCTCGGTAAAGGCACATTCTTTCCCCCAAAGACTGGTGGCCTCATAATTCCGAAGCACCACCGAGCGCGGTAGCCTCAGCACGCAACTTGGGTGTTCAATTTGATGCTTCCCTCAGCTTCGATGAACATGTGCGCATTACCGCAGGGCGCTGTTTCAGTCTGATCAGGCAATTAAAGAAATTTTTTAATTTTCTGCTTATCAGTGCCAGGAAATCAGTCGCGGTGGCGCTTATCCTCTCCCGGCTGGATTATTGTAACGGCCTCCTGGCAGGTATCAAGAAGTCCTCTCTGAAAAAGCTACAAACTGTCCAACATGCAGCAGCCAGGCTTGTTCTGAAACTCCCCCGCAGGTCCTCGGCCTCTGCAGCCCTCAACGCCCTCCACTGGCTGCCCCTCCACAAGAGAATCCTTTTCAAGCTCTTAGTCACTGTATTTAAAGCTAACAGGTGCTTGGGCCCATCCTACCTGATTAAGCGCTTCCAGCGCTACAATCCAACTCGCTGTTTGAGGTCATCGGGCGCCAACTTCATCTCTGAACCCCGTATAAAATTAAAATCCAAGGGTGGAAAGACCTTTTCTTTACTGCCGGCCAAGGCATGGAACCGCCTTCCCCCCAGCCTTAGGCACGCCCCCTCCGAAAGCCTATTTAGGAAATCCCTGAAAACTTGGATTTATACTCAGTCCGACTCTTCAGTTCTCGCAGCCATTTGATCCATGCTCCCCATAGACGACTTTCTGTGTGCTCAGCGCCAAGATGCTCCCTCCGGAGCGAAAGTCAGCGCTTTACAAATGACAATAAATATCAAATATCAAATATCAAATTACAAAATCCCTTAAATGCAAACATGTGTGCCTGAGTGATTAGTATTAGTTATTTTGCTTATATCGTGGAGTCTACCACATCATTTACATGATGATGAGCCTAGATTCACCCGCACATCGCAAAAAAGCCTAATCCTACTGCTACTAGTTTGCCTGCTTTAAATGAGAAAAACTTACATATGAATGCTTCTAGAGGAGATTAGTCACTGAATGTATACACAAAACTATTATATGAATGCATTGACAATAGGGATTCTAGGGATTGCTACATTTGTATGCAATTACCTGAATCAGTTGCTGAAGTGATTACATATCACCATATTCCTTTGACATATGGAGTTACCTATAGTTTACTGATGAGTTTATTTTATGGGAAAGTTCATTTCCAGTAGCATTACTCAAATCAAGATCTAGTTCTAATAATAATAATAATAATAATAAGGAGTCTTATAAAGTGCCTGGTTACGCACACCGGCGGGTCCCTGCGCTATAGTGAGTGAGAAGCCCCCTAGCCCCCACTGTATTGCAGACACCCCACCCCTTCCTGTGCTGGAACACCCCTACAGATTATTGCAGGAACAGGAAGGTTTTAAGCTTGCTTCTGAACCTAGCCTCCAGAGGTTCCAGACGCAGCTCACCGGGAAGTTTGTTCCAGCTCTTAGCTGCCAGGAGCCGGAACGATCGACCAAAGAAAAAACAAAGGAGATGATGGACGGAGCGTTGACAATACAAACACTCACTCCCAGTCAACTGATCTGGGTTTAATCCATCACCATTCTTTAGCTCACTCCGCCACCCCAGTTCAGACATGGCCATATGCAAATCAGTCTGACCCTGTGCCTCATGGGAACAGTCCAGCCCGAACTACCAAGCCATGTCTTCCCTGGACCGAAATCAAGCTTCCCAGGACCGGTTTCTGGCATTACAGCCGTCTTCAGCCGGGCTTGCTTGAATCCAGTGGCAAAGTGAGCAAGGGACTCACGTCTGAGCATACCCTGCCAACTTAGGGCGAACAAAGAAAAACCAAAGGAGATGATGGACAGAGCGTTGACAATACAAACACTCACTCCCAGTCAACTGATCTGGGTTTAATCCATCACCGTTCTTTAGCTCACTCCGCCACCCCAGTTCAGACATGGCCATATGCAAATCAGTCTGACCCTGTGCCTCATGGGAACAGTCCAGCCCGAACTGCCAAGCCATGTCTTCCCTGGACCGAAATCAAGCTTCCCAGGACCGGTTTCTCGCATTACAGCCGTCTTCAGCCGGGCTTGCTTGAATCCAGTGGCAAAGTGAGCAAGGGACTCACGTCTGAGCATACCCTGCCAACTTAGGGCGAACAAAGACAAACCAAAGGAGATGATGGACGGAGCGTTGACAATACAAACACTCACTCCCAGTCAACTGATCTGGGTTTAATCCATCACCGTTCTTTAGCTCACTCCACCACCCCAGTTCAGACATGGCCATATGCAAATCAGTCTGACCCTGTGCCTCATGGGAACAGTCCAGCCCGAACTGCCAAGCCATGTCTTCCCTGGACCGAAATCAAGCTTCCCAGGACCGGTTTCTGGCATTACAGCCGTCTTCAGCCGGGCTTGCTTGAATCCAGTGGCAAAAGTGCTACATTTGTATGCAATTACCTGAATCAGTTGCTGAAGTGATTACATATCACCATATTCCTTTGACATATGGAGTTACCTATAGTTTACTGATGAGTTTATTTTATGGGAAAGGTCATTTCCAGTAGCATTACTCAAATCAAGATCTAGTTCTAATAATAATAATAATAATAATGAGTCTTATAAAGTGCCTGGTTACGCACACCGGCGGGTCCCTGCGCTATGGTGAGTGAGAAGCCCCCTAACCCCCACTGTATTGCAGGCACGCCACCCCTTCCTATGCTGGAACACCCCTACAGATTATTGCAGGAACAGGAAGGTTTTAAGCTTGCTTCTGAACCTAGCCTCCAGAGGTTCCAGACGCAGCTCACCGGGAAGTTTGTTCCAGCTCTTAGCTGCCAGGAGCCGGAACGATCTACCGCCCATACAGGCCTTATTAATTTTGGGGATCACCAGCAAGCCAGTACCCGTGGACCTATCTGAAATTCCAGCGCTAAAGCCAAGAATGCTGAGATAATGGGACACTTTTTTAGACCCACTATGTCCCATCACCAATGTAGAAAAGAAAGGTATTGAGCAGTAGAAGATAGGAGGAGAGACCTTTTAGTAAAGGCTGCAAACCATTCTAAAGTTCCCCCCTGGGCAAGGGAAGAGAGTGACCACAGAATAGTGGGAAACATGGCTCCACTGGCATTAGATTGGCAACACAAATGGAGATTATGCTTCACTGTGGCAATCAATCAGGTTTCTTGTAAAGCACAATTACTCACCCGTAAGAGTCTGAAAGCACTGGATGGGGGAGGGGGTTTGATCTGCGGTTCAGTCGAAGAGCCAGGTCTTCAGGTCCTTCCTGAATTGATATTTACAACAAGGGGTGGTGAGGGACAGAGTCTCTGAATTAAGCAGAATACTCTCACCCAGTCAAGAGATCTGGGCTAGATCCAACACCGTTTTTTAGCTCATTGCACCATCCCAGTTTCAGAACCTGGCTGTATGCAAATTAGTCTGTCCCTGGCCCAGTGCATCATGGGAACAGGGCAGACCAGACTACAAAAGCCAATTCTTACACTGGGAAGGAAACAAGCTTCCGGGGACCAGTTTCTGGCATTACAGCCGTCTTCGGCCCGGCTTGCTTGAATCCTGATGGTGCAATGAGCAAGGGACTCATGTCTGAGTATACCCTTCCACGCTTAGGGTGGACAAAAATATTTACAACAAGGGGTGGTGAGGGACAGAGTCTCTGAATTAAGCAGAATACTCTCACCCAGTCAAGAGATCTGGGCTAGATCCAACACCGTTTTTTAGCTCATTGCACCATCCCAGTTTCAGAACCTGGCTGTATGCAAATTAGTCTGTCCCTGGCCCAGTGCATCATGGGAACAGGGCAGACCAGACTACAAAAGCCAATTCTTACACTGGGAAGGAAACAAGCTTCCGGGGACCGGTTTCTGGCATTACAGCCGTCTTCGGCCCGGCTTGCTTGAATCCTGATGGTGCAATGAGCAAGGGACTCATGTCTGAGTATACCCTTCCACGCTTAGGGTGGACAAAAATATTTACAACAAGGGGTGGTGAGGGACAGAGTCGCTGAATTAAGCAGAATACTCTCACCCAGTCAAGAGATCTGGGCTAGATCCAACACCGTTTTTTAGCTCATTGCACCATCCCAGTTTCAGAACCTGGCTGTATGCAAATTAGTCTGTCCCTGGCCCAGTGCATCATGGGAACAGGGCAGACCAGACTACAAAAGCCAATTCTTACACTGGGAAGGAAACAAGCTTCCGGGGACCGGTTTCTGGCATTACAGCCGTCTTCGGCCCGGCTTGCTTGAATCCTGATGGTGCAATGAGCAAGGGACTCATGTCTGAGTATACCCTTCCACGCTTAGGGTGGACAAAAATATTTACAACAAGGGGTGGTGAGGGACAGAGTCTCTGAATTAAGCAGAATACTCTCACCCAGTCAAGAGATCTGGGCTAGATCCAACACCGTTTTTTAGCTCATTGCACCATCCCAGTTTCAGAACCTGGCTGTATGCAAATTAGTCTGTCCCTGGCCCAGTGCATCATGGGAACAGGGCAGACCAGACTACAAAAGCCGGGCCGAAGACGCCTGAAATGGCAGAAACCGGTCCCCGGAAGCTTGTTTCCTTCCCAGTGTAAGAATTGGCTTTTGTAGTCTGGTCTGCCCTGTTCCCATGATGCACTGGGCCAGGGACAGACTAATTTGCATACAGCCGGGTTCTGAAACTGGGATGGTGCAATGAGCTAAAAAACGGTGTTGGATCTAGCCCTGATCTCTTGACTGGGTGAGAGTACTCTGCTTAATTCAGAGACTCTGTCCATCACCACCTCTTGTTGTAAATTATTTTGTCCACCCTAAGCGTGGAAGGGTATACTCAGATGTGAGTCCCTTGCTCATTGCACCATCAGGATTCAAGCAAGCCGGGCCGAAGACGCCTGAAATGGCAGAAACCGGTCCCCGGAAGCTTGTTTCCTTCCCAGTGTAAGAATTGGCTTTTGTAGTCTGGTCTGCCCTGTTCCCATGATGCACTGGGCCAGGGACAGACTAATTTGCATACAGCCGGGTTCTGAAACTGGGATGGTGCAATGAGCTAAAAAACGGTGTTGGATCTAGCCCTGATCTCTTGACTGGGTGAGAGTACTCTGCTTAATTCAGAGACTCTGTCCATCACCACCTCTTGTTGTAAATTATTTTGTCCACCCTAAGCGTGGAAGGGTATACTCAGATGTGAGTCCCTTGCTCAGTGCACCATCAGGATTCAAGCAAGCCAGGCCGAAGACGCCTGAAATGGCAGAAACCGGTCCCCGGAAGCTTGTTTCCTTCCCAGTGTAAGAATTGGCTTTTGTAGTCTGGTCTGCCCTGTTCCCATGATGCACTGGGCCAGGGACAGACTAATTTGCATACAGCCGGGTTCTGAAACTGGGATGGTGCAATGAGCTAAAAAACGGTGTTGGATCTAGCCCTGATCTCTTGACTGGGTGAGAGTACTCTGCTTAATTCAGAGACTCTGTCCATCACCACCTCTTGTTGTAAATTCTTCCTGAATTGAGGCAGCGCCGGTGATTGTCTGTGATGTAATGGCAGGGAGTTCCAGGTCTTCGCAGACAAGTAGTAGAAGATTCTTCCTCTAGCCATGGTCTTGCGGATCCGTGGGATAGTGGCCAGGGCCAGTAAGGCAGAGTGGAGATCTGGTGGGAGTGTAGAAGGAGAGGTGGTGGTTGAGGTATGCAGGTCCAGCCTTTTTTTGGGATTTTGTAGGCATGCGTGAGGGGCTTGAAGGTAATTATTTTGTTGATAGGTAGCGAGTGAAGGTCTCTCAGGTGATCAGTGATGTGGCTGTGGCGTGGGATGTTCGAGATGAGTCTGGCGGAGGCGTTCTTAATGTTCTGCAGTACTTTAGGAGTTTTTGGGTAAGGTTCCGGCATAGCGTGCGTTGCCATAGTTGAGTATGCTGCTGAGGAGCCCACTGTTTTCCCGGACATGGTGTGGATCACCTTAAAGATCTTCCAAAGCAAGCGGATAGTGTGAACGCAAGAGAACGAGACAGCGTTGATTTGGCGGTTCATCGAGAGCGAGTAGTCCAGGATGATGCTGAGGTTTTGTGGGTGGTCCGTAGGTGTGGGGAGGTTCCGAGCTAAGCGGGCCACCAGGAGTTGTCCCAAACAAATGGGGTGGAGCCCAAGATGAGGAGGTTGGTCATGTCTGAGTTGAACTTGATGCAGTTGTCCTTCATCTAGGTGGCGACTGCCTTCATCCGATTGTGGTAGTTTCTCTTGGCGGCTGTGGGTTTATCTGTGAAGGAGAGAATCAGCTGGGTGACGTCGTCATAGGAGACAATTTTGTGTCCGTGGCTTCTGACGATGGATGCAAGTGGGACCATATAGATGATGAAGAGGCTGGGGCTCTGTGGGTTCTGGGTAGGATGGTGGAAGTCTGACTCTCTGTGTTCGACCGGTGAAGAAGGAGTGAATCCATTCTAGGGCCTTGTCGTGGATGTCGGCATCGTGGAGTCTTGTGCAGAGGATGTGATGGGACCCGGTGTTAAAGGCGACGGAAAGTTCCAGAAGCATGAGAGCTGAAGTATCGCCTCAGTCGAGGAGGGTGCGGATGTCGTCTGTAGTTGCGAGGAGAGCGGTCTTGGTGCTTTGGTTGCTTCTGAAGCCCAATTGGGAGAAGTCCAGGATGTGGTTTGTTTCGATAAACTTGGAGAGTTGGGCGTTGATGGCTTTCTCAATGACTTTGACTTGGAAGGGGAGCAGAGAGATGGGTCTGTATTTCTTGAGCTCCGTTGGGTCGGCAGAGGATTTCTTCAGCAGGAGGTTGATCTATGCATTTTCCAGTCTTCACGGAAGGTGGCTAACTCAATGAAGCAATTGATTGTGCGGCAGAGTTCTGGTGCAATGGAGGAGCCAGCTCTGTTGACGATGTGGTGAGGGCAGCGTTCCGAGGGGGCTCCGGAGTGGATGCTCTTCATGATTCTGAAGGTGTCATCAGAGGTGAGGGGGGTCCAGTTGGGCTGTGTCTGCTGGGGTCTGAAGCCATTGGGTGCAGTGGTTGCGGTGGGGTGTGTGGGTCTTGGGTTGTGAAGCTGTCGTAGATCTCCTTGATCTTGTGGTGGAAAAAGATGGCGAGGTTGTCGCAGATGTCTTGAGATGGTGGAATGTCTGCTGTCTCTGTGTTGGGTTTGGTGAAATTCTTTGACCACGGTGAAGAGTTCTTTGCTGTTGTGTGCGTTGGCATTCATGCTTTCCTGTATGGCTGTGTTATGTTAACAAGTTTTCCTTTGTCTCTTTAAGGACAACTTGTTATGGTCCCATGCTCCCGCTCGGGACATGTGTTATTGTTCAAGATCGTTCTGTTTTCTGCTGTCCCTGGGTGTTCTGTTTAATCTGTTTAGTTGGGCAGTTACACTGAGGGCACCAGAAGAGTGGTTGTGGGTTCTCTGCTCTCTGAGCGTATCTGAAATAAACCCTGAGTTTTCACTTACTTCGTCTGGAGATTCTTCAATTTAACAGGCTACTTTCTTTGTTGTTCTGATGAGGTGGTGGCGGGAGTTTTGAAGGCTGCGTGGTCTGCTGCAATCTTGCTGCTCCTCCATGATTTCTTGAGCCGTCTACAGATGCGCTTGGACTATTGGAGGGCGGGAGAGAACCAGCGGGCTTTCTTGGAGTGATGCTTACCTGAGGTTTTCCTGAGGGGCGCAGTGGTGATCGGTCCAATGTGGCTCGGAGGTGTGGCTGACGGAGATGTTGTTGCTTGCGGAGAAGATGGGGTCGAGCGTGTGTCCTTCTTAGTGGGTTGGAGAGGTGACCAGTTTTTGAGTCGTATAGTGGTGAGGTTCTCCAGTAGGGATGAGGTGTTGTGGTCATCGAGGTTGTCCAGGTGGAAATTGAGGTCACAGAGGAGGATGTAGTCTGTTGAGGTGAGAACGTGGTGAGCGATGAAGTCGTCTATGGCTTCGCTGAAGGAGGGAAGTGAGGTCCGGGAGGTCTGTAGACGAGGGTGCTATGGATGGTGGCTTTCGGGTTAGTCTGGATCTGGAGTTGTTCCATGTCGGGTGAGTGGTCGTCGGAGCTGGTTGTGAGGCGGTGGGTATTTTTGTGTACGATGGCGATGCCTCCTCCTGGCCGGTTGGCGCGTCCTTTTGGATGATTTTGTAGCCTTTGGGGATGGTGGTTGTGATGTACAGGGCTGAGGTGGGGTTCATCCAGGTTTCTGTGAAGAAGGCGACGTCAGGGGAGATGGAGTCCCAGATCTCCACTGCATGTCTTTTGAAGGAGAGGGTGTTGAGTAGGATGCAGCTGAGGTGGTCTGGTCCGGTTCTTGAGGGTCATGCGGTAGGAGTTTGGTGTGTTGAGGCATGAGAAGGCGCAGTTGCTGCAGGTAAACGGGCCTTGGGTGTTCTGAGGTAACGCAAGGTGACAGGGGGTGGAATGTCCGGAGTTGAGTGAGTAGAGGGTGCTAGCGTTGTAGTGGTGGGGGCCGTGGGAACTAGTGTCTGTGTTGCTAGGCACGGTGCAGGCGCAGAGGGGCACAGACTGTCTTGCCTTTGGCGTGCCACTGGTACGGCCACACAGCGGCCACCAGTAAGTAGTGCTGGGGAGGCAGGAGGGCTGCTCAGCTGGGAGGCGGGAAAACGGACTTGGAAGGGGACAGGGCCGCGGGAAGCGAGCAGCAGCAAGGGTGGGAAGAGGGGAACCGGAGTGAGAGT
Source organism: Lissotriton helveticus (assembly GCF_964261635.1). Taxonomy (NCBI): domain Eukaryota; kingdom Metazoa; phylum Chordata; class Amphibia; order Caudata; family Salamandridae; genus Lissotriton; species Lissotriton helveticus. The sequence continues at coordinate 1,505,704,029 of NC_136069.1, read as the reverse complement.
AAAGGATAGAAGTGAGCCGTAAAAACAAGAGGCAGTGCAAAGAAATAGAGAAAAGGCAATAAAAGAAAAGAAACAACAGCAATAGAATAAAAAGAAAAGAAACAGCAGACAGAACAAGACCTCACCACTGGGCCACCAGGGATGATGCGCACGCAGGGGCCTGCGGGTGGAGGATGGCGCGAATTACGAGCCTAGGACTCATTAGGGCAGACCACTACTAGGTTGAGCTGCGCGGTGGGGGGGAGCAAACATACGCTGACAAGGTCAGTGAGCAGGCAGGGAGAGCGTGATGCATGTATTGTGCACACTGGCCTGCAGGAGCAGGTTACTGGTACTGCATATATCGAGTTACACAATACCATTCCCTGTCAGCTGAAGCCCACCGAGGAATCAGGTGTTTGCATGCAGGAATAGGGAGGTGGGATACTAGCCTTGAAATCAGTAGTCTCCTGCCTCGGGAGGGTTGGCATATATGGCACTGTAAATTCATTGATCAGACAAGTGATGCGAACTCTCTTTCTCCTCAGTGCGACACAAAAAGACACATCGGAGGACCAAGTTAGCAAATAACTAAAGCAGAGTTAATGAGCCAATGAGTAAATTAGAGGAGGCAAAGAGATCATAGGGCCCGCAGTATCGTGGAATTTAAATCCACATTCTTTTTTTTTTTTTTAACTAGTTAGTAGGAGGCCTAGCAGCTGGAATGTGCTATTAAGATGCTCCTTTTACAAAATGCGCCTTTGAGCATGTTCTATAATTTGTGTTTATATTTACTGCACTCAGACTGGCATCTGTCATTTTGCAACAGTAAATGAAAAATAAACAAATCTGTGGCCGTGTCATTTCCAAAAAGTCAAAAGGTTGCACAGGCAACCAAAAGGCAAAAACAAATTGGCGTTGACAACGCTTTAAGACAGTGGTAAATTTGATTAGCTGATGTAAAGTGTGCACTGTTGTTGCCTATGCTGCGTTGTTAGACAAAGAACAGTGGTAAAATAAACTGTGGTCAAATATTTCTATTTTACAAAAACCAAAACGATTGTCAATTGCATTCTTATTAGTCTTTTCGCGTCATATTTATAGCAGAACCGGTATCCTGAGACGCTGTTGGGTGTTCTACCTTCATATGTCCTTTCTTAAGATGGCCACCGCACTGTTGACTGTAGTCACTGATAGAGGGGGGCGTTACACGCATCTACGGCGTGGGAACCAAGGGAAGGCTGGACTACAACTCCCATCAGGCTATCATTTCCGGTAACTTGTGAAGCCTTAGACCAACCAGGAGGCTCGTCCAAGAGTGGGGAAATACAAACACCTCGCATCAGTGGAGTTGAAAATTAGTGAGCTCTACGGATTATTATTGCTGACACTGTTTATTTCCGGTGGAGATTGGAATATAGTACCCTTTGAAGAAGTAAGGAAATGACACACGGATATGAGCCTGCAGTTAGAGGGGTCTTACGGTCAGACACAGGAGCCGCCTGATACAAAGAGGTAGGAATCGCAAAGATGGAAAAGAAAACGATTAGGCAGATTCTCGGTATCTGAGGAACGGAGCTAAAACGGGCACTAAAACAGACAGCTGTGTCGGTAACAAAATAAGGTGGGTCAGTTGAAGCCCTAACTTTAGAGGGTGCTTTAATTGGGCCACTCCCGCCCCTTCCTATATTCTTTTAATTTGCTAATAAATAAGACGATTTGTCATATGTATTTTTGTGGTTACGTGTACTTGCTGGCCCTAGGGAGGGGCGAGTGATCTGAGGGTATAGAGGAAGTCTTAATGCTTACAAACATTCTTCTACTACATTGTGCCTCATTTCCCAAGTGGACTTAGCACTTCGAGAGAGTTCGACATGGCACACTTTCTCAAGTTCTCTGAGAAGGCAGACAAGTGTCCACGATAAACTTTAAAAACGGAGATGCATAAGACAACAATGAAAGCAGAGATATGCATATTTTTGCTAGGAAAAATAGCATGTTTACCTATGCCTCTTATACTTGATGTATTGTAGGTCCAGGTGAATTATTAAACTAAGCATTTCAATGTCAAAGAATTGGGTAACAGCACCTGTATTTTCATTGTTGCTACCCTGCAAAGCTGTGGACGTGTAACAACACAAGGGTTTGCTTTCCACTTGTTTGATTCCTTCCCGTGATCTGCCCCCTCCTCATTCAGACTCCATCTTTTCAGACACTAGAAAGGTGTCACTCAAGAGGATGATCAAAAAGAAGAATTTTGTTCTGCCATTTTCTTGGCTAGGCACCTGGGTGAACAAGGGTGTGGAATTTCATAAAAAAACTACTTGGCCAAACCTTTAAAGAAACTCCCAGCCTTGAGTTAATTTTCAACTTAGGACTGTAATAAATATGTTATGTTTTCCTTTTAAAGTTAAGGAAAGGCTATGTTTATTTTACATTATAAGCCAGCTGCAGAAAGAGGAGCCTGATCAGATTTGTGGGTCACAGAGGTTCAGAACCGAAGCACTGAGGTATTTAACTCTTGAATAAAAGTCTCTCATCTCAACATTGGAGCAGGAGAACAAAATTATATTTCTGAATACTTTTAAATGAGAGAAAATTAAAATGAAGAGTTAACTTAATGATCATGTTAGCACTTCATTTTAATGTAATCCCTTTTCAAAGTATCGTTATTACAAACAGCGGGCATCATGTTCCTAGTGGTTGGTAGACGCAGTGCCATATTTAACACTGAAAAATATAGTAATTTTCTTTTAAATGGGAGAAATTTAAAGTGAAGAAAAGTATTTCTATGAAGCATTGTCTTAATGTTTTTCTCTATTTTAAATTAAACCATTTAAGTCCTAATGTTTTATGTAGCATGTGTCTTCACTTTAAATTCCTCACATCTTAACAAATGACTTTATGTTCCTGTTAGAAATATGGCACCTTGTCTACAGGCCACGTGGATTGATATGCATGCTGCTTGTAAAGACACTTTGAGATGGGAGAAAATTTAAAAATTAGTTTTATGTAATGCATATAAAGTTAAATCTTCAGTTGCATTTTCTCCCATTTCAAAGTGTTGCATTTACACACAGCAGGCATCTTGTTCCCAGTGGCTAGTAGACAACACTGCCATATTCATAACTGAAAAATTCAGCCATTTTTTTATATTGTTAAATTGAAGAAGTATAAAGTGCAGAAAAATGTTTGTTATTATAAACATTTCAGAAGAGCATTTTCCTGCACTATAAGTGCCAGATATACGATATCGAGAGTCTAGTAGACCACCATGTCTGTAATTGCTTTTGAAATGTTAAAAAAAATTTATTTTCCCAAATGCAGCTCATTTTCCTTAAAGGAAAATGGGATGAGTTTCAAACAGGAAAAATGAAACGTTTTCTTTTCATGTTGTAAGTGTGGGCAGTGATCTGTGGGACCACTGCCTTCTCTTAAAAAAACATTTTAACTACCATTCAACAAGGAGAAGGGTCCCTTTGGGACCCCCTTCGCGCATGGGTTACCACCTACTTGAAGTACGCGGTACAATGCTCATGTTTTGCTATTGCATTTTGGTTGCTAAACATTCACACATAACTCTGTGAGTTGCTATCAGGCATGGACGCCCCAAATACACCCCTCCTTACCACCAAATTGCATTCCGTAATAGGTTATGAAATTGCAAAATAGGGGTTGGTACATAGAAAAACGCTTTTTTCCAGTCGCACAGAGCCCGATTCTGCAAATCGGGCCATTTGCGACTTAAAAAAGCATCATACATCTAGCCTGACATTTCTCCCATTTAAAAAACAAAATGGTTGTATGTTTGTGTTGTACATGTAACGTTGCCACATATGAGGAAAGGTATCTCCTGTGCCACAAGTACATATGACACAGGCTCTCTGTCACCTGTACACATATATCCCGTTCATTCACACACATGTTCATGCATCCCTACAGACCATGCACTCACTGATGCGCATGGTAGCCCTGTCATAGTACCCATAGTCACAGTATTTTGTTCAAATCATAGAATCGTGCTCCATGGACATTAAGTTTAAAGTCAATAAGGCTGGGCGAGTGGGTGCCTGGTAATAATGCACAAGTTACATGTCCTTCAGTAGCTCACAACGATGTTCACTGGTCACAAGTAGCTCTCATTACAGAAAAGGTTGGAGACCCGTACTCCTGAGCCTCCGGGGACCTGTGGGAAAAAAGTATCTGACCGGCAGTTCTGAGGCATTGGATTGAATTTGAACTTCATCCCGGGTAATTTTGGTGCTTTACTTCTAAAAAGGGACAAAGTACCTTTCTAAAGTGAGACTTGGAAACTTTGTCAAACTGTTTGTCTTTCAGACTGTCACTGGGGCAAATCAACTTGTTGTATCAGACCAGGGCTCTATAGTGGCCAGCCTCAATTTGCACCTTGGTCCCAGTCCATAGACTACCACTAGTGCTCTGTGCTTTTTGGTGATATTTTAACTTAAATCTTAACAAATTCCTATCTCTTTTTTCCCTCCTTGAATTGTTGTAATATTTATCTGACCGTACTCATTTATATTTTCTCTATATTTATTTTATAACTGGTTGTGGAATATTATTGTTTTTGTGTGAATTTGTCTACTTTTCATGCCCTGCTTAAATACTTTGCCTTTGATGTAAGCCTGACTGCTTTGAGTTGCGTTACCAGGGATTGAGCACATTTGTCCACCCCAACTAATAATCCATTTTACTTCAAGTTGCTATTTTCTTCTTGTCTGTCTTATTTGCAATGGAATCAATTACCAGTCTTGCTTTCATGCTTTTAATGTATTTGTATGTAATATGGGCGCATTCTGGAAGCATAAATAGCCATACTTTTTATACATGTTGTATACGTTTTTATACTAGAATCTCTTTTGGTAATGCAAGCTGAGCTCCCAGTATTTATTGGAGTACTCACCCTAATAGTAAAGGCTTTGCACTAATGAATCATGTAAACAAGTTTTGACAGCTTGTACATTTGGATAAAACCATGCCTAAGTGTCTGTTAGTCCTTTTTCACATACGCGTAGTGTAGCAGTCTTACTAGGAAATTGAAGGTTTTTGCTGCAAGTCATTGGGCCTACTCCAGTGGAGAAAATAAACATGAAACCTTGTTGTTCTTGACTCCAAATGATATGTCCAGGTCATCCGGCAAAATTACTTTCACACCCCTAGTTAATTAGGTGTTCTTGTCTACAGGAAGCCTTGTCTGTGGTTCTTCCTTATCAGTCTACACCTTCACCTTTCCACTGCTTTATGTTCTAAAGCCCTGTTTCAAAAGGTCTTTCTATCACAGGATATTATTTGCCCTAAAAACGGCCCTTGTAAGTTTGATCAATGTTTGTTTGGAACCTCTTGGTGCGGGCAGGGCGGTTCAGGTCTGTCTATCCTGCACAGGGGAATTTCCAGAATAAGATTTCTTGTTAGTTATTTTGGACATGGTCATTGTGGACAGACGTTTTCAGTTTCACCCCTCATTGCCTGGATTTATTTGGTCATCTGTATTGTAGTGTAGTTCCTATTATCCCAATAGGCTCTGCGCATTGGAATAATACCTTCAATAGTATAGGCCTAGACCAGACGTTAACTAGGTCTACTACTGTCGATATTAGACTTAAAGTTTTGGGTTTTGCCAGCTAGCTCAGAGTTCACTAGAAACTTTCTCGAATAGGCAAGGAGGAGTTGAACCTCCCTGGATAGACAAGAAGGGATTTAGTTTCTGACAACCATAGAACATGACAACTTTGCTCTCCCCTAATCAAGAGTGTATCTCGAGAGTCGTGTGAAAACAAAAGGCAATTTATTTTACTCAGTCAGTACGTGCATTCTTAGTCTCATCAGATTGTAGAGAAAAGGAAGAGACGGGCGTGTTCAATAAAAGATGTTATTTATTGATCAGTCTCTTTTCTCGTACAAGAGAAATGGATCGATATTATTGCAATACTTATGATTAAGTAAAGTGCATACATTAAAAGCAGAAGTATAAAATAATACTGTAAAAACATTGATATGGTTTCTAGGCCATATGAAGGTTTAAAATGAATAAGATATATTACATACACATATACATTTGACTAATCGTACTCAACTGGTGTTTCTAACTACGCCTACCCCGTGTACCTGACCTAAGTCTAATGCGTGGGCGGGAATAGAAAGTTACAGTTTAAGTTAAGTTTGTTTTGCCAAGTGACTGACTAAAGAATTCTCTGCGAGGGGTTATTCAGTTCTGTACCTGGAATCTAGGATGGATGAGGGATGGTATCTCTCGTCTCTGGTCTCGATATTCCAGGCTGCCTGCGAGTGCTACCCGGAAGCGCCGGAGCTGGATTTCTCGGCAGGAGAAAAACGGCTTCTCGTTCTCAGCGCGTCAGGAAGGCGGGGCTGCGCCAGCGGGGTCTGCTCTGCTCTGGGCTTCGGCAAGTCTGGCTGCTCCGTCCTCGTCACCACCGCGTGTGTTTGCATAGGGCAATATCGGTAATATTTATACCTTTTAAGGTGCCGAGATTGACGTAAGGATGGACATAGATACGTCAATAAGGATGTCATACGACCAGGTCGTTAGCACATTCTTTTGCTGAAGTTCTCGGTGAAATCAAAATAATGGCCGCAGGGTTTTTCCCAGGTTGTCATAGGTTTGATTTGTTTTGAGAACTCCGTATGCCTTATCAGGGGCTGGAGGAATATCGCTTGTCTAATTAGATGGCAAGCGTTATGACCTAATCAGATAACACGCTCCTGTGCCGTAGTGTGGCTTTATCAGATAACGGTTCCTGCATCATGGGGGTTTTCTGCCTCATGGGATGGCTGCTAGTTAACTTGTTAGTTTGTTAACCAGAATAGGGTCAGGAATAGGGGGATCGATACAGAACCTATAGGAATACATCACAGTATGAAAGTGCCTCCTTTTGACTTGGTCACCACTACTTTTTGCCCTAGTACTGATGCTTTTCGACTGAAAGTTCACTGGGTCCCTGCTAACCAGGCCCCTGTACCAGTGTTACAGTGCCCCGTCCCTAGAAAATGGTACCCTTTGTACTTAGGGCAGGATAACTAAAGAGTGGTCCCAAGGGCTGCAATATGTGTGCCTCCCTAAGGCACCCAAATCCATGTAGACTGCCATTTCAGGCTGCGTGAAGTGGTGCAAACCATTTTTGAAAGCACGACATGACACACACCGTGTGTGCCAGGCCCGCAGACTCTGCCTGCAATATATATATCGCAACCATCGCTACAGCAGGCCTTATAGCTCTAAGGCAGGGTGAATTATATTACATGTGAGGACATATCTGCATGAACAGATAGGCCCCTGTGCTGTCTAATTAAATTACTTGATAGTGCAAATGAACAGGAAAGCCATCTTAAGTATATGTGCTGGGCACTGGTCACTACAAGTTCCCCAGCTACATGATGGCTTTACTGAAAACAATGGCGTTTGGCATCAAACATCTTGTCCTAAATAAATATGTACTGTTGCCAGTATTGGGTTTATTATGACATGCACCCAGAGGGCACCTTGGGGTTGCCCCCTAAAAAACTACCAGTATCTAGTGTGCTGGTTGACTGGTATCATCCAGCTTGCCACCATAGAAAAGTTTCTGACTCCGTGCAGGTGAGAGCCCACTCTCTTATGAGATCAGGAACAATGCCTGCTCCAGAGGAAAGTGTTCACACCTCCTCCAGCAGGATATCTAGTGTTTTAGCATATCAAGGCCAGAGGCTTCAAAGCCTCTTCCGCTTTTGATATGCAACCCTGGCTCCCCCCAGACCTGGGAGCTGACACCCACAGCCCTAAGGCCCATTTTTCACCAGGACAGGCGAGAAAATTAGCTAGTGAGAAGTCGTGTTCTCTCTCTGGATAGTCACACACCTAAGGTGGGCTACCTCGGGGCTTGAAAATTCCACTCGTCCGCTCGCATAGTCGAGCTAAATTTAACAAGGTCGAGCTGTTTTTAGGTCTTACTCGCCCTTTCTGGCGAGTAGGAAAACAAACCAACTTTTGTCCTTTGTGAAAACGGGGCAAATGTGACAAGATAAAGGCATTTTTATTGCTCACAAAGTTAATGAGCAATAAAGATGCTTTTAAATCTTGTTATCTTGTCACATTTGCTCCGCTTTCACAGACGGAGGTCAAGTAGGTTGCATTTAGGTCGAAGACCTTTTTTAAGGTACTAGTCCTGCAGGACTAGTACAATTTTTTTGATTTTTCATCCCTGTACCTGAAGTGAACAATAAAAGAAGGGTTCTTCCACCATCTTGTTTTTAGTGGAACTAGGACCTCCGAGTCAGGTTAATGCCCACTCTCCCCAGTAGGTTGTCATATAGGGGGTGTAATCACGCCAGGGATAGGTAACCCATTGGGTACTACCTTACACTCCCCTTAACAACCCTAAATTCAAAATTTAGGTGGCCCCCTGACACCAGGAACTCAGATTCGTCTACTGAGAATAAAAGAAGGACCAAGAAGAGATGAAAATACAATAACTGCGGACCAGCTCTGGATTTAGCGCAAAACCCTGCCTGCCTTATGCTGCCCCAAAAATGTATTGCAAAGACCCAATTCGTCCTACAGCTGTGTATTCTCCTAAAACCTTGGAGGGCTTCTAGCTCTTTGCCAACTAGTCTGCATTTCCCTTGAAGTGGAGGAACCACGTCTCTGCAGCCTGTAGGCACGGACCGCATCTGCCCGGTACACTGTTTTGCTGACCGCCAGGGGCACAGAGAAAACAATACCCCCAGGAAGAGGAATTTGTGGCTCCCAGAGGTCAGGCCCTTCTCCCCAATGAGTCTCGAGCTGCTAGACCCTCCAGCATCAATACTCTGTGTACCGGAGCCCTTGCAGCAGCCAGTGCTTGTTAAATGTCCAGTCCGACCAGCAACACTGCCAAGGCCGACCTACCGATAAGGAACATTGGCATCACCGAGGCCAGCACAGAGAGTGGCCCTGATGTCCTGTTTGCCCGCCATCATCAGGTCGACACCAAGAAGTGAGCCTTCAACGCAAGCGACCCACTGACACAACACCTCTGCGCCCGAGTCAGAGCCAACAGATGGTGCCCCCTTGCTCCAGAGACCCTCAAGAGCCGAGCTCCCCCTTCAGGTTCTGCCGGACTTGTACCCACTTTTTCTTCTAACTCTGCCATCGCAACCAGAACCTCTGCACCCAGACACACCAGGGCAGGTAAATTCGCTCTGCAGGTGGTTCTATGTACCTTGGCCCCTAAGCACCTTAATTCCAGAAGAGTAATCCTGAGCAACGTTTATGAGTGCACCTTTGCAGTGAATGTTTTTCCCGTAGGATAGCGTTACAGCATTCGAGGCTCGTGCCTCAAATCTGACAGCTGTAATTGGTTACTGGTTTTCCTGTAAAAACCTAAAACGTCTAAAGTACTTACTTGATTCCAATGATCTTGGTGTCTAGAATTATATAAAAATCTGTTATTTTTCTAAATTGGTCTTGAGTTTCTTCGAGTGTGTCTCATTTATTGACTGTGTGTGTGCAACAAATGCTTAACACTACCCTCTGATAAGCCTAAATTGCTCACCCACACTACCACAAAGATAGCATTTGGGATTATTAATTTAAGCCCTGTAAGCCAGTGGTTCCCAAACTTTTTTGACCCATGGCTCCCTTGACCCATTGGCCATTGCCTGTGGCTCCCCACTGTTATTTTTTGGGGAGGGTGGGTGGGATATAAGCCCGGCCTCGGGAGTACTTGCATTTTTCTCCCTGAAAATAGTTGGGATGAATTTTAGGAAGGTATTATAATCATATACGCAGGGTGTTTTATTTTACTAAGGTGGCGCCTCTAATAAAATATTCCTAGTTACACTTCTTTGCTCATGCCATTTTTATAGTATCTTCTCAAACTTTTTTATCCCACTTACAGTGCTAGATAGCATCCCTATGCATGTAGGCCCCATTGCCAAAGTGTTTCTGCACTTGAAGAATATTTGCATGCACTTCCATTTCTACCCATGTCATACGTGCCAATAGACCTCTCCAAGCAGGGTGACTCACAATTTTGTAAACCCCATGCAGCTTTATTTTTGCTGTTTTCTCCCTAAAATTGCCTCCAAATCAATGCAAGTAAAAGAAATTCTTTAGTTTTTTTTTTTTTTTTTTAAACGTCCCTCTTTCGTGCTTCCAAATGTTGGCATTGTGCCGTATATATTCTTTTACTTCGCTGTGCTTACGCAAAGAGCCAGCCGGTCTGGAAATGTGTGTGTACTGAAAGAAATGTGTACTGGAAGTACCTTTGATTCAAGTACAAATGTCAATACTTAATAGTAATTAGTGTGTTTATTAGACTGGACAACCATACTTATTTTGATAAATTGCTTTGGTGTAAAATGCATTTGGAAACAACAAAACTATTAACGAGTCTAAGAAAAGAAATCGAGCATCTTCTGCTTACTTTGGGAGTGTTGGAACGTGGGGATCCAGTGAAATATGGAGCTCATCTCCCTCAACATGCCATCAGTTAAGCACTAAGTTTACAGTTGTAGACATGTCACTTGCAAATCTTCGTCATAATGCGTTTAAGTCTAATTAGTTTAACTGAAGCCACCAGACCCTTCAACATTAAATGCATTAAAGTTTTGGTGCGCGGCTCCCCAGGTTAGGTTTGGTGGCTCCCCAGGAAGCCACAGCGCACAGTTTCGGAGCCATTGCTGTAAGCCAATAAGGGTTGTATGGACTTTCTACATAGTGTACCTCATTTTAGTGCACTACATAAAAATCCAGCTTCCTACACCATTGCATTAAGTTATGGTTTGGCTCATTTCTCTCTTCCTTTTTGGCTGTGAGTTAGGCCCACTAGGATAATGGCTGCCTCCTAATGCCTTTCCTACATTACCTATTTCCTTCTTGCTTCTTTTCTTCTCTCCTTCTTTTCTTCTGTCCCTTTTTCATAGCTGATTTTGCTACTTCTCAGCTTTATTTCTTCTTTCGATTCTTCATCTTATTTCATTCATTCCTTATTTGCTATCCTGGTCTTGTCTGCGGTTGGTTGATAGGCTTTATTTCGATATAAAAATATCATAAAATCAGTACAATAAATATAAAACATAGCAATTGTAACAATTATTTCTATTTACACAAAAAGGATGGGCAAGAAAGGGATGATTAAAACAGTTAAAAAGAGAATTAAATTGACAATGAAAGCCTTCTTGCACGAATCAACCATGACCACTTTAAAAATTTTGACACAGCACAAACAATCAAAGTCGATGTGTCAGACATTAAGATGCGTAACGCCACTTTGTGTTGGCGGGTGCCTAAAAGTCTACATAAAGGCTTAAGCCATCGCCTCCTGGGTGCGCAGTAGTCCGAACATTCGAAAAGAATGTGGGCTACCGACACTATGCGTGTAGGACAGCGGGCGCAAAAAGGGGAAAACTGGTAAGAGGATTTCCAACGGGCAACAAATTCACTTACTGGTAGAGTCCCCACTCTGAACTTGAAATACAGGGCACGGTCAAAAGGGATAGAGATCATGTCTAAGTAAGGTTCATATACCACCACATCTTTGATCCTCACGAAGGCTACAGTGGAGTTGCAATGGCTTGGATCTGAGAGTAGTTTGGAAAAGACCCAATTCCAATACAATTTCTTGATTAAAGCTTTTGGTGGTGCAGTTCTCGATGCCCAAGCATCGCCGAGACCTAACTCCAATAGAAGCCATTTAACATCCCTCAACCATTTGATCCTGGTCTTGTTTGCTTCTTTCCTTCCTTCCTTTGCTTTTTGTAATGAGGTGCAAGGATCCTTGTGAGGGCCTCCATATGGTGGTTTTAGTGGAAATTGGAGCAGTTGTAACAGGTGGCAACAGGAGACGAAAATAGTTATTTGAGGATCAGTCTCCAGGGGAAAGTGTTCAGTGACCTGACCTCGTCAGAGCCGGTCGCTCCTCCCGCCGCGTGACTCCTCCTGAGTGCGCCGGTCCCCCTGCTCGTGCCGCCTGGTCGCCGCTGCCCCTGGACTCAGGTGCCTTGGTTGTAGATTTCACTTCTGCTTTGTGCGTATTTCGCCTGTATCCCGCTCTGTGCCTTTTGTCGTTCGCCTCCTGTACTGTCCAACCCCACGCTTGTTCTGCCGCCTGTGCCCATTTTTGTGTTGTTCCCTGCTCTGTGACATAATTTTGCTCGCCCCTGTGCCCCTGTACTTGTAATCTCTGCCGCCTAGTTTACCGCTGTTTTCTACCCTCTCCCTGCCGCTGCTCCCCCGCGGCCCCGCCACCCTTCTCTCCTCTGTTCCCTCTCCCCTCCTAGTCGCCACCCCGCTCCCTCCTCCCAGCTGCTCCTCCCTCCCACTGACTACTTAGAGGGTGAGAACGCGACGGGGAGCTGTGACCTCGTCAGAGCCGGTCGCTCCTCCCGCCGCGTGACTCCTCCTGAGTGCGCTGGTCCCTCTGCTCGTGCTGCCTGGTCGGCGCTGCCTCTGGACTCAGGTGCCTTGGTTGTAGATTTCACTTATGCTTTGTGCCTATTTCGCCTGTATGCCGCTCTGTGCCTTTTGTCGTTCGCCCCCTGTACTGTCCAACCCCACGCTTGATCTGCCGCCTGTTCCTATTTTTGTGTTGTTCCCTGCACTGTGACATAATTTTGCTCGCCCCTGTGCCCTATTACTTGTAATCTCTGCCGCCTAGTTTACCGCTGTTTTCTACCCGCTCCCTGCCGCTGCTCCCCCGCGGCCCCGCCCCCTTCTCTCCTCTGTTCCCTCTCCCCTCCTAGTCGCCACCCCGCTCCCGCCTCCCAGCTGCTCCTCCCTCGCCCCTCCCCCCCACTCTCCATTTATGGCAGAGTCCGCAGGTACGCGCAGCGGGCGCGCCGATTGTGCGCCGAAGGCGCGCCAAGGCAAGCCCGTCGGCGCCTGTCCGCGCCCAGCGCCAGACCCCCTGGCCCCCGCAGATGCCATCCCACCCGCCTGACGTACGACGCCACCACCCTCAACTCACTCAAAACCGGCCGGACCCCCGGTTGCCACCGAGCCACCCCAGGACGCACCCTCGGACCCTTCACCTGCCAATCCTGCAAGTTCTCCTGCATCCAGACCAGCATTGCACCCGCCAAGCCGAGCACCAGCAGCAACCACCTGAAGTGCATCCTGCTCAACACCCGCTCCGTCCACAGACACGCCGTGGAACTCTGGAACCTGCTCGACACCACATCTCCAGACGTCGCCTTCCTCACGGAAACTTGGATGAACGCCTCCTCAGAGCCCGATATCGCCATCGCCATCGCCATCCCGGACGGATACAAGATCACCCGGAGGGACCGCGTCAACCAGACAGGAGGAGGCATCGCCATCGTCCACAAGAACACCATCCACATCACGACCAACTCGGACGACACCCTCACAGCCGCTGAACATCTCCACTTCCAGATACACACCGACCCCAAGACCACACTCAAAGGCACCCTCATCTACAGACCCCCAGGACCCCGAACACAATTCAGCGAAGACATCGCAGACTTCCATCAGCCCACACGCCCTCCCCTCCGCTGACTACATCCTCCATGGGGACCTCAACTTCCACCTGGAGAACAACAACGACAACAATACCACCACCCTGCTGGACAACCTCACCAACCACGGACTCAGGCAACTGGTGAACACCCCCACCCACTACGCCGGACACACGCTTGACCCAGTCTTCTCCTCCAGCAAGTACATCTCCTTCAGCCACTCCACCGGACTCCACTGGACAGACCACAGCTGCGTCCACTTCAGCTTCAGAAGGACCACGGCGCACCACCACCCGAAACAGGTTCCCCACAGGAGCTGGAACAAGATCACCACCGACCAGCTCACCACAGCACTGAACCAGAACCCTCCCGCCAGATCAACGGACCCCAACCAAGCAGCCAGCAACTTCACACAGTGGATCAGCAACTGCGCTGACGACCTCGCACCCCTGAAAAACCATCCCAGCAGGGCAGCAAGAAAGCCTCCTGATTCAACGACGACCTCAAGAACTCCAAGAAGAACTGCCGTACCCTCGAGAAAGCCTGGTGAAACAACCCGACCACAGACAACATGACCGCCCTCAAGCACGCCACCCGCAAACACCACCAGCTGATCCACACCACCAAGAAGACGACAAGATCGACTAGACAACAACGCACACAACAGCAAGGAACTCTTCAGCATCGTCAAAGAGCTCTCCAACCCCAGCGCCAGAAACTACGACGTCACCCCCTCACAAGACCTCTGCGACTCGCTCGCCTCGTTCTTCCACAGCAAGATCGCAGACATACACAACAGCTTCGGCGCACAGACCACGCACCCAACCACAGAACCAACGCCCCCCACCACCACCCTCCGTGCATGGACCCCGGTCAGCACCGAAGACACCATCCACACGATGAACACCATCCACTCCGGATCGCCAACCTACCCGTGCCCCCACCACGTCTTCAACAAGGCCGACTCCGTCATCGCACCCCAACTCCGGGACATCATCAACTGCTCCTTCAACACCGCCACCTTCCCGGAAAGCTGGAAGCATGCCGAACTCAGCGCCCTCCTGAAGAAACCATCAGCAGACCCCAGCGACCTCAAGAACTACCGCCCCATCTCGCTCCTCCCGTTTCCTGCCAAAGTCATCGAGAAGACCGTCAACAGACAGCTTGCCGCCTTCCTCGAGACGAACGGATCCCTCGACCACTCGCAGTCCGGCTTCCGAGCCAACCACAGCACTGAGACCGCCCTCATCGCAGCCACTGACGACATCCGAGCCCTGCTCGACAACTGGGAAACAGCGGCCCTCATCCTCCTGGACCTCTCCGCAGCGTTCGATACTGTCTGTCACCGCACCCTAGTTCAACGCCTCAGCAACATCGGAATCCAAGAGAAGGCACTGGAGTGGATCTCGTTCCTCGCCGGAAGAACCCAGAGAGTCCGCCTCCCCCCGTTCAGATCCAAGGCCACCGAAGTCATCTGCGGCGTGCCACAAGGATCATCACTCAGCCCCACCCTCTTCAACGTCTACATGAGCCCCCACGCAGCCATCGCACGCCAACACAACCTCAACATCATCTCCTACGCCGACGACACCCTGCTGATCCTCTCCCTCACCAACGACCCAGCCACCGCCAGAACCAACCTTCACGAAGGGATGAAAGACGTAGCCGAGTGGATGATGAACAGCCGCCTGAAACTGAACCCGGACAAGACGGAAGTCCTCATCCTTGGATCATCACCCTCTGCCTGGGACGACTCCTGGTGGCCCCCTGCCCTGGGCACCGCACCCAAACCAATGGACCACGCACGCAACCTGGGCTTCATCCTGGACTCCTCCCTCTCGATGACCAGACAAGTCAACGCCGTCTCATCATCGGGTTTCAACATCCTACGCATGCTCCGAAAGATCTTCCAATGGATCCCCACCGAAACCAGGAAGACGGTCACCCAGGCTCTCGTCACCAGCCGACTGGACTACGGAAACACCCTCTACACCGGAACCACAGCCAAACTGCAGAAAAGACTACAACGCATCCAGAACGCCTCTGCACGACTCATCCTGGACATCCCCCGACACAGCCACATCTCCGGACACCTGAGAGACTTGCACTGGCTCCCCGTCAGCAAGAGAATCACGTTCCGACTCCTCACCCACGCACACAAGGACCTCCACGACCTGGGCCCCAGATACCTCAAAAACCGCCTGACCTTCTACACTCCCACCCGCCAGCTACGATCGACCAGCCACGCCCTCGCCGCCGTTCCACGCACTCGAAGAGCCAACATGGGAGGAAGATCCTTCTCCTACCTGGCAGCCAAGACTTGGAACTCCCTCCCCATCCACCTCCGTCGTACCCAAGACCACCTCTCCTTCAGGAAGCAACTCAAGACCTGGCTGTTCGAGCAGTAACGGACGCCCCCCCCAAGCGCCTTGAGACCCTCCGGGTGAGTAGCGCGCTATACAAATTTATGATTGATTGATTGATTGAAGTTATTTTGGTTCATTATGCTTCCCTTACAAGATGAGTTTAGAAGTATTGATTACAGTGATAGATGAGTTTGGCTGATGAGATCAGGACCAATCAATTTCTCTGGTTAGTAGTTTTGATGGTGCCTGTGTTTGAGATTTTTGAGACTTTTTTTTTTAATAACCAACTTTATTGAAAGTTTTGCATTGGAACACATATTTTCGCAATAGGAAACATTGTGCTTACAACAATACAAGGAGACTGTCTGTCTCCCGGCGCAAACACATTAATTCACATCGTGAAGCCATATCATTTCCCCCACACTCGCTTATGTTTCTGGGGGCAACCCCGAACTATAAAAAAAAAGGCTTCTCCTGGAGGGCACACCAGTCCCTCCCCTGCACCAACATTTAATCGTAGGTGGTTTCTGCTGATTCCAAGCGCATGCAACATCTTTCTTGGTGACCAAGCAGGCCATCCCTATGACAGGCCCCCTCCGCCCGCAGATCCCCAAACTCCTTCTCTAATCCCAGCAGCACATTACGTGAGGTTAAGTCCAACGAGCGGCCCAGAACCGCTGAATGCACCCAACCCACTCCCTCCCAGAAGGGACGCAGAATCAGGCAATCCCAAGCCGTGTAGAAGAAGTCTGCTGCAGGAAGTGCGCAACACGCGCATGCCACTTTGCTAGTAGCTTACAGGTGCTGCAGGCGCCATGGGGCGAGATATGTTGCATGAATGTAATGAACTTGAACCAGTCTTAGTCGTACTGAGATTGCAAGTTCCCAGGATGCCATACACGCCTCTCGCCACTCATCCTTCTCCAGGTTCCGCACCCACGAGTTCCAGCTAAGCTTGGCGCGATCCATGTTTTTGGGAGCGTGGATAACTAGAGAGCAATAGATCAAGGAGGTAGCACCCTTCCCCATCCGCCCCAAGAAGATCTTGGCCTCAAGCGGACTGTATTCTGGAAGCGGGTCATCTGAGAAATCGTGGGCCTGCAAGGTGTGACACAGTTGAAGGTTGGGAAAGAACTGCGAGTTGGCCAGAGCAAAGCGATCCTTCAGATCCTGAAATGACACCAAATTGCCCCTGTATAGATGTCTCCCAGATAGTAGATCCCAATTCGATCCTAGGATACAAAGCCCTCTAACGAGGAGAGATGGTGGAGCCAAGTTCCCCGCCACAGGGGCGTAATAGCGTGAGAATGTTTATTCTAACAGTTTTTGTCTAGTACAGTTCACACATTCTATTACTAGCGCTGGGAGGCCACCTGGTAGCCATGCGCTTTACAAATGCTCCTTTCTTCTTCTATTACCATGTTAATCAACAAAATATAAACTACTTCTCTAGTTTTTTGTCTCCACCCATTATTACATTTGAACTGAGTAATTTATTTGTCTATTAGTCTTTTTACTTCTATCTAGTAACATCGTCAATGATGAGGTTATTCTGGAATTTCTAACATCTTTCAGTGAAACATTTCCTTCAATTAATTGTATAGCAAGTTACCATTTACCCACTATTATCCAGTATCAAGAAATTATTTAAATATTTACGTCTGGATCTCTCTTGCACCCTGTGCTCCAGTATCTGACTACTCTAAATGATTGTTTATAGCAAAGCATTCATGTACAACAACGTATATTTGAGTTTGCTTATCTATAAAGGCTTCATAACTAGAGTACCCCATTACCATTCTATGGACCTGAGCAGTGCATCTCTTGTACGCTATTGTTATGTTGATTCATTATGTGAACCTGTCCTTGTGTTTTGTGTTTCTAATGTCTCATAACAACTCTTCTTACCAGGGCTAGTGTAAAGTGTCCCCAACTTGCAACTTTCTTTGCAGTTGTTCTACTTTCTTCTGATCCTGGTAGTGCTAACATGGCTGATCTGCTCAACTGTAATTAAAAGAACAGTACCTAATTTGTTGATTACATGATTGAATAAATCTCCACCTTGGCAAAGTTACACAGCATATGTAAGTCCCATCTTTGTTACAATTTCTCCAACATGTTGAGGATGACGAAGCCCATATTTTCTTACGTTTGGCAGAGTATCAGAATATTGTAGGTAATCAGTTTTGTATTATTACCTCTACAGATTTACGGCATGACCTAAACATCCTCTCACCCAATTAATCATAAATGCGAACCCCAGTCTGTCTCCCATTTCTCCAATAGTTGCTATTTCGGGTTTCTTTCTTTGTTTTGTAGGATTGTGTAGGCTCATGGCCTGCTTTTTTCAGTCTTCCCAATGTTCTACCTTATTTATCTAGGTTGGTCTTTCTTAATGTGTTCTGTCAATTTTAGCATGTGCAAACTTTTGTAAGGCATTGTGGGATATTGTATTTCCTCTTCAACTGCACAACTGTCCCTCAAAGCAGTGGTTAATCAGACACGGGCTCAGCGTTTCCCATTCCTTTCAATACAGTTATCTGTCGTCAACTTGAAAGTGGTCATTTATTCATATGGTATCACTGTATGACAGTGAAAGTTTTATTTTCAGAATGTGGTTGAAGTTGGTGTTATTAGTCAGTGGGGGCACTTCTCTCTTACCCTGTCTAGCATATAGAATTGTTTCAACAGTAATTTTTCATATTCAACCTACGTCTGAATTTTTAGTTCTTCAAACTGTGCTCTAGTCATTTGTGGCAGGCTCAAGCCCCACATATAGTTTTAAAATTGGGGACGCATTCTGTCTTTTACTTTACTTTTATAAAGTGTGCTCAATTTTACCTTTACTCTTCTGTTCTGCCACAGAGATCTGCTTCAACCTGAAAATAGGTCTTTATTATTAAGAAAGGTATGCAACTAAACAGGTAGTTTGCTTGTGAGGTGGTCACCATCTTGTATTGTACTTTTCTTGCCACTAGAGGCAATATCCCCAATTCTTAAAATAAGTTTCAAATGGATTTCATAGTGTCTGTATTTTCCTTAACTAGGGATTTTTTGTCCTCTTTTAGACTTGTTCCAAGTTAACACAGCAAGTTGGTTGGTATGATTGCCAACGCTTTCAGATTATGATTTTGTGGCAACGTCTCTGTAAATGACATCAATTAATTTTATTACAACTTATTTTGTATGGCACGGACCAACATTTTTCAGTGACTTATAGTATTTTGGGGGGGTCTAGGCTGCCTTAGGTGAAAATCATATATTATGCTGTAGCTAGTAGTTTATAGTATTCTGTACCAGTCTGTATTCCCTCTACCTCTTGTACGTTCTGGATCTGACATCCCAATGGTTCTAGGGCTATGGCAAGGAACAGCAACCTTGTTTGCACCCCTTTGCAGATATGTCATCTGATCTCATCCAGCCTGGGGACATTTAGGCACTTGGGCGATTGCATAATTACTTGATCCACCATAAATAGGTATCAGAAAAGCAATGTTTTGGGCTTTGATTGAAACCAATGCTCAGGTATCTTTATGCATGCTGCTCTATGTATGATATGTATGATTCTTGGCATTTCCTATTTGAGATCTTTTCTACTTATACTGGAGGAATAGTCTGATAAACTGGCCTGGGCATTCTTTTTAAAATATTTTTTAGCAAGCCATTTAGGTGAGATCTTGTGGCAGCTCGAACAATGTTATGTATCGCTCATTTGTAAAGCGCATGGCTACCTGAAGGCTTCCAGTGCTGAGTGAGACATAACCTGTGCTTGGTGAATCAATGATGGGCAGAATAGGTAGTTGGGATATAGCCAAGTATTTATCATTTTCCTGAAGCGGCTTTCATTCGTTTAGTGCCTAAAGTCTGCCGGCATAGAATTCCAGAGTTTAATGGTTAAGTATGAAAGAGACTTGCCGCCCCATCTAGTCCTTTGAATTCGAGGCAGTATGTAAGGTGTCCTTGTCTGGATAAAGAAGAACATTTATATCTACTTGCTTCATTGAATGTGGGAGCTCACCTGCTGCTAGCGTGTGGTTATCGAGTTTTGTTTCTTGTGGGAAAGGGTGTAGACAAAAGTTGGATATTTCGGTATGGGAAAGCCATCTGGGTCTGTGTTTTCAGGGTTTTAATTGAGTTTTTCATGTCTTTAGCACCAGTCAGAAATTGCCACAAGGACAGATTATGGTAGCTCCCTAGCAAACCAACACAGAACACTTAACATGCCTGCCTTCAGTGAGGTTGTAATGAAGACCCATAGCCTTATGGTAGAAGCTGCCCTTGAATCTTTTTTTATTTCGTTTTACAATCTTCATTTAGAGTACTATACTGATCAGTGTTCAGTAATATATCGATCAGCTTTCATTTAATCAGCACATTTCAGTTTTCACCGGTGGCGGTCGCCTGCCATCATGGCATTTTACTTTCACTGAAGCTCTTCAAAGGAATGTAACCTTGTTAGGTGGTGCTGATTTTAAATGCTGAAGAACAGTTCAAATAATAAAATGCCCACCTACCTGTTCCAGCAATGAGCTGCTCTCTTGGTGCAGTCCGCCAGCGCTGAAACTGCAAGTTTCAAAGACAATATAACTGATTGTGGTTGCCGCCTTGTGTTACCACACACACCTTAACTTGTTCATTGAACCAAATATCTCCAGTTCTTCCATGACACCATTACCGTGACCACCACCATAGACCGAATATGTACTACTTTATTGTCCATTCCCAGCATATACACAATATCCGAATTGAAATCTTGCAACACCACAACCCATCTACAAATTTGAGACGAGAAGGAAACCAAGCCCTTTTTCACAAACATGTCTTTTAAAGTTTTTTCCAGTTAGCAAACCGATCAAAATTAGAACCCCATAAAACATTTTTACATTTGGTAGCTGCCCAAAATACAGCCGGCGCCTTGTTTTCTATGGAAGATTATATTTTTCTTGTCTCAGTTTGGCTCCCAGTCAAGCTGTAATTGGCATCCATTGTTAAACTGCACAACACACCAGGAATAAAACATCAACGAAGAGGTGCTAAATTAAAATGCACAGTGACCTTTCAGAGCACTGCTTCGCAATACTCAGACCAAGTAAACTCTAATTCTTCCTTAGAAGATTTTGTATGTTTGAGTCTGGAAACGTCAATATTTCCTCCCTCTTTTCAGGCCTTAGCATTCTATCATTGGTGTACATTAAACCCTCCCTAGGTTTCACTCCATCACAGGTGGTCACATGATGCTCCATTTACCTTATTCCAAATTTGCACTTACTACTTTTCAATGTCAAGCCCTTACTTTCCAACACTTTCAGTATATCCCATGTTGTGACTTCATATGCTCTTCAGAATTAACAAAAAACAAGATGTCCTCCTGAAAAAATAAGAGCAAACTCATGCCTCCAAAGAAGTCTGTTATTTTCTGGAACACAGATGCAGCTGAACATAAGTAGGCCTGGGTGGAGTTAGTGACCAAAATACTCTGCTGCGCTATGTGAAGTTCCGCAAGCGGCCGAGTGGGTTTGGTCATGCCATTCGCATTGATTTTCAGCGTCTGCGTGGATTTTAGAGTGCGGGACTAACGCCAAACTGAACCATGCATAGTACAAGAGGGCGCTGCTGCTTTTCTTGCAGCTCAAGTAGATTTTCTACCTGAGCAGCAGCTGTCTTAGCGCGAATGGAGAGTTTCTCAACGTGAGCGCCCATGTTGTGAAATCTCGTTAAGATGTGGATTTTCCTCGCTTACATTCACAAACTTGACATTGGCGAGCGAGGAAAAAACTCAGAAGAGCTCAGTATTTTGGAACTCTGCATGCCCCGCATAGTGTGGAAAGCTCGGCGAACGGAGCTGAGTTTACCGCCCATGCCTAAACGTAAGCCAAGTGGCACCCTAGTAACCCTTTATACCCCAAATGGAGTGCTAAACAATGTCAAACTCTTGGAGTATTCCTGTAGATTAACCTGATGGTAAGCAAGTGTTAAGTTCAATATGGGAAACAAGTTTGTTTCAAATAACATGCAAACCCTGCCTGAGATGTTTTCTGAGGAAACCACTATACACTATTAAATTCACAGATGTCAGTCCAGAGTCTGATGTCTCCTTTGGGTTTTCTAACTACACTTAACAAGGGCAATCTAGTCAGTCATCTGTTTGCTCAATAATCCCTTACTCACCTAAAGTATTCAGTTCCTTCTTTAGTGGTTCTCATATATTGAATGGCATATCTCTAACTTTGCTCAGTACAGGAAGGGATCGTTTTTGAGTCACTGTTCTTCTCTCACTTTATCATTATTGCATTTCAGCAAAAATTGTTCTCTCAATCTTTCCTGGAGAGTGAACCCAAAATTACATATAGCTGCCAGTCTACGTAGAGCACTTAAATTATTTTGTCTTTCTGCTCTTATTTGTACCACATACTTTAGCATGAAGGGAGACTTGTTTTCATGTTAATCATTTACCTAATTTTTCATCAGGAAAAATGAAAAAAGTTTCACAAATGTTTGTCTGCTGGGTAAGAATAGTAAGCTTGATGTTGTACAAAAAAATACATTTGGAAACCCCTGTTGAACGCATCCAGCTAGAAGGTGTTCACTGATATGTTAAGTACCAAACTATGTCAGTGGTAGTTTCTTCATTCTCTGCAGAGTGCATTCCTAGTAGATTAATAAGTATAAATAATTAACGGAAAGATCCCTTCAATAAAATGTGTTGTCCACCCCACTCCCTTTTTTAGGTCTCGATTAGCGATGCAGCGCATGCGCTACTCACCTTGGTGAGATCTATTGTTCCGGTTTTTCGTCGGAAGGGAGACAGGAGATGTGCACGCGCCCGGCAGGCGATGTGCACATCTCCTTGTGTAGAGCGCGTTGCGTTTCAGCATGCTTACTACAGCGCGCGCATGGCACGCTTTCACTTTCGCGTGCTTCCACTTTCTTCTACTTCATATTGTATCCATGCAACCAAATACTTGATTCTCATGAGCTTTTGATACCTTTTCATTGCAACCTGCTTTATGGGAATTTTTTATATATTTTTTGATTCTTGCTTGTATGTTGGGACATGTGTGATCAGAGGTGCATCTGGTGCTGCAGGCCAGCCTGTGACAGCCTGAGGATGTTTTTTGGTTTATTTTCTTTTTCCCTTTCATTCGTGGATGTGAACAAGGGTGCGGTGCACTCCTACATGATTCACAACTTCGGGCAAATGAAAACAGCAGTTGTGTGGCGTCTGCCTGTTTTTATCCTGGGACCCAGGTTCTTTACTGTGAGCGTTTCCGCCTGTTCCTTGGAAGGCGGGTAGCGTGTTGCCGTTGAGCAACGTCGCCCAGGCAACCAGTCGGCTTTATCAGGATATGGTTTCCTGTGCCGGGCTGGTTTTGGAAGCGATGCTGACATGCTCCATTCGCTGCAGTCCTGCTTCTGGCGATATGGCTGACGTCCCCCCGGTGTCTGGGCCACCTTCGGGGGTTGCTGTATGCCCAGATCTCATGGCTATTTTTGCATCAGTTGTGGAGGCTAGGTTTCAACACCAGGAGGGATCCTTCTTTTTCTTTGGAGGTTGATGATGAGGACCTTAAGGGCCTCATGGTGCAGATATGGCTGAAATCTAGCAGCATGTGCGTGATAATTTGGGATTTGCTTCTTCTGCTCAGACACCGCTTATGGTGACTTTTTCCCTCAAAATCAGCGCGTGGAATCTTTGCCCTTGCATGCTTCCAATCATCATGTGCTTAGTAATAAATTAATGGAAGGATGTTGAGAAGTCGTCTTTTCCTCGTTTTCTTTCAGAACATTATCACCTGGATAAGTTTGGGGAGGAGTTCCCAGCCTTTGTGAAGATTGCCAACATTATGGCTTGATTATCCTACTTGTTAATGTGGTTTCAGAATATGCATTGCCATCTAACACAGTGGTTAGTGTTTTGGTTAGCCCTGAGAGCGAGACACACTGGAGTAGTTGCTGCAAGCATCTGCCCAGCTGAACAGGATATGATATCTGGTTTCAGCTGTCCCAGAGTCATGGCAGGGCTCACTACTGGTAGCACTACACAACAAGCATTTGCAATGCAATAGCTCTCGCTTTTGCAAGAGTTTAAGCTATTGGCATTGTAAATGACAATGACTTTTATTTATTGGTTTTAAAAATAAAGACATAAATAAAAGACATTGTCATTTACAATGCCAATAGCTCAAACTCTCGCAAATGCGCGACCTATTGCATTGCAAATGCTTGTTTTATTTTCTAATAGATTCAAGAGATAGTGAGAGTAAAACCTCAATTAACATAAGGGAAATAGAAAAATAACACTGATTGTTTCCCTTTTTAATACTCTAATGAGCAGACATCAGGCAAAAGTGACAATTTGGGGGTTTTCTTTGAAATTCTGCAAAATCAGCCATAACGTTCAAAAGTTTGTTTAGGAGGTATGCATTGTCAAGCCTACATGTTGTTGAATGTTCTAATGTTCCACTATACTTGATTCTGCATGGCATGCGTCTTTGGCAGCGGGTGCACTCCATACAATTTGCGCATCACAAGTAAACAAAAGTTGGGACGTTACCATGTAGTCACCCATCGGGAGGCTGAACATTGTACGAATGATTTCATGAATTCCCTGCCCACATGCTTTAAGGTGATCACGCATTGAGTTCAAAGAACTCGAGCGTAGACTTGTGCCTCATCAACAGCGCATTGAGAAAAGGGCTTGTGCTGGATAGGTGTAGCATAAAACAGTGCTTGAGAGGCAACAGCCTGCCATCACCGATATGCAGAAGAACAAACTGCGAACTGAATTGGTATATGCCATCCAGCAATACTGCGAGGTGGTGAGAAAATCATTGGAATTGAAGCCTCCAAGAGCAGAAACATTATAGGTGAGTGCACAAAGCCTCTTGAGCTTAATAAAAAACCCAAATCATATTGAGCACAGTATGGTTAAACACTCACTGTGTAACCTGAAATAACTTTGTCTCGCAACAAAGCAATGTTATGCATGCGCAGAGCATTTCCCCCGTTAACGAGAAAAGCACTTTTCTTTTCATTTAAAGTGAGTTAACTTTAATATTACAGCCAATGTGCAGTAAAATAAAGCTTATGTGACACTACATGATTTGGGTTTTGTATTCAGTTGAAGAGGCTTTGTGCACTCACCTATAGCGTTCTCGACAATCATGCAAATTTATCTTCTATGTTTATGGTTTTGTTTTTAATGGTGATTGGGAACATTGATTTTGTACATGGCCATGACTCTGTGTGGATAAAACACATAGCCGAGCCAAATAAAATGATGGAGTTGAACAGAACGTACAGTGCGGATTTTCTGTGTGTTGAAAGCTGGCATGGATCCAAAGGTACATTTTCAACAGGATCTGCACCCGTTATCCTGCACCAGCCCAGCTGGACATAGCTGATTTGTTGCAGAACTTCTGTTTTTTTTAATATATAATATAATATATATATATATATATTTAATACCACAATTACCATCCTCTGTGAGACACTCCAGCCGCACACTCTCCTCTGCAACTCCCCAAAAAATGGCACTGCAAAGTCCAAGTACTAGTAAATATTTATTGTATATATGTTGTTGTTTGTCATAGTGTCCTGTTCGTCTGGTTCCTCACTTACCCCCATCACGTATTGCCTGTGCATGTTATGTCTGCCTCTGCGGGGCGCAATTCCCTCACTTCCGGGTCTGCCGGTTGGCAGTCTAGTCGCCTGACCGGAACCACAGTGGCGTCATCAGCGTTTCCAGGGGAATCCGCTTATCAGATGCGGTCTCCCCCGGCTTAGCGCTTCGGATTATCGTTTGCCCGCTGTTGGATCTGGTTGGGAATTGCCGCTGCTGCCTGTAGGTAAATAACCGTTGGTCGCACAGGAGCGCCTGTACTCCGTTGTGCTGCTTCCACACTGGAGCGTTTATTCACTGTTTGTTCCGCAAATGTTTAGTCTATTACATCAAACAAATGTGTTTTTTGTACAGAAGACATGCTGAACTTGCGTATTTGAAGGTCCTCTCATATGTGATAAAGAAGAAAATAGAGGCTGAGTGAATTAAAATATTTACAGAGTTTCACTATATTTGAAATTAATTTATGGGTCAAGAGTAGATTATTTGAGTCATTAGAATTGCAGGTCTAGTAACAGTTTTATAATTTTTCGAGGTCTGATAGTAAAGGCGTAGCATGGTAAAGGCACTGTGTAGGAAAGCCTGCTTTGTTAAGACTTTTTCCCAAAACTCCTAGTATTTGCCTCCCATCAAGTTCCTATATAATTGATGTTAATCTCCCCTGTTATGTTTAAGCCTTCTGGAGCTTGGCAAACCACATCTCTCTTCATTGGCCCTCAGATCAATATAGGATATACCTCCTGCAATGAGTCAGTTGTCTCATGACCTTCGTACTTTATTTTAAATCAGCGGAGAGCATCAGAATGTACCTTGTTTCTAATTTAGGCATCTTCATTTTGACTTCTCATACTATACTCCCATCTGTTTTAGCAATTTGCAGAGTTGCATTGCAGTGGAGTTAAGTTTTAGTTCTCATAATCTTGATTGGTGGCAATCCTGTGGTGCATTTTCTCATAGGACCATCTTGAGTTTAGTTTACCCAAAGAGCAGATGGAGACTGTCTTGGCCAACAGAATGGTAGGCAGTTGTTGAAGATGCACCTTTCCGAGTACTCCTCCTTCTGGCATGCTCACTTTTTGTAGGTTTCTGTTCACTGATAGCCTCTGCATGTCTTATTCTTTTTTTAGGTCGACCTCTGCCAATGCGCTTGCTCATTGCAGATGGTCGATCTATAGTGGTCAAAACAGGAGCTGAACCAGGCGGTCGGATTTCGGCAAGTGCTCGAGCACGAGCTTGCCATTTGCTCCTCAGCCGCATTTCAAAGGAGCTCTCCCCCGCCTCCTCTCCCCCGCCCCCCTCTGCGCAATGCCTTCAAAGGGATCTCCTCCCCAGCCCCCTGTCGCCAGGCTTCCCTCCCACTCGCTCACTCCCCTGCTCCTTTTGGCTCCCATGCAAAGACCAGCTCACTGAAAGTCTTTACTAAAAGAAATGCTGCTTGCAGAGTGCTCTTTTAAAAGAGTTTTTTACGAAAGATGGCAACATTTGGAAAGGTCAAGCTCCAAAATCACATAAACTTTGGCATGGTGACAGTCAGCATTTGTGTATGAACACGCATTTAAAATAATGTTACACTGTCACAGTTTTCAGGAAATAAGTTTTGTCTTTGAATTGCAATATAATTCCTTTCGTCGGACATCTCCTTAACAGTCCTTCCAACGCAAGTTGCGCCTTTTTACATGAGTGAAAGGATGGTGAAGGGATACAGCTCTGATAACCTTTATCGTTCAATGCACGGCATTCCCTGTATGCTATGCTTTTGTCGGGGTGAGTGTGTTTATTGAAACTGCAGACTGCAGTTCACTTAGAGACACCTAGGCGAGGGGCTGGAAGTGACTCGGCTGGAGCTGGGAGTGTCAAGGTCTAGGCACGTTTTCATGCAGAATTGCCTGGGCAATCGCCAATTCACACCTGTTCCTCGTACGCCTGCAAGACAAAAGAAGCCCTGCCTTGCATATCTGCGGGAGGGGGGACTGGCGCCACGGAGGATGGGGCACCTTCTGAAAAGTGCTCAGGTTTGCAGCCACGGGGAAAGGGGGCTTCGACTCTCAGACGGGATAAGAGCATTTCAGCACACTACATGCTTATTCTAAAAATAGACACTATTATTTTGTGGGAAATAATAACTAGCCCATCCATAGAAAAAATGCAAAATGTCACATTTGAAATCTGTGAAAGGTAAATAATACCATCTCTGTACCTGCATTAGCCACTGGGTATTTATGAACAGGTTGATATTTAAGCTTTTAGCATGTGCTTTACATTTATTTACTTACAATACTTTTTTTTTTAAATTAGAAATTTACTCGCTCAAACTCGTTTCTACCTTTTTATGTAAACATGCTCACATTCACATTTTACAAATCACTTTATAGACAAACATCACTCTGGGGCAACACTCATGGCCAACACCGCATTACTTAGGGACACCCTAACCTCACTCATGGACACTGGCACACTACTTACGGACACCCCCACGCATCAATAAGGGACATCACCGCATCACTCAGGGACACCACCACATCACTCAGGGACACCACCACATCACTCAGGGACACCACCACATCACTCAGGGACACCACCACATCACTCAGGGACACCACCACATCACTCAGAGACATCACCACATCACTCAGGGACACCACCACTCATCACTCGGGGACACTACCACTCATCACTCGGGCACCGCATCACTCAGGGACACCACCGCATCACTCAGGGACACCACCGCATCACTCAGGGACACCACCGCATCACTCAGGGACACCACCGCATCACTCAGGGACACCACCACAATACACTGAACATAACATTCACAAAAGTTTTTTAGTAAAGTTTAAGATATTGCCATTATAAATTAAAATTACTTTTATTTAAGTATTAAATATTATTTTAGAAAAAAAATTGTTATTTGTTATATCAATACATCTAAGTCACATTAATACTAAACATGTTGCATTACAAATGCGATAACACTCTACCCTCTCAACACTGTTTCCCCTCTACACTATCACTACTCCCCATTTACTACTGTCCCCTTTCACCACTCTCCCCTCTCACCACTCTCCCCTCTCACCACTCTCCCCTCTCACCACTCTCCCCTCTCACCACCCTCCCCTCGCCCCTCTCACCCCTCGCCCCTCTCACCCCTCGCAATGCCTTTTAATAGTATAAAAGGAATTGCCATTAACAATGCCAATAGCTCAAAATCTCGCTATTGGGAGACCTATTGCATTGTAAATGCTTGTTTTTCTTTCTTTCTCCAATAGTGCTTTGACTTGTACTATTCCAGTTTGCACTTCATTCTCTCCTTTCGAGTATTCTATTCCAAATCTTGACCCCACTGCTCCCTTTCCCTCTTCTTCTGAACTCTGCCAATATTTTGCTGCTATAAAGATTTCTTCAGTTGAAACTTCTTCCTTCATGTCCCCTCCCCCCCCTCCCCCCTCATCTTCTCGGTACTTCCTTTTAGCTTGGTGGGTAAGTGAATCCGCTCATCTTGGTTTGCTGTGCTTTCTTGTTTCTCTTCCCTTTTATATCATTTCCTCACAGCATCCTATTTTGAAAGCCCAATTGTTCGTTTTAGCCTTCCTAGGCGAGTTCTATCAACTCTGTATGTCGGGGTTGTTTTACCTTCTTGTGTGTTTTTGTGATCCCCGGTACCCAATTGTGTGAGAGAGCGGTGATAACCGTGATATATATAACACTTTTCAACTGCCCGTTTGTTTAGTAGCGGTTTGCTATTTTTTGTACAGTAATTGTACAGCATAGTGTTGATTCTAATTTAAATACATTGACTGCACTCTGTTTTGTCTGCAATAACTTTGGCAACATCGCAATTAGTTAATTCTCTCGAACCATGCTGCTTGTGGAAAAATCACACTCTGTGCTTAAAAGAAACTTCGTGGCTAAACGAAATCGCAAAGGCTGCAACTCCCAGGGCTTTAAATGGGTCGGGTCTCACCGGTGTTGAGCACCTACAGTTTTTTAAAGGGGGCCTCGAAACGGGACTCTGTCGGGCTCTGTTTTGTGCTCTGGCACACGCGGTCCGTTTTTTTCCGGACTGCAGTGACAGCAGGCACATAGATGCGCTCTGCGCTCACTTCTCACTAGTGGAGATGTTGCGGCATGACGTCATGCCAGGTGAGTGTTCGAGGGGAAGGGAAATCCTTTAACTCGTTCCATGCTCAGGACGGCTCCCGACCGTCATGAGTCACGGTAGTCATGTGCTCATGACGGCCGGTAGCCGTCTGAACGTTGCCGCTTCGACCACATGCGATTAATTCCCCGCCTGTGCGGGCGAATTAATCAGTGGGCGGAGTTCAGACTATTTCCGGCCGTCATAAGCACATGACTACCGTGACTCTTGACGGCCGGAAACCGCCCTGAGCACCGCGCCCCTCGCACTGTGGAAAAATTAACCCCGCAGCCAAGGGGTTAAAGAGTCATTTTCTCTCTGGATTTCCCTTCTCTTTTTGAAACTCGGGAACAGCAACAGTGTCCTGGTGTCACCAGGGCTCTAAGTGGAAGCTTTTTCAATATACTATACAAGCCATAGCTGCTGCTTATTTATCTAATGCAACTACCAACCACTGACAAAGCCAATAGTCCTGACTTGTAGGTATGATGTTACTTGTTGTATCATATATCTGGATGCAATGACAAAAACAACAAAATACAAGTCGGGCGGCACACTATGCTAAGCACAGATTTTTTGGGGATGAAGTGTTTTTAACCCACACCCTTAATTACATTGGCCACGCCGCTTTGAGAGACCCTCCAGTTTTTTCATCCCACTTAAAGCCCTGTCAACTCCATATATAAAATCCTTAGATAATGTGCAAAAGTGTAATTGAAGTTGTAAATTGTGCCTTACATTGATGTCAATCCTCTGCACTTGCTGTTGACTATGAAGTAAAACTTTTTTTTAAATGTGTTTGTGTGAAAAGTGCTTTGAACCCCTTATGGGTTGCGTCCTCACTATGCAAAGCAACTGTGAATTAAATTTGGGGGAAAAAGAATCCTTGCAACATTACTCTTATTTCCTCTGCCAGCACAGTGTTGGTTTCTCTTTTGTTTGGAATAGACACACCAAGTACTGCAGATTTACTTTTGTTTAGTAAACTGTGCTATTGGCCTCTTAATTCTGCTCTGGGCAGCCCTACAATCACGTATTTCTTTTTCCTGAATTGTAGTCTCTTTTCCGAGCTGCCTGCTCTACGTTTATATTGACAAAACAAATACCTTTTAGTATAAAAACTGCTGAAGTCGTGTCGTTAAGCCTAAGACAGCAGAGCTGTGTTGGAGGGGTGGCGTAGTAGGCAGGGGTGCAAGATTTCCACTCATCCGTAATGTGACATTAAATGTCACTACAGCGAAATGTCCATTGAAAATTTGTATTTACAAAACAGTGTATGCCAGCACAGGTACCTGCACCCTTTCTAAACGGATGCCATTGTGACATCTTACTATCGAAGATGTTTTCATCTGTCTTGTTAGATTGTTTTAGCAACTTATATCCACTAGAGGGCAATATTTCCTTTGTATTTATTCAGTACTGACGTCATAGATTGCGGAGTTAGGTGTATGTCGCAAAATGTGTGAAGGATCACGGCGCACATTTAGGTTACGTTTGTTTTTGTACTAAGGTTTATGAGGCTTGATTTTTAAACCTTGTATCTTAAGGTACATTATTTTTACTTGCGTATTAACTATTTCCTCGAACGTTAGAGATCTCTTCATCCCAGTGTTTGCTCTGCATGAGGAGGGCTGTCTTTGCTGTGGTAGGCCTGAGTCAGGATGGAAAGGGTCTGGGATGTAGTTGGCATTGAGGTGGTCGGCTAGTTGGATGTTGGTGAGCTTCTCTCAGACTTTGGCCGGGTAGGGGAGGCGGGAGGTGGGTCTTTTGTTGGCCAGTGTCATGGGCTCGGCCAAGGCTTTCTTCAGTAGAGTTGAGAGGTCCTGTTGGTGGCAGAGGAGTTGTAGACGTTGATTTTGAAGTTGAAGTAATGAGAGAGTAGGAAACATTTTCTTTGAGAGGATGATGGGCGTGGAGCTGGCGGAAGGAATACGAATTTCTTCACTATGACGAAGATTTCTTTCGAAGTGTTGGAGCTGTTTTGCATCTGATCGGTGAGGTCCAGGCTCTTTATGGTTCTGATTAGTTGGTGGTAAATCTACAGGGCTGATTTGTAGGTGTCTTTCGATGTTGTTATGTGTGTAGCGCCACCATTGTTCCATTTGCTTGCAGTGACACCTGGTGAGCTCGAGGTACTTTGGGTACCAGCTTGCTTGTGCCTGGCCCAGGTTATGAAGTCCGTTTTAAGGGGAGCCATGGAGTCTAAGCAGGTGGTGATCCATGTGTTGATGTCCTTGATGGAACAGGTGAGGTCGTGGTGGTGGAGGGGACATTGTTACTGAAGCTCGGTGATACAGACTTCTTCTGGGATCTTGTCCCAGTTGCCCTGCTAGGTCTGAGTGTGAGTGGTTGTAGACTGGTTGGGTAGGTGCAGGCCGAAACTGACGAGGGTGTGATCGGTCCAGGTGAGTGGTGTGAGTTTGTCCACCACATTATTGGGTAAGTTGGTGAAGATGGGGTCGAGGAGGTGTTCTGCTGCATGGGTGGGGCCATTTACTCGATGGGAAAGTCATAGGATACTCCAGTCTTCTAGGGGATTGGTGGTGTCTGTGTCAGTCTGGCCCTCTAGGTGAAAGTCGAGGTCGCCAAATAGAGTAAGGGAATTAGATGCTAGTGCCCCAAGGGCAATGAGGTCCTCTAGTGTTGAGCTGAAGATGGGTCTCAGTCCAAGAGGTCTGTACAGTAGGGCCCTCTTAAAATGGTGGTGATCGAGGTGCAGAGGTTGAAGACCATAGGTTGTTGGTGGTCCCTGGTGTTAGCTGAGATGATGGAGCAGTTGATTTGCTTTTGGTAGATGATAATAAGTCCTCCAGCGGATTGGTTGATTCTGTCTTGTCTTGCAAACTTGTAGCCGTGGGGGATGGTTACTGCAAGTCTGATGCTGAATTTAGACAGGTTTCGGAAAGTAGTAGTACATCCTGGGTGAGGTTGTGCTTGACGTCTTAAACTTTTATGGTATGTTTGGCAAGTGAGTGGGTGTTGAGAATTTGACAATTAAAATGGTGTACCTCATTTTAATTGGTGAGACTGTGAGACTTCTATCGTCCACAATCCAGTCATCACCCGCCTATGCAATGTTCCGGGAACTGTTACATTATCTGTTCTAGATTCTCCACCTAAAAAAAAGGCGTGCCAGAGGACAGGACCGACGTGCATGGTTGGTTGTAAAACCCTTTTTGCATTCAACACACAATGTCATTGAGTTGGATGGCAGTAGGAGAAGCAGAGGCACTCCGCGTTCTCTCATCCTCTCTAACAGAGGAATGTGACCATAAATCGAGTTGCAGTGGTGTATCAAAGCTGCCTCAAACACTTGATGGTGGTGTTCAGAAAAAGTTGGGCATCCACGAACTACGTTGCATCCTGCTGAAAATGGAGGGTATGTCAGCAGTCCGCTACATTGATAATCCTGGCAGTACCATGTTCTCGGATGTTGGTCAAGTTGGAACTTTTTTTTGACACTTTCTTCTAGAGCAGATATCAGTCAAAAGAGTATCTCTGCCTAAGGACCAACGTGGTGAGTGACTGGAAGGCTACGTTTCTAGAGAACACCAGTGACTGTATACTGGAACCAAGGTTTTTCATGCCAACTGTGGGCAGGTAGGATCAAACTGACAGGGAATTGGTCCATTTTAAAGCTAAATGCTCAGTGTTTGTTGTTTTTTCAGCTAGCAAATCCAGAGGCTTTTGTAGTGGATATGTTCCTTTATCATTGGGGGCTCAGCTTCAGTTACCCGTTTTCATCGCAATAATAATCTCATGTGTAGAAGCCCCGGTCAGCTTGGATCCCAGTGTTTCTGAAGCTTATTTAGGATTTTTCAAACCCATTTAAAAGACCTTCTCACTTAGTCCCATGAGCAGATTCACCTGCTTATTCTCCATGGCCTCTTGCTGTTGAGGACAGTAGATTTCAGGAATAAACAATTCGCTGGGGTTTCGTAGTGACTTGTGTTTTTTATCTAGGTGGTTGGTAAGCACAATTGATACAATCTTCCTGGAGATCACAATGTTTTTGGTGGGAGGAGGAGAATCTCAATCCTTTGGTGCAGACATTACCAACATTTAGAATTTGTCCCAATTAGCAGAAGATGGTACAGAATATCAGAGTGAATTCATATTGGTGAGCCATTTCTGCAGAACTTGTAAATGTGGTCTGAGGACCACCAAATAACAATGCTTGAACTACAAGCTGTCGAAAGCGATTACGTTGTTAAATACCCCATGTACGTATGTTCAACTTTGGGACATCTTGAAGGTGTTGTTATTTTCACGATTGACCATACAATGGAGACCTCTCAAGATAGCAACTGTTTGCTGAGTTAACTAAGCTACCTTGTTTAATGTCTGATAAATTAATGCCGCAAGTAAGAGCACTGCACTTGCCTAGAAGGGTATTTAACTTAGAGTGGTCTTGGTCACAGTTTCAACAAGACTAAAGGAAACACCCAAGTTATCTGCAATACTGTGTTTTTCAGGGTATGACAAGCTATTTGTGTTGCCTTCAGGAATACAAGTAGATTTGTAGGGATTAAAAGCCCTAAAACTCTGATCAGTTGCTGATTTACTTAAGAACCCGTTGTTTTGATTTCTTCTCATGTTTTCCCAGATGGGTAAGATAAATGATAGCAGAGATTGGTTTGGACTTTTTATAATAAGAACTATTGGATTCTAAGGTTTTTCCGGTAAGGCAGTAGATTAGACAATATTTTGTGATGACACTAGCTGGTCTTCCCATTCTACTTGTAAGAATTTCTGTTTTAAACTTGTCTTTTGCTAGTTCTAAGTGTAGCTGTTTAAAAAAATATATATTTCAGATGGGTGTTGTGTGACATTTTCTATACAACATAAAAAGAGAGCATTATAAGAGTTTTTGACGTCAGGAACTCGAGGGGTTGATAGTGGTAGTAGTTTGTAGTCTCATTTCCCTGGGAATTACGGAAAGAACAACGTGTCCATACTTGTTCTTGGCTGCTTTGTTTTATGCAGTACAGAAAGTACAGCATAATCCTCTTCTCTGCGTTTTTAATACAATCAACACTTTGTCACAACAGAGGGGAATATTTATATTTGATGGGTACAGTAAGTAAACAACACAGACAGTAGAAACAGTTCCACGTCTATGTCACTGATCTGGCCTCGTTATGAGGATTCAGCAAAATGTTCAGAATCAGAGTGTAAGACAGTGACTCTATAAATACTGGAGCAAACTAAGGTACAGTGTGTATAGAGTTCTTTTTCTTGTAACCTTTGTGCATCTGTGCCACTTGTTTCCCCTTGTTTTTTATGACCTATTCTGCCCTTTCTTGGGACCTTTCTGCCTCTGTGCCACTCATTTACCCACGTTTTTGTGACCTTATCTGCACTTTTCTGGGACCTTTCTGCCTCTGAGCCACTCGTTTCCCCCTCAGTTGTTGTGCCCTTTTGCCTTCTGTTTCCTTCGTCGACCCTCGCCGCTGCGTCCCCTGTGGCCCTGCCCCCCTGACTGCACATTCGCTCCCCCCGCCTTCCATCTGCTCCTCCCTCCCACCTCCCCATATAGGCCGGCCGCTGCGCGGTGAGGAGAGCGACCCTTGACCCCACCAGGTAGGTCGCTCCTCCTCCGCACAGCACCGCCTGTGCCTCCCTGCCCCAGCTGCCGCTGCTGAAGAAGTTCGAGGCCCTCCACCACCCGCAGGCTACCACCTGCGCCTCATCCCTGGTGGCCAGTGGTAGGCCGTAGGTTTGCTCATCCTCCATTGTATTGCCTGTATTTTCTTTCATTGCTCCCGTTGTAGTGACTGCATTTTCATTGTTGTATCTGTGACTGCTATTGTCTGTCTCCCCCGCTGCCTGTACGTGGTCTGTGCCCGTTCCCTCCCTCTGTTCCCCTTGCTGCCCCCGTGTCTCTCTGCCCGGTTTCCCTTCTGCTCCCCTCGCTGCCCCCGTGTCTCTCTGCCCGGTTTTTAGGTTTCGCCTATTATCATTCGCTTGCGAATGTAATAGGTGAAAATTCAAGTGCTCAATCGACTAGTGAAACCACTGCGGTTTCTCCACAGTGCTTGTAAGTCACAGCGGGTCACGTGACCACACAAGCACGCGCATCTCCCTAATCCGCCTGCCACACTTCTTCTCCCCTCGCTTGCATTCCTGCCCGCCCCCATCCGGCTTCCCTCCGGCCATTTGGCAGCATTGCGAGGCCAGCTGACATCTCCCTAATCCGCCTGCCGCACTTCTCCTCCCCTCGCTTGCATTCCCGCCCCCCCCCCCCCCACCAGGCTCTGGACTTTCGCCTCTTGCCACGTAATCTTCGGTCACAGGGTTGCATCGGTAAATGGTTGGAGGTAGATGTATTTGTTGTATATGGGTCACAGTTTTCTATTTTATGTAAGGTAGCTGGTTATTAATGCTTTTGTTACAGCAAGCCATATTTTAGCTGTAGGCCACTAGTAACACGTAGGTGAGTGAGGTATGTACCCATTGTTACATATACATGTAAACTACAAGAGATAATTGTTATTCATTAGTTGCAATTGTAAATAAATGTTTAGGCCGGTACTGAATAATTCTCATGGCTCACTCTACCCTTCGTGACTCCGCACCTTTCTACCACCTTCCACTAACCCCATTTGTGGCTTCCACATGAACATGGTTTCGTCAGCAGTGCGTATTCCTATTCCTCCAAACTATGTACACACAACTTTTTTTAAAAACATCGCCACTGCCGCTTTAGAAGCGGCTGTTGAGTGTTTTATCAAATGCATCACAATTGAGTCGGTCAAAAACGGTATTCCGTGAACATCGTATAACCAGAAAAGGGAAGGCGAGGATGTATACAAAAATATCGATTAAGTGAAAAGTTAGAACTCACAAAGCCCCTATCGACTCTCGCTGTAAACAGGGTAGTAACTTACATGTCTAACAAATGATCGACGACGCCGCCATTCATTTCAAGGTCCACAGGCACAGGCAGCAGCTGATGCTGAAGGGACCGTCACCGAATTTCTAAAAAAATAAAGTTTTACTCTTCGCTTTTTTCCCCACACCCAATATATTATTCTATTGTGTTTTCTTGTAAGTACGTGCGCAGAACATCGGTGCTAGTGCAGTTTGATTTGACAATTAACTCCTCCTACAAGTAGGAGCTCTAACATATACACACAGAGGGTTTGCCCGAGAGGCGAGTTGTAGTTTTTATCTCACAGAATAAGATCATCTCCGGGAAGTGAGACACTTGCATTGACTCGTGACGCAGATAAGTAGAATGGTCAAAACAAAACAGCAGTGTGTTTGAAAGAAAAAGTGGACTAGAGTAACCAAACCATTTCCTGTCTGTAAGAGCCATATCGGTATTTTACACCGTGGCGGACAAAATATTCAGAGATTCGTGAACCGGGAAATCAAACCTAAGACCAACCTTTTACATATATAAATGGCGTGCAGTAAACATGCACCTTACCCAAAATTATAGTTAAAAACTGAACAAATAGCTGTATTAGTTTGTCAGCATTTTTGTTTGTCTGCATCAAAAATAATGAACTTGATTAAGGACTGTTTTAAAACAACAAACGTACTAGGTTTTGTTTTACATCTTTTAAAGCAAATGATGAATCCGCAGCATTGCGAGGCCAGCTGACATCTCCCTAATCCGCCTGCCACACTTCTCCTCCCCTCGCTTGCATTCCCGACCCCCCCCCCCCCCCCCCCACCAGGCTCTCCCGCCCCCATCCGGCTTCCCTCCGGCCATTTGGCAGCATTGCGAGGCCAGCTGAAGAAACAAGCACTGGCGTTGCCAATAGGTTTCGCATTTGGAAAGTTGGAGCTATTGGTTTTGTAAATGACATTTTATATTTATATATCGTTATTGGCATTTTCAATGACAATATATAAATATAAAATGTAATTTACAAAACCAATAGCTCCAACTTTCCAAATGCGAAACCTATTGGCAACGCCAGTGCTTGTTACTTTTACTCCCTTCGCGGCCCCCCTGTCTCTCTGCCCGTTTTTGCCTTCTGTTGCTTAGCTGCCCCTGCATTTCTGTGACCTTTCTGCCCTTTCTTGTGACCTTTCTGCCCTCTGTGCCACTCGTTTCCCCCGTTTTTTTGTGACCTGCCCTTTCCTGGGACCTCTCTACCTCTGTGCCACTTGTTTCCCCCTGTTTTTTGTGACCTTTTTGCCTTCAATGCCACTCGTTTCCCCCTGTATTCTTGTGACCTTTTTGCGACCTCTCTGCCCTCTGTGCCACTCGTTTCCCCCCCCAATTGTTGTGCCCTTTTGCCTTCTGTTTCCTTTGTCGCCCCTCACCGCCCCTGCCGCTGCGTCCCCTGCGGCTCCGCCACCCTGACTGCCCATTCGCTGCCCCCGCCTCCTCACTCCCACCTCCTCATACATGCCAGCCGCTGAGGGGTCATGCCGCTTGCGCGCGGCAAGCCCGTCTGCGCGTGTGGTCAGTGCCCAGCGCAGGAACCCCTGGGCCCCGCACCCGCCACGACGACCGCCCCCACTACGACGCCAGCACTCTGCACTCTCTCAACCCCGGACGGACCCACAACTATTTCAAAGCCGCCCCGAAACGCACACACGGTCCTTTCACCTGCCGGAACTGCAGCTACACCAGCCACAGAGCCGACGAACCACCCGCCAAGAAAGACCTCAACCACCTCCGATGCATACTACTGAACACCGCACCGCACGCAAACATGCCATCGAGCTCTGGGACCTGCTCAACACAACCTCCCCAGACGTCGCCTTCCTGACAGAGACCTGGTTGAACAACTCCTCCGCATCCCGACATCGCCATAGCCATCCCAGACGGCTACAAGATCACCCGCAGAGACCACACCAACGGAGTCGGAGGAGGAATCGCCATCGTCCACAAGAACAGCATCAGGGCCTCGACTAGCACCGACGACGCGCTCAGCATGGCCGAACACATGCATTTCCAGATCTGTACAGTCCCCAACTCCACCGTCAGAGGCACCCTCGTCTACCGACCCCCTGGACCCCGCCTAACCTCCACCGACTACATCCTCCTCGGAGACCTGAACTTTCACCTTGAGAACAACAACGACAGCAACTCCACCACCCTGATCAACAACCTCGCCAACCTCGGACTGAGGCAGCTCGTCACAACGCCCAAAACTCTGCCGGCTACATGCTCGA
This sequence comes from Lissotriton helveticus, assembly GCF_964261635.1. Lineage (NCBI taxonomy): Eukaryota > Metazoa > Chordata > Amphibia > Caudata > Salamandridae > Lissotriton > Lissotriton helveticus. Next base: position 1,505,665,313 of record NC_136069.1, on the reverse strand, counting down.
CCCCGTCTTCTCCTCAAGCCCGCAGTCTCCGTCAGCCACACGACCGAACTCCTCTTGGCCGACCACCGCTGCATCCACTTCACCTTCCAGAAACCCACCACACACCGCCGTACCCAACGGATTCCCCGCTGCCGCTGGAGCAAAATCACCGAAGACCAACTACATGCAAACCTCGCTCTCAGCCCACCCACCGAATCCTCCAACACCGACGTCGCTGCCCACAACCTCAGACGCTGGATCGAGGACTGCGCCAACACCCTCGTCCCGCTGAAGAAATCCACCCACAGAGACACCAGCAAGAGGGCCAGCTGGTTCACCCCAGAACTCCTAGATTCCAAGCTAGCCTGCCAGAAACTAGCAAAGAAACGGCACAGTGAACACACTCCGGACAACCATGCAGCACACAAGGATGCCGTCTGCAACCACCACCACCTCATCAGGGCTGCCAAGAAGACCTCCTTCAAAAACCACCTCGACAACAACGCACACGACAGCAAGGAGCTCTTCAACATCGTGAAGGAACTCTCTAACCCCAGCTCCAATACCAACAACATCCCGCCGTCACAATCCTTGTGCGACTCCCTCGCCACCTTCTTCCATCGCAAGATAGCAGACATCCACGACAGCTTCAACACCCAGACAGCCCCAACAGACAGCAACACAACAGACCCTCCGCACACCATCGACCACATCCCCTTGCTAGCCTGGACCAGCGTGAGCATTGATGACACCATCAAGACCATGAGCACAATCCACTCCGGCTCTCTGTCAGACCCATTCCCGCACCACGTCTTCCACAAAGCAAGCAGCTCCATCGCACCCCACCTACGCAACGTCATCAATCTCTCCCTTGAGACCGCGACCTTCCCAGAGAGCTGGAAACACGCTGAGATCAGCGCCCTACTCAAAAACCCAAGGCAGACCCAAGAGATCTCAAGAACTTCCGACCCATCTCTTTGCTCCCCTTCCCGGCCAAGGTCATCGAGAACATCGTTAACAGACAGCTAACCTGATACCTCTAAGAGAACAGCATACTGGACCCTTCCCAGTCAGGATTCCGCAACAACAACAGCACCGAGACCGCCCTCATCGACGACATCAGGACCCTGCTGGACAACGGCGAGACCTCAGCACTCATCCTCCTAGACCTCTCTGCCGCCTTCGACACCGTCTGCCACCGCACACTATGCGCACGCCTCCATGCCGCAGGCATCCAAGACAAGGCTCTGGACCACCTCCTTCCTCTCTGGCAGAACCCAGAGCGTCCGCCTCCCCCTATTCCATTCCAAAGCCTCCGAGATCATCTGCGGCGTACCCCAGGGAGCCTCCCTCAGCCCGACGCTGTTCAACATTTACATGGCCCCGTTCACACACGTCGCCCGACAGCACGACCTCAACATAATCTCCTACTCTGACGACACTCAACTGATCCTCTCCCTCACCAAGGACCCCATCACCTCCCAAAGCCAACCTCCATGAAGGAATGAAGGCCGTCGCCGACTGGATGAAGATCAGCCGTCTGAAGCTGAACTCGGACAAGACGGAGGTCCTCATCCTCGGCTCCAACCCGTCTGCCTAGGACGACTCCCGGTGGCCAACGCCACTGGGGGCAGCCCCGACCCCCACAGACCACGCACGCAACCTGGAAATCATCCTCAACTCAACGCTCTCAATGACCAAGCAAGTCAACGTCGTCTCCTCCTCCAACTTCAACACTCTCCGCAAGATCTACAGATCGCCTCGGCACGACTGATCCTCGATGTACCACGACACGGCCACATCACCCCCCACCTGAGAAACCTGCACTGGCTCCCCGTCAACAAGAGGATATCCTTCAATCTCCTCATCCATGCACACAAGGCACTCCACAAGACCGGCCCAGCCTACCTCAACAGACGGCTCTCCTTCTACACCCCAACCGCCAGCTACGCTCCACCGCACCACATACTCTTAATGGCATCACTGCAATTACAGTGCCCAGGAATGGCCCTGGGTACTGTAGGGGCACAGGACTCCTGCACCTGGACCCGCACCACTGGCATAGGGCACTCAGCTATATGGGTGACCGATGTATGCCAGGGCAGTGGGTGTGTGGGCATGGCAAACAGGGATGTGTGCCATGTCGACTCTTTGTTTAGTTCTGCACCAGGACACGGAGTCTGCAAGGGCAGTGTGTGGGTGTCAGGGTGCAGGGCCCCTAAGAATGGCACAATAAGTGCTGCAACCCTACGGAACCTTCTCTGGTCACAATGCCCTTTGTACCATTTACCAGGGGCTGATGTGTGGTCAGAGATGCCTAATTGGACTTCAGCTTCAAAACAGTTTTAGGGAAGGAACACAGGCCCTGGGCACCTGATTGGCAGGAGCCTAGGGCACACTCTGTCAAAGCTCATCAGCAATTCAGCAAAAAGTGGGGGCATACCAATGCAAGAAAGATGGCACTTTCTCACACAGAGCCATTAAGGATATAGTTTGACTGGAGATTGGCGTGAAGGGTGACTAGGTTAACATTATTGTTTTGTGTCTAGGACACCCAAGCTGCTAAACATATACACACACACTACAGAAAAACAGGTACAAGGGTTTGAGAGATATTCAAAGGGAAGAAAAGCAGCACCACTGGCAAGCACCTTTCAGGTGCTAATTCCCGTAACTTTGGGTACCCTACCGAGGCTAAATGCCAGGCCTTGATAAATGTTGCATTTGGTTTGTCCAAGCAGACATAGCATCTGCCCAGCTAGTAGGGTAGTTCTGGTTCCGACTGTTCGCAGGCCATTTTAATGTCTTAACTTTATCAAAAATGAGGGGGCGTGGCCAAGCAGCATGGCCGACAGGACGTGAGCTTCACCAGCTCCGTCCGAGGACCCTTTATATCCTGCCAAAAAGATCCTTGCTGGACCCTCCAAAGGGGTGCTGACGGTCCGGATCCTTTCTCGTCCCGTCTGGGACCACCACATCGCCAGGAGAGCCACCAGTGCCCCGTCAACGCCGCCGGAGAACAACGCGGCGCTCGGAGGGCTCCGCCTGTCTCTATGCGAGACCGCGGACTGGGCCTGCGCGAGACAGTAGCGGTGTGTGCGGCCCGCTTGCTGAAGACGTATCCCGGCTGGGGAGGTGCTCGCGTGAACGGCGAACCTCCCGATGATTGGAGATCTGTAGTGGACGGCCTGAGAGGCCAGTGGAGGGCTGAACTGGGGTCCGGTGACTCCCGCTGACCTGTGTAGGGGGTTGAGGTGCTGGCCCCTCCCCCCACCGACCCTATCCTACACCGGAGCTCCCGGCTGCGGAGAGCAGCTCAGGGTGAGTGATTCCCCTGGGGCCTGGGGCTCTACGCGACTCCTGGGGGACTGAGGCAGTGAAATCGCCGAGAGCTGGACGCTGGCCTGCCGGAACTATTGGCATTAAGGCCCGCCTCTGCACTGGGAGCCGGTGCGGCCTGCGCGGACTGTCCCCTGTGGTTTCCCTGCAGCTGTGGGGATTGCGGCCTCCGTCCCTACTACGGAGCGCTACAGAGACCATTACACGTGGAACTTGCACTGGCGCTGTACCTGGTGGCGTCCTGCGGTGTCGACCCCTGGGGGACACGGGCGACTTGGGGCCCCCCCATAGCCTACGTGCTATTTTCCCCGACTGCCGGAGGGCCCCCCCCTGTGTGGCAGCGGAATTCGGACTGTGCTACCCCTAGAGGCTTGAAAATCGCCCTGTTGCACCTGGAACTGGAGGGGGCTCGCCCGAGGTGCGCTGGTTGGCGGTAAGCTGCTTTTGATCTGATTACTGGAGGTCCTCCCGCCCAGCTCGGTGAGTGCATCTTGCCCACTGGTTGCCACGCTCTCCCTGTGCTAGTGGTGGGGGTCTCTGCTTGGGCCGGAACTGCCTGGTGCGCCCTGCTGACTTGTCCTCTCCACCGGTCCTCCCGCCTTCGCTCTGCTGTTGGGCTCTGTGCCTACCCGGTGAGACCGGGCGAGTCCTAGCTGAGGCGCCTCGAGGGGGCTCCCGTTCTGCCCCCCAGGATGACGACCCGCAAGGATAGGACTGCGAAATCCTCCCAACCCAACACCATATTGCAGTATACCACCCCAAGACTGCCATCACAGAGGATCACGCGGCAGACGGGGCCGGACGATGGGGGCGATGACCTGCATGAACCTTCCCGAACGGAGATCCTGAAGGCTATCCAGGGATCCCATACTGCCTTGGAGAGGCAGATCGAGACTGTGTCGATCGATGTAAACCTCCTCCGGACGGACCTCCGTAAGGTGGCGGACAAGGTCTCAGACGCGGAGGGCAACATCGCACAATTGCAAACTGAAGTGGCCTCCCTGCAGAAATCGGTCGCGCACCTGACGTCCACTACCCGTGCACTGGAGAGAAGAGCGGAAGATGCGGAAGGCAGGGCCCGTCGGAGCAACATCAGGGTCCTGGGCGTGCCGGAGCGCCTTGAGGCGGGAAACGCTGAACGCTTCTTGGAGACGTGGATCCGTACCCAGCTATGCCCGACCGGCCTGTCCAGTGTCTTGGTCATTGAGAGGGCACACAGGGCCCTGGTTCCCCCTCCACGCCCAGGCGAGTCACCTAGAGCCATCATTGCAAAGATCCTAAATTATAAAGATCGTGATTGTATTCTACGGGCCGCCAGAGAAATGGAGTCCATCACCATTGAAAATAGTCGTGTTTCCATCTACCCTGACTATACTCAACAGGTGCAGGAGCAACGGAAGTCCTACCTGGGAGTCAAGCAGAAACTTCGGGACATGAAGCTGCAGTACATGCTCCTTTACCCGGCCAAACTCAAGGTGCTCTCCCAAGGACGCGCTCACTTCTTCGAGTCCCCGGCGGAGGTGTGGGAGTGGCTCGAGATACGGGGAGACGACCTACCCCCTGGTGAGCGAGGTGGCCCCTGCGAGACCTGGGGGACGCGGCCCCCGAGGCGCCGGCGAGGCAGAGGGAGGCGCAGGTCTGGATCCCGGGGTTCTCCCGAGCACCGGATTACCGTGGGAGAGGATGGGGCGCTCCACGTGAGGCCATCGACGGCGGGGGCCGCTCCGGAGTCACCTGAGGCACCTGCACCTGGTGAGATCCTGGTCCCAGATACCTTGCAGGAAACTTTGCCGGATGTACACTCTGCTCCCCCCGGTGATACCGGAAACTGCCCGCTCCGAAACACAGCCTGTGTGAACTCTGATATGAGGTACTGTCTTGTTAAAATGTTGTTGCCCTGGGAGGTTGGGTGAGTCGCCCCTCCTGGCTTTTGCCTACCCAATGCTGTCTCTACCTGGCGTTGGGAACCCTGGTTGGTGGGCTGAACAGAGGATGGATACCATGTTGGCCGTGGCGATGTGGTGCGAGGTCCAAGAGTTTATGGCGTACCGTCGCCCAGCATTGGAACTGTCTTTCATGAACATTTCCGGAGACTGTCCTGGAACATTGGGTCCTCAGGGAGTTGGGGGGGAGGGTGGGTGGTTTTGGTTGGTTGTGTGCGAGTGTGGGGTGCGTGTGGTGTATGGGGTGGCTGTGCACGTCCTGGCACTGGCAGGGGAAGGGCAGAGTAGCGTTCTTGGTTGTTGCTGTCCTCTTGCTCGCGGGTGGGGGGGGGACTGGTTCTGATGGGATGTTGAGTCCTATTGTTTTTGGATGGCGCTGGCGTGAGATGAACGGGATGGTGTGTTTTCCTGTTGCGTCAATCCTGCTCATGGGTGGGGGAGGAGGGGTGACTGTTTCAGGGGTTGGGTGGCTGCGGGTAATGTGGGGTTGGGGGGAGTTGTGGGGGGAATTTGTTTTTGGCATAGTGTGTACTACTGTTCGCGCCCCTAGGAGGCTGTTTGCAGGGGTTAAACTTGGGTGCCCGGATGGGCAAGACCAACGCTTATGGGATTCAAATTTTTAACTTGGAACGTGCGTGGCCTGGGTACTTGCTCCAAGCGGCATAGGGTGCTGTCCTTCCTTCGTCGGCATGGAGTATCGGTGGCGTGCTTACAAGAAACGCATATGAATGAAGAGGGTGCTCTTAAATTGGCAATGAAGTGGAGGGGTCAGGTGTTCCATTCCTCCTTCTCTACCTATGCTAGAAGGGTCCTGATCTGGGTGGCTCCAGGGGTTCCCCTAGCAGTCCAGTATGTCGAGGCTGATGTTGAGGGCAGATATGTTCTTATACGTGTAAAACTGGATGGGAGGGACTTCCTGCTGGTGAACTCTTATGCACCTAACATAGATGACCCGAGTTTCTTTACCGGCCTGCAGGAGCTTATAGCGACGGACCTAGATGCCCCCCTCCTCTGGTTTGGAGATTTTAATTGTGTACTGGATCCGCTGCTGGACAGGCATCCCCCCCGGGCGGGTACAAAACCTCGGATGACGACACGACTCCGGGAGGTGATGGATAATCTGGGTGCTGTCGATGTCTGGCGCCTCGGCAATCCGGGACTGACGCTGTACACTTTCTATACCCCCACACACAACACTCATAGCAGGCTCGACAGGGTCCTTGCGGCCAACATTGGCGCATCCCTTGTCTTATCGGTTACACATCAGGCCCGGTTCTTATCCGACCACTCGCCCGTGACGTGCACGGTACAGTGGGTGGACCGATCCTCCAGCCCAAGGACCTGGCGGATGCCGGGGGATCTTCTGCAGGATCCAGTGGGACGGGACCATGTGGAGATGTCCCTGCGTACTTATTTGGACCTGAACTGGGAAGTGGGTGATATCCCTTTTGCGACCAAATGGGATGCCCTTAAGGCAGTCGTGCGGGGCGCTTGTATCGGTCTAACATATGGAGTCCGTAAACAGCTGCTCCGTGACCTCGCGAGTGCTGAGGAGCGCCTCAGCCACAGCCAGTCCTTACCGGACCCGGATGGGTCGAACATGGACTCTGAGCGGACGGCCCGAGAAGGCGTCCATGATATCCTGGACCGGCTAGATAGATTCACTCTTGGTCGATATCGCCAACGCTTTCATCGTGAAGGGGACAAGTCGGGCCGATTGCTGGCCTGGATTCTCCGAAGGGAATCGGCCCCTGCGTGGATTGTTGCGTTGAGAAATCCCGCTGGGGTCCTAGTACACTCGGAACGGGACCTTCTTGCAGTGCTACGCACACATCTGCAGAAGGTCTATACTGCTGACCCCCTGGTGACAGAGGCGTCCTATCAGCCATACCTCCGGGATTTTCCCCTTCAGACCCTCTCTAAAGAGGATGCTGAGGACATGGATACTCCAGTGACGCTTCATGAGGTCAAGGTGGCGGTGGCCGCCCTGCCGAAGGCCAAGTCGCCGGGTGGAGACGGTTTTCCCCCAGAGTTTTACCAGGCGTTTGCTGATACCCTCGCGCCCCATCTCTTGCAGGTTTACCATGAAGCGATGGAGCGAGCCGCGCTCCCGCCCACCATGCAGCAGGGTGAGGTCTGCATGCTCCTGAAACCGGGTGGGGATGACTGTGATCCTGCGGCCTACCGGCCGATCACTTTAATCAATACCGACGCCAAAATTCTTACTAAGATTTAACCACCCGGCTGGCTTCACATATGACGCACTTGGTTCATCATGATCAGTGCGGGTTCATTCCGGGCCGCAACACCGCCATGAATCTTCGGCGCTTGAACCACGTTCTACATGAGGTGCGCGATAGGGAGGATCCTCAGGTCCTGGTCTCGATAGACCTGGCTAAAGACTTCGATACAGTTAGCTGGGGGTACCTATTAGAGGTGCTTCGGTTGGCGGGGGTGGGGCCCCTTTTCTGCACTTGGATTCGTATCCTTTACAGTGCGCCTACGGCCAGGGTCAGGCTCGGAGCGGCCCGCTCGGAGGAGTGGCGGTTGGGCAGGGGCACCCGCCAGGGGTGCCCGCTGTCACCGCTCCTGTTCGCTCTGGCGATTGAGCCCCTTGCGGTGACACTACGTGCGGCGATGGCACCCTGGGGAATACGAGTGGGGGGTGTGGTACACCTGGTTTCGCTTTATGCGGATGATGCGTTGTTCTACCTGACCTCCCCACGGGAGTCGCTACCGATCCTGTTACGCCACTTGGAACGCTTTGGTGCAGCTTCTGGGCTGCGTCTTAATCCTGAGAAATCCCTGATCTTTCCCCTTGCGGGATGCGGTGAAGACCCTAGTGTGGGTTTCCCGCCCCTGGGGCTGCGGTGGGAGATGGAGGCCTTCCGCTATTTGGGTATTCAGGTGGCTGTTTCTGATGAACAATTGCTGGCCCGAAACGCCGACCGTGTGCTTAGTTCCCTACAACAATCTGTATCCTTTTGGAATACGCTTCCACTCTCTCTCATGGGACGATTGGCCGTCTCAAAGATGGTGAGGCTGCCTAGAATATTGTATATCCTACAGAATACCCTCTGTCCTCTTCCTCCTCTGATTTTCAACAAACTTAATACGATGCTTACCTCCCTGCTTTGGGCAGGCAGACGCAGCAGAGTTGCGCTACGTACGATGGTCAGACGCTGGGCGGAGGGGGGCTTGGAGGCCCCACGCTTTGATTTATACAATTACGCGGCCCAACTTATACCGGCTGCGCGCTGGTTCGCGGGCGCAGAAAATTGGGAATTGCGACTCCTGGCTGGTAGCGCGGATGAGAAGGCGTTGCAATTGGCTCTGATGCGTGGCAGAGGAGCGGATGGCGACCTGCCGTATATTGTTCGGCATACTGCGGGAATCTGGCAGCGAGTGGTGGAAAGGGTGCTGAGACGGGCCCCTTTTCATAGGGAGCTGCCAATATGGATATTGGCACCGGTCACACTAATGGAAGAGCACATGTCGTTTCGGGAATGGCGTGAAGGCGGCTGCGACACATTGGCGGACTTGTATCCGGACGAGTCCTTTGTGACCCTGGAGAGAGCTATCGAGGCCTTCAGTCTTACTGGGGGCCAATACCTTCACTATGGAGGCCTGCGGGACATGGCGAGAGCGACGTGGCCACAGTTCCCTGAGGCGCCCCAGGTGTCCCATACTTTGAATATCCTGCTATCGTGCGGCGCGGGACGGCGATTGATAACGCTTTTATATACAGCGATGAGATGCGACTCGGCGCCTCCGGTGTCCCCGTCCTGGGCGGCGTGGGAGGCAGATTTGGGGGTTGCCTTGGACCCGGGACAGCGGGGGTGGATAGGGACGCTCACCAAGAAGGTGTCCTGTAACGCACGTTTCAAATTAATCCATTTTAATTTCATGCACCGCACTTACGTGACCCCAGTTGCTCTGTGCCGCATTGCGGCGGATAAATCGGATGCCTGTCCTCGGTGTGGTTCAGTAGGAGCCGGATTTCTCCATTTAGCTTGGGAGTGCCCACTGGTCGGGGACTTCTGGAGGGTAGTAGTAGCCCACATCCGGAGGGTCACGGGACTGCGTCTTGACCTGACCCCGATCCATTGCTTGTTAGCCCTGGTCCCCAAACCTAAGAAGAGGAATCTGTCATATAAGATGCTGCAGCTGCTCTTAGTGCTGGCTAGACGGCGGGTGGCTATCACCTGGATGGGACAAAGGGCGCCAGATATGACATTATGGCTTTGGGATGTGGGGGAATGGACATTAGCTGAAGAAACGCACATGCAACATACGCGTAGAGATGAGCGGCTACAGGAGGACTTGCTTGCATGGCGTATGATGTGTGCTGTGGGGTCGACTGACAGCGACTCCGATGCTACAAGTGCTGCATTGTTCTCGTCCGAGGAATCAGGACCTGAGGAAGGGGTGGCGGGTGATGGGGAGGGAGAGTAGGGGCTGGGGTACTACCCTGACGACTGCGCACATGTTACCTATTGTCAGTTTCTATACTTGCACTGTATCCCGTGGATCTGATTCTTGCATCTCCTGTTCTATCTGCAACTGTTGAAGCCGTGCTGGGAGTGTGAACTGCGTACACCTGTATTTTCTATACACCTATGCCAATTTTGGGGGGGAGAGTATTGTTTATCCTGCTGAAAAAATAAAGTTATAAAAAAAAAACTTTATCTAAAATGTTTGTGAGAGGCCCTGAAATATTATGTAACTGTTGTCACTTTCCATGGATCAATTGAAAACTTGCCCCTGAATGGGACCGTCTTGGTGTAAAGTTTGGCGTGAAAGCAACTTTCCTCCTCGAATGAAGGCCTGGGGTATTCTGCACACAGGTGGTTCCTTAGTTCTCTGTCTAAAGTCCTAAGGAGATGTGCTTTTATTTATCCCTAGCACAGGTGCCTAGTACCGTCATGATTAAATATGTTTCTCAATATGTCAAGCCTATTATCCCAGACAAAGGGTGTAGCCAAAATGTCCTCCTGGCGTCATTTACTAGTTCCGTAAGATGGATCCCACTCCATGAGCATCTGGATTCTTTCTTCATCCTCATGGAGGTTTGCAGACTCTCCTCTCGAACTGTTTCTCTAATTAAGGGGAGGGGTATTCGAATCATTTGCAGGCTCCTTACTAATTGGGAGGGGCCTAGACGGGAGGTGGCCGGGTCTGCCTGATCCTTACAATGTAGCTTGGTCTATTGGTGTTTACCATTGGTCTTTAGGAATGTAATTCATAACTTTTCAAATGAATCACGTTTACTGTCTGTCCCTTTCATCAACCCCATAGGGTCGCCTTCAGTGCCTGCACTTAGCCCAGAGTCTGACTTGCCTGATGGCAAAACCATTCACAGATGTGGACGTCTTACGCAGCAGCTCACTGAACGGCTTCATAGCCGCTGCCACCACCAACTGTGTAGTCTTCTGCACTGTCCTTCAGCGAAGCCACCATCCAATTGGTTTCGTCCTCCCGCTCCGCTAACGTATCCCGCACAATGTCATTAGCACTGCCTATTGATACCATGGAAGATATGAACTACACTCCTCTTTCTCATTGACTTACATTGTAGCTGGAAATTAATTGCGAAGCATAATGCTAAGTCAAAACAGTCAGGCTCCTGCCAAACGCTATGATATCAAAGGACAGGCGCCTGTGGGGCCCTGAAGCAAGATCACAAGAACTGCAACAAGAGAATCGCCTTGAGCATACTAGGAGTAGCTAAAAAGATCTGCATTGGGTTTAATGCAAAATAGGATGCACACTAATGCTGTATGTACCGTGGCCCACACACGCCTACCAAACTCCTCAGAAAGGCCTTCTACGACCGCAGTACTGGCTTGCCACCTGACTTAGGCCACACAAAGTGACATCGCTGGGCTTCATTTGCTGACGAGGCCTACTTCTGCCTTGTTGCCTCATTTAAGCTGAGCGTCATCACCCGCACATCCCAGGATAAAATCCGAAACACCCAAACGATTCGGGAACAATGCACCATAGAGACCCAACCGATAAACACTCATAAATAACCCATGCAAACTCCCCACAGACAGAAGTGTTTATCTGGGCCACAAGCGGCATGACCTGGGGAGCATGACACGAGTTTATGAGGGAATTTCGGTTTTGTATTTGTTATGATGCTTCATATGATTGTAGTTTCCTTTCCCTCAGGTTTGTATGAACTGTAGTTTGTGTGTGCTTTATTCTTGGCTGCTGTGTTTTAGGCAGTGAAGGAAAATACAGTGGTACAAAAGGGGGTGGTGATGGACGGAGCATCTGAACCAATCAAACACTCACACCCAGTCAACAGATCTGGGTTTAATCCATCACTGTTCTTTAGCCCACTCTGCCACCCCAGTTCAGACATGGCCATATGCAAATCAGTCTGACCCTGTGCCTCATGGGAACAGTCAACCCGAACTGCCAAGCCATGCCTTCCCTGGACCGGAAACAAGCTTCCGAGGACCGGTTTCTGGCATTTCAGCCGTCTTCAGCCCGGCTTGCTTGAATCCAGTGACAAAGTGAGCAAGGGACTCACGTCTGAGCATACCCTGCCAAGTTATGGCGAACAAAGTGGTACAAAAGGGGGTGGTGATGGACGGAGCATCTGAACCAAGCAAACACTCACACCCAGTCAACAGATCTGGGTTTAATCCATCACCGTTCATTAGCCCACTCTGCCACCCCAGTTCAGACATGGCCATATGCAAATCAGTTCGACCCTGTGCCTCATGGGAACAGTCCAGCCCGAACTGCCAAGCCATGCCTTCCCTGGATCGGAATCAAGCTTCCGAGGACCGGTTTCTGGCATTTCAGCCGTCTTCAGCCCGGCTTGCTTGAATCCAGTGGCAAAATGAGCAAGGGACTCACGTCTGAGCATACCCTGCCAACTTATGGCGAACAAAGTGGTACAAAAGGGGGTGGTGATGGACGGAGCATCTGAACCAATCAAACACTCACACCCAGTCAACAGATCTGGGTTTAATACATCACAGTTCTTTAGCCCACTCTGCCACCCCAGTTCAGACATGGCCATATGCAAATCAGTCTGACCCTGTGCCTCATGGGAACAGTCCAGCCCGAACTGCCAAGCCATGCCTTCCCTGGACCGGAAACAAGCTTCCGAGGACCGGTTTCTGGCATTTCAGCCGTCCTCAGCCCGGCTTGCTTGAATCCAGTGGCAAAGTGAGCAAGGGACTCACGTCTGAGCATACGCTGCCAATTTATGGCGAACAAAGTGGTACAAAAGGGGGTTGTTTGTATGAACTGTAGTTTGTGTGTGTTTTATTCTTGGCTGCTGTGTTTTCGGCAGGAAAGGAAAATACAGCATAATCCGACCTTGCATCCATTGTTGGCAAACAATTCTGCTCTCTTGGACATTTTTCTATTGACAAAGCACTTTGTGGTCATCCACAAGATTTCCTCCATTCTGCACAAACTAACTCGAACTCTAGGGTTGAGCTTCTTATCATGTAATGTCAAGATTACCACATATGATAGCCTTAAATCCAATACTACTGATATTGTGTGTGGTTTTCCTCATCAAAAACCTCAAGTGCTTCACAGCTTACATTTGTTTTTCTTTTCTTAAGGACTACTTAGGGCCTCGATTTTAATGTAATAAAGAGCAGGGCAATGTGATGAAAAATTAGAAGATGGCAGAGCGAATGGAGCTTCGTAGTAGTGGGGGGAAAAAATAAAGGCCGCCTTTCTCTGTAGTGCGCAACCTCCAACACTAAAATCTGCTCAATTAACAATAATCGTCTGTATTTTAAAAAAAAATACAAATACTAAAGCTGCTTCTTTGTTTATTCATTTTAGGGGGTACCCAGCCTGCCCCAATGCTGTGTGCCCAGTGCATCAGTTTTCTTCTGATGCAAAAAAAGCGCTTGTTAGTGCTGACCATCTTTAGTTTTGACTGAATCTCAAGGTCAGGCTTATTTTCTGACACGCTCCGTTGTTACGTAGCCTCATCGTTTATCAAATCGCTGAGACACACGCATGTGTCCCCTGATAGCCGAGGTGTGCACTGCAGAACTCTTCCTGACATCAGCAATGCACTTCTGAGTGGCCACTGCTACCCGCGTGCACATGGGTGAGGTGAATTACTCCTATAGATGTGGTTTTCAGGATATGAATGTTAATCCTCAAGTAGTGTGCACCACTCAACGATAGAGGAGCAGAGCTGGCAGTAGGTTTTCATTTTTTATTACTATAGATATATTTGATCGTAGATAAAGAATCGCCTAATCCCAGAACTCTAGATACGAGGTACAATATTTACTTCCCTCAACTACCACAGATTTTGAGGTAAACTTTCCTACATCAGTCGCTTACGAATTACTAATGCAGTAGTCTGCTAAATTGTAATGAAATAAGATTGGATACTCATGTAAAGAATTGGACTAAACGTAGATCTCTGTTTTTATGCTAGTACATTTGTGAATTTATGTAGCAAATTTGCATTTGGAGTATTCTATTTAGAGATCTAAGAGTAAATAAATTATTTTTCAGAATATCTCATCTAGAGATTTAAGCAGCTTCAGAAAAGAGTCCCAAAAACTATTCCTGTAGTCAAGAATGCAATAAATAATCTTTTAAAAGAGGGCTGTTGGCTCTATCCCATCATCCATTAGTGGTATGGTGGGCTAGATGTCTGATCCCGTTTCTGTCAGATGCATCGTTCAGCAATAATAAGCATTGAGATCCTATCTGTTATAATATGCTTATCTCATTTTAGAGCTCATGAGAGAGCATGTATAATGAATGTACTGATTGATCTCTGAATATTTATTTAAAATCTCATCTCAGTAATACATTTCAATGTCCGATTATTGTTTATCAAGATTCTGAATGTCTCCAGCTATTAGCATTGATGGGTAATTCAGCCGGTTGCATTTTTGCTGGTGACTAATGCCAGGTATGTAGTTTTTTAAAACAGTAATGCATCATGAGGTGGATTTTAGAGTGCTACTTGTCACCATGAGGGTACCGAGGCGCTGGTATATCCTCTTTTGTAATCAAGTCTAACTTGTATTGAGGACAGTCTCAAATTAGACCAGTTCGTCCTTTTGCCACTTTGATTTAAAACACATTCTTGACTGTCCAGAGAATGCTTTATCTAATAGAGGATGTATATAATAATGAGACAAGCCCCTTGCATCTTCTCCATTGGGTCTTATATCTGTATACCCATACATTTCCCTTTATTATTTTAGAGCATTCTTAAGACATTGGTGCATTTGTCCAGTTTTAAATGTATTTTTCCTGAAGCGCCTAGCTGAAAATCCTGACTAAACCAGTTAAACCAGCTTTGAGGATCTATGAAGCTAAGGCAATTGGGTCTGCGCTCTATGGGGCAGAGATGTGGGGTTATGAAAATTTGAGTGCCCTCCAAATATCAGAGAATACATTTCTGAGGTTAATAACTGGTACCCCGAATAGCACTCCATTACTGCCCTTGAGATATGATCTTGGCAGGAAGCAAATTGTGGATTTAGCCAGACTACGGCCAATCTTATACTGGCGTAGGCTCTGGACTACCCCCGAGCTCGCCCATTATGCGGAAGGATTTACTGACGTTATCCAAGCAGACTGTTTCCATAAGATTACTTGGTTTAAAAAGCTAAAATTGATGTTGTTTGAGCTCGGGTTAAGTGAGTTGTGGTTTGACCCATCAGGAGCTCTATTTCTGTCTAAGTCAATCTTAAAGAACATGTATTGGGAATATGTTGCTAACGCCAGTTTGAGTAATTCTAATAATGGATCCATGGCTGCTAGTTTTCTGGAGGTCAAATTGTTTCCTGTATTTGAAATGTACTGGGATTTTATATCTAAACCCTTAGACAGAAAACATTTGTTCCAAATGAGAGCTGGTTCACTCCCCTTAAGATTACGAACAGCTAAATGGGGCTCTGGAGGGTCCACTATCTGCCCTGCTTGTGGCTCAGGTAGTGAATCTCTCGGACACTTTTTGTTTTCCTGCAAAGTGTATAGTGTTCCTAGACGAGTTTGGTTGGCTCCTATGTGCAGAAACCTTGGTACCACATGTAGTAGAGTTGCGTTGCGTATTTTATGTACAACCTCCCTCACATGGATCATAATTGCCACTGCAAAATATCTTGGGTGGGCTTGGATCATCAGGCAGAGACTGCTAGTAATGTAACTATTCTCTGCCGATGACAAGCAGAGATTGCTAGTGATTTGACTATTCCCTGCTTATGTATTGTAACAGTGTCTCCATGAAATGTATATTAAGATTTTTTACTTTGGTCATTTAAAATCAAGATTTTAATAATGAACTTTTACACCTTCTTAATTGTTTATTAATATTATGGTTTGTTTTATACAATGGTTTTATGGACTTGTAAGTGCTTTGTATTACTTGAGTACTTGTACATTTAATTGTTTCTTAATATGTTTGTATGTCTTGCTTTTATGAGTAATTACTCGAATAAAGCACTTTTGAATTGAATTGAAAATCCTTATTAACCAAAACGTTCTCATATCAGCCCAGTCCTTCCCCTAAAAGGTTTTCTGTGTAAGCATTTAACTTATCTTTTGACCAAATATAAACTTCTAAGTGTATCTCTGAGTTAATTTTCAAAATATCATGTAATCTGTTTCGGCATATAGTATTTGATTATATAATGAGAGTTTCATTTGCCAGTATTGTTTTGTCAAGCATAGATTATAGGTGTCTGAGGAGGACTTTATCACTAATTACTCGAAGCTAGTCCGTTTGACTTAACCTTAGAATGTGTAAAAACAGAAAATTAAATTCTCCTTGTCTGGTAAACTGAGTGACAAACCTTGTTTGAAGGCTAGGGGCTACTGGACTTCCACCACAGTGCTTGGAGTTGTTTGCTTCTGATATCACAGGGTCCATTCTGATATGGCACTGCAAGATGGGCCATGTTCAATTCCTTCAGAATGTGACTCTCAGTGGTAGAAATGGCGGTAGTCACTGGCTTCTCAGGTCGGTAGTGTGGGGGTGCTCAAGCTGAGAGTTTCACATCATACAGCAGCCTAATAAACTCAGTGTTTGACTGCAAGACATAGGTTTGTGCTGACACGTTTAAGATTAGGCACCTTTCACCGATTGGTTAGTTTTCCAAACACGAACGATTGGTCGACAATTTTATCTAGCTGTCCCAGCAGTGAATCAATGGCGCAGAATACTATGCATGTGGTGTTTTTCTGCACGTTTTTTACCCAGCAGAGGAAGCACTATATTTTACCTATTCTAAGAGAGGCACACTTTACGCAGTTTCGACCTGCGTATATGATGCTTACAATCTCTGCCCACTCTGGAGATTTATTGCAGCGTGGCATCCTTTTTTTGGGCTGTCCTTTACTCCAGAAAGAAAATGTCTTTATCTCCTTCACATTAACGAATATGGTGTATAACTATATGTTGCAATGCTGGGTGGTGTAATCTGCGCCTAGTATATTTTATCTATTGTTTACCTACTATCATTCTATGTTCCTACAATTGAAAAAAATGTGTCTGTTTGCTGGGGCAGATGGGGAGTGCATGGCGGACCCATTACACGGGTTTTGTCTCCCCTTGTTTGCTCAAGTTTTGCTGAATTACAACCATGTTGTAGGAACTTTGTGTGAATGCGAGAAACAATCCACCTAAATGTGAAAGTTTTTAATACTTTGTCGTTTTACTGATGAAAATGGGTTGTTGATCAACGCTATTTAGTGGTTGTGTCATTTCACCTTAAATCTCTACTACTTATGTGGTCCTCCTGTCGAATTGGGCATATATTTTGAATCGATCACATGAATTGTATTTTTATATTTTTTATCTTGTACTGTGTTATATATTGCTTTTATGGATGGCTAACTGCCACCGAATAAAGTTATATATTGCGTGATTGATTGATTGACATTCGAGAAAGAAAGTACTTTAATGCACACTAGAATGTACTAACACGTAAGAAACAGAACAATTTAGTGTCATGGATGCTGTTAGGCAGGACTGCACCTCTATCTGATGTTTCTCCCTGGACGCCGTTTCTGATCTTGACTTCTCCCCCTCTTCAGCTAAGGACTATAATCAGAACAAAACTTCCACCTGCATCCGCATCTTTTCAGTGGCCTACAAATAGCAGTTCAGCATTTTAGAGGTTGTTAATCTATTGTGCCCAATATATATCTTCTCATAATTAGATTTTGGTCTCATGCTTTAATCAAGAGTTACTTCGTCTTTGTGACCTTTTGTCTCTCTCAAGAAATAATTTGCAACTTGCCTTCCCAGAAGATGCCATAACAATGTAGGCATTTACACAGGAATTCAAGAATTAATTGAAAACATTTATTGCCTTCTATTGCCACAATATATCTATAACGTAGTTCCAAAATCAGAACTTGCCTTCGGGGTTTTCAACGCAAGATATTTTCCTCAAATAACTAACTCCCAGTTACAAAGGTGCATTCAAGTTAGCCCCAGTAGTCCTCTCAAGCAAAGCCCAAATTAAGTTTTTTTTTTTTTTTACATTAAAATCATTTTTATTGAAATAACATATACAAACGAAAATACATACATGAATTCATACATGAAATAACGGAAGCCAATAAAGAAAAATGAGAAAAAAGAAAATGAAAAAGAAAAAGAAAAAAAAAGAAACAATATAAATGGGTCCGACTTAAAAATAAACATACAAATAAGTTGATACTTATAAGTTTGTATACCCAAGTACCTGTTGGTTACACCCAGTGTCAACATGACAATAGTATTGCGGGTACATCGGTGGACGAGGCTAACTATTACAAACGGCCATGTAAGCAAGTAATGTGGTTATATTCAAAACATTGAAATTACCATGAAGTTACATATATTACTGTAATGGGAGGAAGTCACGGGGGATCAAACGAAAATGAGAGGCGTCTAGGGACTTCCAGAGTTTCCTGTGAGTATTACGCCAAGGAGAGGAGTGGAGGGGCGGATTGCCCGCTCCTCTCAGAAAGGATAGCCATTCTTGCCAGATTCTAAAGGACACATCTTTAGCATTCATCCATTTGCATAATATGACTTTGCAAGCTAAGGTAAGCAAGAGATCCAACAGCTGGTGGTCATTATCGTTGGCTAGCGTTGGGTCTAAGATGCCTAAGAGAATTCTCTGGGGGGGTTGTAATTGAAAAAGTGATCTATACATTTATACATTTTTCCTCAATACAGTTGCAAGGAGGGACAAGTGAAGAGCAAGTGAGCAAGATCTCCGACAGCGGAGTTACAGTTCCAGCATGTCTGATTCTCTCTTAAACGTAGTTTAAAAAGTTTTTCAGGTGTCCAGTATGACCTGGTGAGTATCATATATTTCGTTTGAGACAGGATAGGGGACATTTTATTCGAGAAGGCTGTGCTATATATTTTATCCCAGTCAAACCTGAGATTGGTAGAGTTGTGTTCTGATACCCATTTGACCTCATTTTGTCTGTGTGATTTTCAAGGGAGGGGTAGAAGGAGTTTATAATTTCTTGATACAATATGACCTGCTTTCGAAATTCGTGATATCCGAGATGTTAGCCAAGGGTCATAGGGCTTAATAGTGCGCGCTGAAAGAAGAGCTTTCAACTTCAGGAAGTCGTAAAAATCCATGGGAGTTAAATTGTGTTGGGCCTGAAGAGTTGAAAAAGGTATTGGATGGGGGCCTGCATAGAGGTCTTTTACTAAGTTTATGCTCTTCCGAGACCAGAGTTCCCAGTAAAGCATGCTACCTTCCAGCTTCAGCGAGGGATTCTGCCACAAAGAGACTATATTAGATTTGTTTAATCTTAATTTTGATTTTTGGAGCTGATCTAGTCTCAGGAGAGCACGTCTAGTATTGAGGAGAATATAACAAGAATGAGGCAGATGGGAAAGATCCATGGTGAGGAGGGCAGGTAAAGGCATGTTGTCGATGAGTGATTTCTCTATGTCTAGCCAGATTGGTGTGTAGTCCGGATTTACAGTCAGCCAGCTGGCTCCTTGCTTGCATAAAAATGCTGAAGTTAGGGAGACCCAGACCGCCTTTTTCTTTAGATAGGGCGGTCAGATATTCTGAGTTTCTTCCCCTGCCAAAGGAAAGTATTAAAGAGCTTATCAATCTTGTTCAAGAAGTCATCGGCAACATGCTCGCAAGGTAATTAACTAAGGGAGTCACCATCATTCATTTTCAGTGTTACAGCTCTGCCCCACCATGAAAGATATTTAGGTGACCACCCTTCTAGTAGATTGGAGATTTTTTTAAAGATTAGATTTTCGTTGATGTGGAGGGTAGAGATTAAATCTTTGTCAAAATCCAGACCCAGGTATTTAAAGCATTTTGGTTGCCATGTCAGGCCGGAATCCCCCAAAACGTCCTTGTTACCTACATTATTCAGGAGCTTTACTTCAGTTTTATCTTTGTTTAGTTTGTATCCTGACACACGGGAGAAACTTTCAATTGAGGACATGAGAGTAGGGATGGCCTCCTCCGCCTCTTCCGAGACCACTAAAACGTCATCCGCATAAGCAGTAAGTTTCACCGCTCATTCGTTAAAGTGGACTCTGCGATCCGGTCATTGTTGCTGATGTGGAGTAAGAATGGTTCAATTGCAAGTAAAAATAATGAGGGGGAGGGGGGGCAGCCATGCCTGGTTCCTTGTTGTAGCTGGAAGGGTGATGAGAACAAGCCACCCGCTCGGACCCTAGCCGAAGGGCTGAAATACAACGACATTACCATCCTCGTGAAATTTCCTCCAAGCTCAAACTTATTCAGCAATGCTTGTAGGTACGACAAATCAACTTTATCGAAAGCCTTTTCGGCATCAAGTGTTATCGCTACCGTGGGAGATGTGGCCAGTTTAGCCTTTTCCAATACATGAGCTAAAATCCTGGTGTTGTCACTGGAAAGACTGCTCTTTAAAAAAACAACCTGAGAGGGTTGAATAAGTTTGGGCAGGATCTTTTGTAGCTAGGATCATAGCAAAAAGCTTACAATCTATGTTGATAAGGGAAATTGGTCTGTAATTTTTGGGGAGTGTTGGGTCTTTCCCTTCCTTGGGTAGCACTGCAATGATGGCTTCAGACAGTGTACCAGTGATTTTACCTGTTTCATTAAACAAAGTGTATTAGTGGCGGAGATAAGAGAGAGGGGAAACACTTGTAAAATTTTGCGCTGAACCCATCAGGGCCTGGTGCCTTCCCACATTTTAGAGATTTAATTGACTTTTCAATTTCCAGGGTGGTGATTGGGCTATTAAGTTCCGCTTGCTCTGTGTCTGAGAGAGTCGGTAAGTCACATTCGTTAAGATATTCCTGAATTTTAGCATTTTCTAAATCTTTATTTTTGGAGTATAAGGTGTTATAAAAGTATTTGAAGATTTCCGCAATCTTCTCTGGATCAGAGTATGTCATGCCATTATGATCTTGTATGCTATTAATTGTGTTCTTTTGCACTTTAAATTTTAAGGATGCAGTTAAACTCTTACCCGCCTTATTCGATTCACATAGCTTGAACCTCTTTTGTCTGTTTATCCAAACCCCTGCTCTATTGCTTATTATTTTATTATATTCGTATTTTTTATTAGCTAGTTTATTCAGTACGAATTCATCTCTAGATGCCAGGTGCTTACTTTCTAGGGCTGAGATCTCCTTTTCTAACTCGTCAAGGGCCTTGTTGTATTCCTTGTTAGCGGCTGATCTGATTTTAATGATTACGCCCCTAATAGTGCTTTACAGAGCTTCTCAGCGAGTTAGGTCAGAAGTGCGCCCCTCTTATTATGCTCTAGGTAAGATTGGATTGCAGGCTCTATGAATGGGTTATGCTGCTCCTTATCCAACACTTTATCATTTAGTTTCCAGATGGACTGACGACTGGTCGGTTTTACGTTGAAATGGATATATGCAGGAATGGTCTGATATTACTCTGGGCTCTATCGACGTCTCTTCGACTCTAGAGGTAGCGTTACTCGTGATAAATAGTCAATGCGAGTGTAGGAGTCGTGGGGTGGTGAATAAAATGTGTACTCTCTACTCGTGGGGTTTTGTCACCTCCAAGAATCTAGCAAATTAAAACGAGTGCAGAGGTTAGTAAAGGCTTTGTGGGATTTGTTACTACGGTAAGCGCACCTTGAGTCCCTGTCTAGAATCGGGTCTAAGGGCAGATTAAAGTCTCCCGCCAAGATATGCATGGCCGAGTCAGGAATAGCCTCAATCTGTTTAGTTAAGTCATTCCAGAAGTTTAGCTCGCTTGTATTTGGGGCATAGACATTCGTGACATAAAATTCTGTGTTGTCCTTAATTAATCTATTTGTGACCCATCTCCCATTAGTGTCGGCTGTGTATGATCCCACCTCAATATTTGATTTTTCGCTATCAGGGTCAGGACACTGTTTTCAGTCCTGCCCTCATGCTATTAATTTGTGACATTTGTACTTTTGACTTGTGATATATATATATATATATATATATATATATATATATATATATATATATATATTACCTACTGGCGGTCGCCAGTAGGTATATATAGTTAGGATTTTTTCTCTATGGGTTTTTTGAAAATTCTATGTCTAATAACTTTGGCGTTTGTGGACGGAATTGGCTGAAATTTTCAGGAAAATGGCACATTTTGTTTCTGAGCAGCCCTTGAAAATTTGGGGGGGGGTCGTCAAGGGGGGGCTGAGAAAAAAGGGGGGTCCCAAAACGTGTTTTTAACATTGAGTTTTCCATAGGGCGGTTGGCCTCACTTTTAGCCCGAACGGCTGAATGGATTTGCACGAAACTTGGCAAAATTGTAGGGACTGGTAGCCCGATGTGCCTTTTGTAGGTCTCAATATATGTGCTCCAGTGGATTTTGAGAAATTAACGTTTAAAAAAAGATATATATCTGTAACAGCGGACCGGGCAGCGCTCCAGGACGCGTACTTTTCGCGCAACGGAGCTTTGTGAAGCGAAGCTGATTGGTTCTCCGGCGTCTGTCAACATTCCAAACAGTCCGTAGCGGCCGCCATCTTGTCTCTCGGTAGGATCGAGAGACAAGAGGAGGCCAAAGCGAAGGGGCAAATGACCATAAGGGGGAATAGTAGATCCTCGCTGACCCCCTACGTTTGATGTGGAGGTTTTAAAAGGGCCCCGCGGGGCAAAAAAAAATAAAATAATAATAATCGAACGGCTGAATGGATTTGCACGAAACTTGGCAAAATATTAGGGACTGGTAGCCCGATGTGCCTTTGCTAGGTCTCAATATATGTGCTCCAGTGGATTTTGAGAAATTAACGTTCAAAAAAAGATATATATCTGTAACAGCGCTCCGCTTCGCGTACTTTTTGCGTTACGGAGCTTTGCGAAGCTGATTGGTTCTCCGGCGTCTGTCAACATTCCAAACAGTCCGTAGCGGCCGCCATCTTGTCTCTCGGTAGGATTGAGAGACAAGAGGAGGCCAAAGCGAAGGGGGAAATGACCATAAGGGGGCATAGTAGATCCTTCCTGACCTCTTAGGTTTGATGTACCATTTTGCCAAGTTTGGTGTAATTCCGTTCAGCCATTCAGGCTGTAGACGTATGTAAATGTCCTATGGAAAATTGCATGGGGAAAACACATTTGAAAGTGTTGAAATTTAGAACCAATTAAAATGTTACTTTGGTTTTGTATTTGTGTGTGATGAAAGTTAATTGGTTATGTATATACCGCCAGTAGGTATATATAGTTAGGATTTTTTCTCTATGGGTTTTTTTAAAATTCTATGTCTAATAACTTTGGCGTTTGTGGACGGAATTGGCTGAAATTTTCAGGAAAATGGCACATTTTGTTTCTGAGCAGCCCTTGAAAATTTGGGGGGGGTTCGTCAAGGAGGGGCTGAGAAAAAAGGGGGGGTCCCAAAACGTGTTTTTAACATTGAGTTTTCCATAGGGCGGTTGGCCTCACTTTTAGCCCGAACGGCTGAATGGATTTGCACGAAACTTGGCAAAATTGTAGGGACTGGTAGCCCGATGTGCCTTTTGTAGGTCTCAATATATGTGCTCCAGTGGATTTTGAGAAATTAACGTTTAAAAAAAGATATATATCTGTAACAGCGGACCGGGCAGCGCTCCAGGACGCGTACTTTTCGCGCAACGGAGCTTTGAGAAGCGAAGCTGATTGGTTCTCCGGCGTCTGTCAACATTCCAAACAGTCCGTAGCGGCAGCCATCTTGTCTCTCGGTAGGATCGAGAGACAAGAGGAGGCCAAAGCGAAGGGGCAAATGACCATAAGGGGGAATAGTAGATCCTCGCTGACCCCCTACGTTTGATGTGGAGGTTTTAAAAGGGCCCCGCGGGGCAAAAAAAAAATAAATAATAATAATCGAACGGCTGAATGGATTTGCACGAAACTTGGCAAAATATTAGGGACTGGTAGCCCGATGTGCCTTTGCTAGGTCTCAATATATGTGCTCCAGTGGATTTTGAGAAATTAACGTTCAAAAAAAGATATATATCTGTAACAGCGCACCGCTTCGCGTACTTTTTGCGTTACGGAGCTTTGCGAAGCTGATTGGTTCTCCGGCGTCTGTCAACATTCCAAACAGTCCGTAGCGGCCGCCATCTTGTCTCTCGGTAGGATTGAGAGACAAGAGAGGCCAAAGCGAAGGGGGAAATGACCATAAGGGGGCATAGTAGATCCTTCCTGACCTCTTAGGTTTGATGTACCATTTTGCCAAGTTTGGTGTAATTCCGTTCAGCCATTCAGGCTGTAGACGTATGTAAATGTCCTATGGAAAATTGCATGGGGAAAACACATTTGAAAGTGTTGAAATTTAGAACCAATTAAAATGTTACTTTGGTTTTGTATTTGTGTGTGATGAAAGTTAATTGGTTATGTATATATTTCAAATGAGAGGAAACCACAGCCATTTTGTGATACTACTGTCTGAGGTACATTTGTGAGGAATTTTTGGTGGTGAATTTCTGGTGTTTGATTTACACAGTACTAACACTTCTCCTACTTTTAAAAAGGTGAGTTGTTAATTTGTAAGGGGAACTATGTTGTACACTTGAAGATAATTTGAAAAATGTTTTCTGTTATTTATTTGCAGTCCTTCTGTTATACTAAATACTTGATAAAGTTAGTTTTATATTATGTATTACTAAAAACGATAAATGAAAGTGATTATTTTTTTCTGCAATTTACAGCAAGCAATTTCAAAATAAAATGGCTCACAATGAAGAGACCGTGGCAATTTCTTTTGAATTGTCCACTACATTGATTGAAATTGAGAGCACCAATAATGAAATATTGTCACAAGGAGGACATGACTTGTATGATTCCATTAGATTGATTGAAATGGACAGCACCAAGAATGAAATATTGTCACAAGGAGATGACTTGAATGATTCCACTACATTGATTGAAATTGAGAGCACCAATAATGAAATATTGTCACAAGGAGGAGATGACTTGTATGATTCCATTAGATTGATTGAAATGGACAGCACCAATAATGAAATATTGTCACAAGGAGGAGATGACTTGAATGATTCCACTACATTGATTGAAATTGAGAGCACCAATAATGAAATATTGTCACGAGGAGATGACTTGAATGATTCCACTACATTGATTGAAATTGACAGCACCAATAATGAAATATTGTCACAAGGAGGAGATGACTTGAATGATTTTTTTTGATCAATCTCTTGATGGCGAATTTATCGAGTGTTTGGAGACCATAGAGTTACAAGAATCATCATTGGAGACTTTTCATGAGGACATTGCTGATGAGGACATGTTACTAGTTCTTTCAAATTTAGAAAATTCTGAAGAATAAATTTATATTTAGAAATCAAAAATAGTTTGAGACATTATTCATTTTTATTTTTAATTTATGAGGTTGTAGCGAAGTGATTGTAGTATAAAATGAGACTTATAGTATAGAGTGCAACATTTTTATGTTACATGGTAAGTTTACTCATATTTACTTCCCTTCTGCCACTATATTATCTCCAATGTGTATTTGACATCTCTTCTTCATCTCCGGCCTCCTTTCTCTCACTGTGTGTCTCCGATGCATCTCATCGCTGCTATTTTGTGTAATTACAGAAGAGAGTAAAATAAAATAGTTCGGAACGTGAAAAGGGGGCAAAGTAGAGTACTCCTCACCCCCTAGGCCTTTTTAGGCGGTCCCAAAAGGATCAGTTTCTGCTTTCCTGAGAGATTATGGTATGAGTTCCATATACCACAATAACTTGCATTACAACATGCAAGATATCTATCTCCTATTACCAACTTTTGGAGATATTCGCGCTAAGCGCGAATATCTCCAAAAAGTAACACCTGCCCTGAGCAGTTCTTAGCCATGTTATCCAATGGGAGGTGGATAACATGGCTAAGAGCATTAGCTCGGTAATGCATGAATATCGCTGAGTTTTTAGCGATATTCATGCATTGCGGCCGTTTATTATCGCATTTGCGATAAACCTTGATAATAGCAAGGTTTATCTTCGATAATTTCTGACGATGCTTAGTGGTAAAAAATTCGTTGGTAAGCATCGTTAGCGATAAATATCGCTTAACTTTGGTAATATGCCCCAACGTCTGTTAACGTTCGATTCGAAGGAAATGAGGAAGTGTTGAAAAACATTGTCTGCGCCATCTTGCCTTTTTTGAAATGCCACACTTTTGTCGTGCACGGCAGCCATTTTAGATGTCTTGACCAGACCCACTCTCTGCACGCTGTCGATTCGTAGCATGGCTCCTCACCCACGCAAGCATCTTCCCCAGGCACTGGTCACCACCGCTCTCTGTCTTATGCATGGGCAATAAACCTCTCCCCATCTGCGCTGCTCTTCCCTGAGAATCACACTCTGTGCCCGCCCGACACCTCCCTTTCGCCCTATTCACTACCGCACCCTCTGACACTCCTCTTCCTCTGTGTCCGATTGTCCAGGCTATCAGCTAGCCCTGCAGATGTAGTTTATGGCCCCAGCTGTAAAGAATCACCCCTCTTCAAAGGAGTTATAGTAGATCAAGGCCCACACCCGATGAGATCCGTCACACCACACGTGTTCCTACTATCTGAAAACCATCCTGTATTGTGATTGGGGAGGGGACCGATCCTGAAGCGGAAGATTCCAGGAATGACTCTTTGTACATCAAAGTTTTTACAATTATGTGTCACATTAAAAATATATAGCACTCCAACAAAGTAGTAGGAATATAAAACTTTAATAACATATAAATATATACAACAAAACAAAAACAGTAAAAACATTTAAACAACGAAGAGACCGTGGCAATTTCTTTTGAATTATCCAATAGATTTATTGAAATTGACAGCACCAATAATGAAATATTCTTGTCAGTAGCGGTCTGTTGTGCGAATAGTTCCAAGGCAGCAGAACGCGCTGAAATCTAGATGGCACGAAGGTGATGTCTAGTA
Organism: Lissotriton helveticus; assembly: GCF_964261635.1. NCBI lineage: Eukaryota > Metazoa > Chordata > Amphibia > Caudata > Salamandridae > Lissotriton > Lissotriton helveticus. Next base: position 1,505,638,657 of record NC_136069.1, on the reverse strand, counting down.
AGTTGCCGCCCAGCAAATAACGGCGTGGGGCGCCGCGGGGGTGAGTGAGTCCAGTAGGCACCACAGCTATTCTTACCGGCATTGCAGAATTACTGCTGGGGACAATGCCTGTGCTGTAGCAGGGTCACAGCAGAAACAAAAAGGATTCTGTTGAAGATGTTGTTGGTTTTCAATTTGAAAACAGTTCTGGTGTCAACTGCTATGCTAATGTAGTGGTTAATGTTTTGTTTTCTCTAGAAAATGTAAAAGAGGGGGAGGCAGTCCAAAGTTCCGTTAAAAGGGCAAAGGAAAGGATCGGTGGTTTGAACTATCAGTCAAAAAGGGGAGGGGGTGCAATAATTTTTCCTACCGGGTCACACTGTGCTTTCACCGGAAGTGAGGTCTGCAGGATTCTAGTAACGCAAAGTGAGACTGGCGCCAGCATGGGAGCGCCGACGTCCCGCGGATACAGTTTCGTCACTCCACGGGCGATCATGGCAGTCATTCCCCATCGGGGGTCGGAGACTCCCGCGGCTCCTCTAGAATCTTCAAGGTCGTGGAGGACTACGGTGGTGGAGTCAACCAGTGACCGGGCCATTTCTTTATGCTGGGCCCGCTCTTGTCAGGTCGACCGCCATTTTGAGAGTTCGGCAGCTACCGGCGATCGCGGGGTCACATGAGCGGACGGGCTCCACCCTGCCGGGCGAGACGTTGCAGCATGGCCATAGTGGAAGAACCCTTTTCCGGGCGCCTGGAGCGCTGAGGGTGCAGCTGGGAAGCCTCCACCTGGGGAGGCGGGAGAGGCCTGTTCGCACCGTCTCTCCCTCCCAGTGCACCCCACGGCGTCTCGCTTGAGATTTGTTATGGCCGGACCAGGCGATGAGGACGAGGGGGGGGGGGGTCGGAGGCATGTGCAAGACATCCCCCCCCAGTGTTGTCGCAGCCATTATTCAAGAAAGAAGAAGTGTCCCGTCCGTCTTCGGGCCGGGCTTCCGGTAGATGTCGGCCGGACGCCCCTGGCTCTGGCCCCATGAACGGGTTTCTTGGTTTATCGGCTGCAGCCGGATCCCGTCGGCCTCGGCCCCCCGACCGTTGGTGGCCGGACCGGAAGAGCATGTGGCGGGACTACCTGCAACTCTCAAGGGCCACCGCGGCCGGACTGGGAGAGAGAGGGGAGGGTCGAGGAGACATTCCCCCCCCCTGCAACTGTTCAGCGTTGTAAAGGCAATCCCCTTGCCGGGTCCCGCTGGCCTCGGCCTCTCCTCCGGCTACACCCTACGTTAGGATCTCCTGGCCGAGGCGTGGCAGCAGGACCTGCCTTATATGGGCTGCTCCCGGCTGGGCGTAGCCGGAACCCTGCCCCACCTTGGAAGTTTCCAGAGTGGGGGCGGATGTTCTACTGACTTGCATTTTCCCTAGTCTATCGATTTTTTTGGCGTGGCAGGCGGTGGGACAGCGAGGGGTGATTTGGTTTCTCTTACTGTTTTTCTGGTCTCTCACCACTGGCATATTTTAACGTTTTCTTGTTTCTAGGACATTAATAGGTTTTATCATTACGTTATGTTATCGTTTCTTTGTTCGTTGTTTAATAAAAGTTCATGTTCATCAGTGGCCTACTGATTTTCGTTTTCCTATTCTTTTCTTTCCAGGTTGTTTCATGCTAAAGTTTCTGTTAACAGGATACAGTGATCACTTCGTTATTATTGCATATGTCCTTTTCACTAGGGGTGCTCTCTGGTCGGGCCAGATGACGTATCTCTAGTAAATGGTCCGGGTGAAACAGGTGCATCAATCAGTGGGGAGTAGATAGGCATGACAGATTACAACGGGGGAGAAAGGTCCGCATTACGTACCCTTTCACTACTTGCAAAGATTTTCCTACGTTTATTTGCAAACAGGGAATACCTCCAAAAAGAACTAATTCCCAAACAGTCAATGTTCGGACAATCAATCAATCAATGAGGAATGAAATAGGTACGACGTGTTAAAGGCTTGCGTTACCTACCCTTCACTATCTGCAAAGGGAGAGAGAATATTCCTATTCTTCCTCGTTTGCAGGCAGAGAAGATCCTTAAGAGAATTAACTTCGAACAATTCAATGCTCGATTCAAACAATCAACAAGGGGTACTGTGAACACAAATGAACGCCGCTTATGTACATACGCATTGCTATTTTCAACAGGTTGTTCCTAATGTTTCTATTTTAGCGAGGTCAAAAAGAGATCCCATTAGTGGCCTACTGATTTTGCTCGATTCCTTTTGTTTTTTTACACGATTTTTCGCTATCTGCAAAGACTAAACAGAGTATTGCGACTCTGTGCTTGTTTGTAAATAGAGAATGAACCAAAGAGAACAATCAATCAAATGGAGAGAGAAGCAGGCACGACGGATTACAAAGGGGGCAAAGGGCTGCGTTAACTACCCTTCACTATCTGCAAAGAGAGAGTACTCCTAATAGAAATGAGGGGTGGGGGGCAGCATTCAAAGCAGATCAGTGTGCATAAACACGAAAATGTTTTTACTTACCACGTACTTGACATTCGACAGCTTATGATATTTGCTATTAAAAAACCATTGAAATTCACTGAAAAACCCATAGGTTATAGACCATATATAGTTAGGAATTAGCATTTACAAAACCTTGAAAATTCACTGAAAAAACCATAGGTTATACACCATATATAGTTAGGAATTAGCATTTAAAAAACCTTATTTTACTCACACAAAACCATTGAAATTCCATATATAGTTAGTTGCACTAACTATATATCGCGCACCCGCAATCCACTGCTGATCATGTCACATATTACATCATTCATGACATGGTCAGTGACATCACTGATGACATCACTGATGACATCTCAAATGACATCACTGATGAGATCACTGATGACATCTCATTTGACATCAATGACCACATCACTGATGATATCATTCATGTGACAATACAATGCATCTCCTCACGTTTTAATATAACCTCTGTTTCACCCAGTGTTAAATACAGAGTATAATTTTTGAAACCATTGACACACCAATACTAGTTACTACATACGAACTCACTGATTCCTACGTCTACACACACATTCACTCATTCACCCATACAATCATTCATACATACAATCACTCATCTTTACAACACTATCATATGCAAGTATACACCTATACAGACACTTACACTCTGCCACTCATCCATGGAGTTACTCACACACCTAGTCAGTCCTGTAAAGAATCAATCACACTTCCATTTTCTTGTCTATACAGTTAAACATAGAGCACCTTACATTTTCAAACATATACTAACACATACTTACTTTCTTATACAATCATTGATACAAGTACACATTGATCTGCACAGTCACACACCTCCCAGCCAGCCACACACACACTCAGTCTCCTATACAAATACTTGGACAATCAATCAATAACCCATATAGTTAATCATATAGCTACTGATCAACACATGCAGCAGTTTACAGAACAACAGACATAATGATGCACAAATTAAGACAGTTTAGTCACTAACCCATGCACTCAGTGAGACACATTTAATCACTCACTCATACATTCAGTCATGCACCTACTAAATCCTTCGTCCAGACACTTATACATCTACTCATTCTTCAATATGTAAAACATATTTAAACTTTACAGAAACACACAGTCACTGGATGATGTCATCAGTGATCTCATCAGTGATGTCATTTGAGATGTCATCAGTGATGTCACTGACCATGTCATGAATGATGTAATATGTGACATGATCAGCAGTGGATTGCGGGTGCGCGATATATAGTTAGTGCAACTAACTATATATGGAATTTCAATGGTTTTGTGTGAGTAAAATAAGGTTTTTTAAATGCTAATTCCTAACTATATATGGTGTATAACCTATGGTTTTTTCAGTGAATATATATATATATATATATATATATCTCTCTCTCACAGGTCAAAAGTACAAATGTCTCAAATTAATAGCATAAGGGCAGGACTGAATTATATGTCTGGGGTATTTTGACCTGTTATTAATGGGGGATCATCATCAGGACCTAAATCTGTGCAAGGTTGAGAAGTTAATATAAATGTTGAGATTAACTGCAGAATTACAGTTATATTGGTCAATTGCAGGACATCTGAATTTAATATCAGCCCTGTTTTCTGCAGGGCCAAATTGCCAGAAATATATGGGGGAACCATTAAGGAATATGTGGAAGGCTGTAGTCTAACCTGAATACAGCGAATGAGGACCAGAACTGCGTCAGGGGACATATCTCCTCAATGAGTATAGGACAGTGTCCAGAATTAACTTCTGCATATGATCAGGGCAGAACTGTTAGGCCCTAATGTTAAAGAAACCTCACATAGCCATTCAATATCTGTATAAGGCATCACTTTACACCTGCTATTTTAGGTTAGGTCTTAATGGCTATGGATAATGGTTTCATAGCAAGTAAAAATGGGAGAGGATAGAGGGGATACCCTACTGAGCCCTCTCTAGAGTAAAATTATCTGGAAAAGAAGCCTGCAAAAGTAACCTTAGTAGATAGAGTTCGAAGCAAGGGATTTTCAATAAAATTCTTTCTACTCCATATTGGTCTTATGTTCTAAAAAAAATAACTGCATTCTATTTTACCAGAAACCACCTAAATATTTATGGCAGTTTTAGCTTTTTCCCCTCATCCAAACAGTATATGAAGTAACCGCATATTAGTGTAATGCGTATCTACTAGGCACGCAGTCTAGTTTTGTTTCATGAATCAAAAATTGAATCAGTTTTTATGTAATCTGTTCAGTAGAACTTTAGCAAGGATTTTGACGTCTGTCTCAAAAATGGATGCAGGCTTATAATTTTCACGTTTTGAGATATCCTGTGTTTATTCAGGAAATACTTTAATCAAAGCCCTATTGAACTCTGGTAGCTATGTGCCTATGTCTTGTATTTCTGTAAACACATTGACAAGAAGTAATGTATAGTCTTTGGTTAATTTATAAAATTCAATTGGAAAACCATTGGAGAGCATGAATGACTTTTCAATGCATTAGAACTCTGCATGGGCTTCAAAAAGGGCGTGTCTTTAGCTGGTTCAAGAGTCCACGTCTTCCTTCACAACCTCAGAAAAGTAAGAGACGCATCTAAAAATCAGATCAAAACTGCAGTCCACTCTGTGATCCCTCGTTTTGACTCCTAGAGGGTACCCCAATCAGACCTAGTCCCACTAAAAGCCATACACAATTCTGCTGCTAGGCTATTGAAGACTTCTCCAAGTAGTGTTGACCATATTTCTCCCAGCCTACACAAATTAATTTGGCTACATCTGAGAGCTAGGATAATCTTCATGCGATGTTGCTTGCCGTACGATGTCTTGCATACTGCTTATTTTTCTCCTCTCTCGGCTCTACTCACCATCAATAAAATAATAATATCTTTGAAGTCAAAATCCGAGTTTGTATTTTGAAATTCAAGCCCATAGATCAGTCTCTGTAGCTGCAGTATCTGCTTAGAACGGACATCCAGAAAACAGCAGAACCCAACCTACCACCCTTATATTCAAGAGAAATCTGAAAACACATCTATTCTGGCTCTTTCTCAATGAAAGTTTGTATACAACACGAACTGTCCCCCTGGAACTGAAATGTGAAGCTGAATCCGTACCCCTGAGCTGAAATGAATCCATACATGTCTTTTACCATCTGCATGACTCTACGTTTTTTCCTCTCGTCTCACTTTTTTATAACCTTCAGTTGACTAGCTGTTAATCAGATTTTATCTCCCCCATTTATTTTAATTCCTATTATTGCACCACCGTGTTCATTGTTTTCTTACTTTTTAAATGTAAAGAGCCAAAAGGAACATGGGTGCTAGTGCACTATATAAGTACACTAAATAAATAAAATTGCTTCCTTTAGATTGTCTAACTGACAGTTCTTTGACCTGCTTTATTTTGTGTGCACCGGTTGTGTTGCCTAATACCAATCTATCCTCTCCTTGCAACCTAGGTAGGGAGCTATGTTTTAAAAATTAATAAGCCTATCGATGGTATCTGATCATTAGGATGAAACATGCATATTCATTAGTGTTGCACATGAGATTAGAGTTACTGTTGTATGATACTCTTTCACTTTTTACATGTTTCCTCTGTCTGCAACAGAATACTTTAGAAAAGATGTCTCGCATGTACCTGCTATTGGACAGATATGCCAGATACCAGGCTGTTATGTGGCTACCACATGTGCGAGCCACATAGTTATACAAATTAGACAGAACATCACATATGCGTCCACCACAGCTAAAATAGTTGGAATCAGCAGCTAAACCAGACACACCAGTAAGACCAGTTCATATTCTCCCCACCAATGTAGAAGACTCCTTTGCAAAGGGTTATTTCCTTGGGCCACCCCTCTCCCACATTAACAGGCACTCCTGGTCACTGAAATAAAACCTTGCCAACCAGCCATCTAACATGACCTCTCGTGGTCTTCCTTTATTGGATTTCAGTGCTAAACTATCGCCTCACACAGGGGACACAACAGTTTTCAGGGTGAAGTAGCTCTGAATACCTTTAAAATATTGCATCATGTAAAACAAATACAAATAGACCAATACATCACAACTGTGATCTGTGAGAAAACACCAGGAACTCACACAACCACACGTCAGACTGGGCAAGGCTCTAATAGGGCACATGAATGGTCATTGTGCAGTTAGAACACTATTTTGTTACTGAGTTAAGCATACTTCGTACTTTTTTATTCACTGACATAGTCCAGTAGCGTGCTGTTCAGTTTCTCCAACACCTTTTAGGTTTCCAAAATGAGCAATCAAAACCTGACCTTTCACTTCACCTTTGCTTTTTTTTTGCACTCATATGTGGTCTCCACTGCCTGTTCCCTTTTATTGATCACGAGTGATTTCTCTCTTTTCTTTTCCCAGGAAGCTATTCTGACCATATGAATGGAAGGAGAAGGTTTCTGTATGCCTCAGTAATTTCCATCCAAGATTCCCCGTTCCTGTATCCTGCTTGTCCAAACTGCTTTTCAAGGCTTGTTCAAGCCTTTCAAAGGTAAAAAAAAATTGTTTCTGCAAGCAGTTGGTGTGTATACTATTGTACGGTTTTATGTTTTTTTTTTAGCTCACTAACCTACAACCCTGAAAAGACCCCTGTTGCCCACCACCATCCTTTCTGCCTCATTTCAGTGGCAACCCCTGGAAGTCCAAACAGCTTTCAAAACACTCTTAGTAGGAGTATGTTATGGGGATTTCTAAAGTGTCCTTTCACACAAAGGGTATCGTGGCGCTGGAGTAGACAAGTAGGCCAATCAGGCTCCTAGTTAATATCCAGCTCTTCAGTTTCCTGCGGAATTTGAGAACGGATGGAGATGTCCTGATGTCGAGTGGAAGGTCGTTTCAGAGGCAATGGTGGAAAAGGAACATCCTCTTGCCTTGCTTCTGTGGGGTATTTTCGCAAGGTGGAGTGAGTCTGAGCGCAGTTGCCTGGTGGGTTGGTGGAAGTTGAGGCGGTGGTTGAGATAGGCAGGTCAGATGCTGTGTAGGGTTTTGTATGTGTCTGTGAGCAGCTTCTGGATTGGTAGTCAGTGTAGGTTGCTGAGGTGGGGCGTGATGTGTGCTGGTAATGAGGGTCTGGGTGACCATGCGTCTGGTGTTGATGGGGAGCCGCTAGAATATTTTGTGGAGCCTACATAGGCCATAGAATGAAGAAGCAGGAGGAGGTGACTTGTTTGGTCTTCTTGTGCCTGTCGCCGACGGTGATGCTGAGGTTTTGCCATGGCCGGTGGGGGTGGGCGTGGGTCCCAAGTTCTGATGGCCACAAGGAGGAGTCCCATGGAAAGCTCTTCTTCCTGAAGATCAGGACTTCATTTTTATCTGTGTTGAGCTTTGGGCAGTTCATTCTCATCCAGTTTGCTACATTAGATATGCAGGTGTTGAAGTTGATCCTGGTGGAGTGGTTGTTGTCTTTGAGGGAGAAGATGAGCTGGGTGTCGTCTGTGTAAGATACAATGTTGATTCCATGGGATTTTATGACATGGGTGAGGGACGCCATGTAGATGTTGGAGACAGTAGGTGTAGGAAGCTGGCTCTGTATAATGTATAGCAAAAGGAGGTATGGTGTGCACAGAGTCCTGGGAGTCCCCAAATGTATGGCAGAGGTAGATACTCTTAATGTAGTGATAGCTGGTCTGAGCAGTCACGCTTATCAGAGGGTAGTGTTAAGGATTTGTTGTAGGCAAGACATGATGTCACACACTCAAAGACTGAATCCAGACCAATTATTTGTATAAAAAGTTGATACTTTGTTATTTTTATTACTAGAAACAAGATTTACTTAGTAGCAGGTAAGTGGTACTTTCAAAACCATAATACTTTAAAAAATACGCTGAGGGGGCGTGGCCAAGATGGCGGAGTGAGAGGTCGCACGACCCGAGTGCTCCTCCTTACCTGACCGCCAGACCGAGGCCTAAGCACTTCTTCCCCCCCCCTCCTCCCCACCGAGAAGAGGGCGGAGGACGGTGGGGTGCTCCCTGCCTTCCGAGGACACAGCAGTGACAGCAGCCGGGCCGGACAGGAGCCGAGATCCGCCACAGCGCGCGGCAGCCGGGAACCTGGGAACCACCCGCGCCCAGAGTGAGCCCCGGCAGCCACTACATCATGGACAAACCCCGAGATTAACTCCGGCAGGGCGGTCCGCCAGCCGCGACGTCTTGCGGCTCTCCTGGGAACGGCGGCCGGAAGCGGGAGCCCACTGGTACCCCGGTGCCTGAGGGGGCGTGCGGATGGCGGCACCGCCAAATCGAGACCGAGGTCGCGGCCTGTGCGGCCTGGGCCCTGGCCGGCTCGGGTGGCGCCCAGTAACAGACGGGTCCCCAGAAGCACGGAGGGAGCTGAACGACCGCCAGGGACACGGCAGATAGCCCCAACGTCCGGGTGTGGAGAGAGTCCAGGAGGACAGACACGGGGAGCCCAGAACGGAGGACCGCGTAGAGGGCCCGCCGAGACAAGGAAGGCGAGTGCTGGACGGTTGCTAGCCACGCCTGGGCTCCCTCGGACCTGGAACACCCGAAGAGGTGAGGAGTAGGGAGGAGAGGCCGTGGTGGAGGGGCCCGGCCCCGGAGGCCGGCAGCTGGGCAACACGGAACACCAGGGACGCTGCGGACAGCACACCCGCGGACGCCCGACCGCCTGGGGAGAAGGGGGCAATTGAGACCGGGGCTGCGGACTGCGGTTGGGGGAGCCAGGGCCTGGTCTGGCTGCCCCGCCCCCGAGCGCCAATACCAACGGTGCCTGAAAGAGCCACCAAAGACACAGAGCAAGGCCCGGTCGTCCACCATAGCAGGCATCAATGCGTTTGGGGACAGAGCGGGCCACGCAGGCTGGAACAGAGCCCGGGGCCGCGGATCGCGTGGGTCGGGCCCCAATGCGCACATCCCCTCGGAAATGAACTTGGTGGAGTGAGGAGACACCCAGGGAAGGACTGACTCCCACCGCACGCCACTCCGATCCATCTGTGGCTGGGGTGGCGCCGGATCCGGACCCGGAGGCGGCAAAGGTTGAGGTCCGACAGAGGAACTAAAGGCCCCATGACCACGTGGCGTGCAAAGCACTAGATCGCACAGGAATGCCCCGGGGAAGAGGCGGCCACGCTGCTGGAGCGGTGAAAGACTGTGGAACTGGCCGTCACACGAGAGACCCCGACACCACCAGTTGCGACATAATCCCTGGGAGGCACAGGGCGGAGATCGCACCCAAGTAGAGCACTGAGCGAGGGGAGCAGTAGGCCACCGGGGGCAAGGACTTGCAGTGTAAAAGGCCCCTTCCGCATGTGGTAGGAAGCAGAAGACCCGCAAAAAGGACACAGCGACCGAGGCGGCGCACACGCGGACGGCATGCGTGGAATGGCGGGCCAGAGAAAGAAAGGGGAAAGCACCCTCCCCGAAATGCTGAGCAAAACTCAAACCAAAGGGGACAGGGGACAGTCGTCCCCGAGCTCATCCAAGCCCCAACGTGATCCGGAAGAGGGAGAGGCGCCCATTACCAGGTCCTTCATGGAGTCTCTCTTCGCCTCCCTCCGAGAGGACTTCACCACCCTGAAGCAGGAGGTTGCGGGCGAGGTGCGGGAGATCCGGAGGGAGGTTGATGGCCTGGGCGAACGAGTTTCCACCATTGAAGATGCGGGGCGAGCACGGGATGAGGAGGTGGAACAGCTACAGCAGGACGTATTACGCCTGAAGGAACAACAGCTTGACCTGCAAGCCCACAACGAGGACTTGGAAAATAGGTCCCGGCGCAACAACATTTGGGTCCGTGGGGTCCCATCTAAAGAAGAGGGTACGGACATTGCGGCATACCTACAGGCCCTATTCCGGGTTATCTTAGTGGAGCCGGCAGACTTTCCCCATCAGGATTGACAGAGCACACAGGGTGGGGCTGGCGAGACGGGCGTCTTCGCCGCCCCCAGACATTTTGGCCTACCTGCCGGACTACCCTCTTAAAGAGCGCATCCTCAAGGAAGCACGGCGACAGCAGCCCCCCCGGTTCCGGGAGCACCCGATAGCCTTATTCCAGGACCTGTCGGCAATCACACTCCAAAAACGTAAAGCCTTCAAACCTGCAACATATTTTTTGAGGAGCAATGAGACCCCATATGCCTGGGGACACCCCTTCAGGCTGATTTTTAGGTGGAACGGCGCCCTGCACCAACTCCGCTCGCTCCAAGAAACATGTACTGTGCTCGGCATAGCGCAAGACGAGGGAGACACACCTCCGACAGCACACAGACGTCCTTCCAAGGATGGATGGCCGCAAATTGCGAGACGACGCTCACCCGCAAAGACCTCGAAACCTGACACACGCACTATCCAGATGGAGAGAGCCAATGCCATACACGAGGTGGCGAGGGACACCACCTCTTCAGAGTGATTGAATTCTGGGGGGAGTATGCATTAGCATATGTCATTAAAACGGTCCGGGAGAAGGGAGGGGAGCCAGGAAGGCGCGGTGGCTGGACGTCCACTCAGGTAATTCACCACAGCCCTGCACTTTATGAAGGCGGGACTGGGACTAAGTTCTTTCATTGGGGTTCTGGGATTGCCAGGTTGGGGTATGGGAGGGGGGAGGAGAGGTGGGGGGGAATCCTGTTGGGGTAGGGGAGGGTTGGGGGGGGGGACTGAAGGGATGTTGCCGTTCTGGGGTTGGGGGTTTGTGTTGGGGGGTTCCTCCTGTCCACCGTTTTTTTTTTTTTTATCCTTTTCCTTTTCCTTTGTGCGCCGCTTAGCACACAACCTAGAGCTACTGACACCATCCTGACGAAAGATGGCACACACTTGTCTTACAGTGCTCTCCCTTAATGTACGAGGGCTCAATAATCCCATTAAGCATCAAGCAGTCTTGTCTTCCCTGCACCTTGTTCGGAGACACACAGACCCTACTACTCACCTATGGCGTCTCTTCGATTGAACATCCTCTCTCTTAACGTGAGGGGACTGAATAACCCTATCAAACGCCGGGCGATACTTTCCCTCCTAGAGCACTCCACAGCGGACATCTGCCTCCTATAGGAGACGCATTTGCTGCCGAAGGACCACCACCGACTTAAATCCAGGGCCTTCCCACTGCAGTTTTTCTCGTCCGCATCTAAGAAGGTGGCAGGGGTGGCGATTCTGGTGTCCAAATCCTTTCGGGGTCAAGTTCTGAGAGGGAGGCAGAGATCAAGGGCAGGTTGCTGATACACCGCTTTCTGATAGCTCGGCAGACACTTTTAGTGGGCACCATTTACGCGCCTAATGAGGGTCAGGAAAGATTCCTACACATGGCCTTAGAGATAGCCACAGCGAACACTCAACCACACTTGCTACTGGGGGGCGACCTCAATTTAGTATTCCATAACACGGTGGATCGTTCATGCCAACGCTCGGGGCAGCTGGGATCACTCTCCACAGTGGGCCACGCACATCTTTAAGACCTTGGCCTGGTCGACCTATGGAGACACTTCCGCCCACACTCCACGGCATACACTTATTACTCAGCGGCCCATAAATCCTACGTTAGGCTTGACTATTTCCTCTGCTCCTCACAGCTGGTGCCCCGAGTGCAAGATGTTGATATACTCCCGACCTCCCTGTCGGATCACTCCCCGGTGATGACCACTTTCCTCTTCCCGGATGTGCCTGCCCCGCCTCGACATTGGCGCCTGCGGGATGCCTTGCTCCAAAGCCCTACCGTGGTGGAGAGGATTAAAGCAGCCAGCACCCAGTTTTTAACTCACAGTGCCAACACTGACACCACTTAGGCCACACAATGAGCTGCGCTCAAAGCAGTATTGCGGTGAGAGTTCATCTCTATCGCCACAGCCAACAACAGAGACCGCGCCCAGAAAAGAGCTGAAATAACCCAACTGGTAGCGGAGTTGGAGCAGATGCACCAACGAACGGGGGCAGCCCGTGCATGGCGCCAACTCTGTACGGAGAGGAAGATGCTGGCGGCATTAGACCAAGATGTGGCAGAATATGCAGTTCTCCGCCTCCGACATGCATACTATAGTGGGGGTGACCGCTGCGGGAAGCTCTTGGCGAGCAAATTGAGAGAGCAACGCCAAAGACAGGGCATAAGAGCCATACAGACCAGTCAGGGAGACCTTGCCGTCGACGGTGCTGACATAGCCGCGGCCTTTGGGGACTTTTATGAAACTCTATACGCAGCTGACTCGCTCGACCTACAGGCTGATCGTGCATACCTGGGAGGCACACGCCTCCCGTCCCTGAACGAGGCGCAAGCGGAGTTCCTAGATCGGCCCATTGGCCTGGAGCAAGTGATTTCGGCGATATCCCGCCTTAAATTGGGAAAATCACCTGGCCCAGACGGCTACTCGGCGGCCTTTTATAAAACGTTCTGCCACCAGGTTGCCCCACTACTGCGGGATCTTTTTAATACCTTCAGCCAACCAGGTGCCATTCCGGAGGACCTTCTGGAGGCGGCGATACCCAAACCTGGCCGTGACCCCACACGCTGTAGTTCCTATAGGCCGATATCCCTTTTGAACCTGGACCTTAAGCTCTACACGGGCATCCTCGCGAGTAGGTTGGCACCATACATGCAGCAGCTGGTGGAACCGGACCGGAACCGGAATTCCCCAGCGGCAGACCAGCGATAATACCAAACGGGTCCTCCACCTCATCGAGGCAGGGTCGCGGACGAGGCCAGACTGTATGCTACTTACCATCGATGCCGAAAAGGCCTTCGATAGGGTGCACTGGCCCTATTTGGAACTGGTGCTACAACACTTCGGGGTGGGAGAGGCTCTCCGCAACCGTATACTGAACTGCTATTGCCGGCCCAACGCCACGGTCCGTGTCAACGGACACACCTCCCCGCGCTTCCCAGTCGGCAGGGTCACCAGGCAGGGGTGCCCTCTCTCCTCTATCCTTTTTGCCCTGTACATGTAGCCACTAGCGCAACGGGTCAGGCAACATTCCCTCATCAAGGGCATCCCCTTCGGCGGCGACGTGCATAAGATCAGTTTATACGCGGACGATATCCTTCTTTCCCTTACGGAGCCGATGCAGTCGCTCCGAGCACTTTTTATCGAACTCCATACCTTCGTACTGGCTTCGGGGTTTAAGATCAAGGTGGAGAAATCGGAAGCCCTGAATATCTCCCTGCCGCCGGAGACTCTCATCGAGGTCCAAGGCGAGTTTGATATGCAATGGTCAAATACTACCATCCCCTATCTGGGAATTCTACTGGCCCCAACCGTCCAAGCCACCGCTGAGGCGAATTACACCAGGCTCCGTTCGCGCCTTAGCGACGAACTCCGGAGGTGGAAACATCACTCGCTCTCCTGGCTGGGGCGGATAGCAGCCACTAAGATGACTCTGCTACCACAAATACTTTACGTGTTCCAGAGTCTCCCTCTGCGCCCCCCAGCGGGTTGGCTCCAACGGACACAGTCTGACCTGGCGCGCTTTATCTGGAACGGTAGCCGTCCACGCTTCAAGCATGCGATTGCGATTCTTCCACCTGCCCACGGTGGGGTCGGTGTACCTGACCTCTCTCTATATTATCAAGCGACACAACTCCGCACCTTGGTGGAGTGGTTCCAGCTGGAATCGGGCAAGAATTAGCTCTTTCAAGACCAAGCTGTGGCGGGCAGGCCCCTACAGGGGATTCCATTCCTCCCCAGATGCCACCGTCCCCCCAATCTATACACATCACAGATCACAAGCACTGTCCTTGATTTATGTGTTCGGGTGTCGGTCTGGCACGAACTCACCTCGTTTCCCTCCCCGATGACCCAGCTCTTCGATAATCCCGATTTTTCCCCGGGACTGGACCTCAGTGCATTTGTAGTCTGGAGACGTTCGCCCTGCAGAGCCCTGGGACATATGTTCGACTTAAACGGTATCCTCTCCTTTCAGCGGGTGAAGGAGGACTATGGTATACTGGAGTCTGATTGCCTACCCTATCAGCAGGTCCGACATTGGGCTTTGCAGCCAGAAGTCAGACCAGGCGCATAACGTTTCCTCATCCCTTATGAAAAGTGGCTGCTTACCCGCACCTCTGATAAGATGCTGATCTCTGACTTGTACCAGCAGCTCCTCCTCACAAACATCTACACACATAACGCAGGAAGAAACAGGTGGGAGCGGGACCTGGGGAGATCACTCACGCACAAACAATGGGGCGGCATCTACCATAGGGCCAGACACTCTGCTTACCACACGGGCCTCACCGAAACCCTGACCAAAGTGGCCACCTATTGGTACCATACACCTGAACGCTTACATCAATGGGATCCCCGCATTAGTGACCGCTGCTGGAGAGGGTGTGGGGGGCTTGGCACCTTGGAGCACTTACTTTGGAGTTGTGACCGTTTGCAACCCTACTGGAGTTTGATTTTAGATGACATAGACTCACATCTGGATACTCAGCTCCCTAGGTTCACCGCTTACATTCTGTTAGGACTCCCCAATGCTCTGATGTACCCCTTGAAGTCTAGGAGGGGGAGGCTTATAGCGATCGCACTAGGGGCAGCGGTGCAGAACATCCTGGCACACTGGAGGACCACACAACCTCCCCCGCATACTGGGTGGCTACACAGGCTTTGGATGGTTCTGGGGATGGAGAAGCTGTCCTTGGTGAAGGCGGGAAGGGGAGAGGAGTTTGCGGAACTTTGGCGACCATTCTTAACTCTGCTCACGGGGAGTTTAGGGAATTAAGCTGCCCTCGCTACTTGTGACTACTGCGCCTAGCAGACACTCCGATCGAGGAGCGGAAGGCCCCGCCGCAAGACTCAGGGCTGATGATCAGCTTACTGCCCTCCCTTAGTGGCGTGGTGATTCCCATTTCCTTTTTCTTTTGCTTTGTGGACAAGGAGGGGGCGTGGGGGGGTGGGTCGGATGATATTTCCCCTTTGCAGAGACCCTACATGTCTGGCGTTGCCTTTATTCTCACTGCAGCACACCTTTGATTGGGTCGCACAGGAAGAGCTCGATATTGTTTCATCTGATGGGGAAATGTGGTCTGTATGTTTTTCCTGTTTTGAAAATTCAATAAAAGATTTAAACCATAAAAATACGCTGAGTACTGGCTTTGTATAAGCATACAAGTTACTTTGCAGTTTAGGAAATGCTTTGTAACCTCTTTGCAATACTTCTAATTACTTCAGATTACTTTCTAGGTACTTTTCAGTTACTTTTCTAACTTAGTGCGAAGGAAACAAATAATACAGTTTATTCACTGCAGTACATTAGTAAGCAGGACAACTCGTTTGTGGACACTAAGTTACTTTGTTGCAATATAAGGCGGAGTCAACACTTAAAACATTTTTCAGAAAAAAGGACACACCGTGCAATCCTATGGGAAAACGAGGTTTGTACTTGCAGGTAGGTACAATGACTTTTGGTGTAGTCCTTTTGGGGGTAGAACCAAGTTTCCCAAAGGTTCAATTCTGCACTCAAGGTGCACCACCAGCGACACTAGGATGTCCGGGTGTAGAAGGCAGGGGTGACAAAGCTAGCCGATGGGGACTAGGGGCACATTGGTTGGACTCCGCTCGCGGGCAGGTAAAGTGGCCTTGGAGGACAAACTTCAGGAGTTAAGGTAAATAGAAAGAGGGGGCCTAATGCAGCATCAAAACCGCACCACCCTGGCAATGGGGCAGCCGGGTGCAGGGTGCTCACACAGCATTGGGCGGCCAGTGTTCCCTTACGGAGATTGTAGGTTGTGGTTTCAGGCTGCAGGCTCAGACCAGGAGGTCTCTTCGATGGAACCAACAGCTAGGGGAAGAAGTTGAGATACCAGGCAATGTCAGGACACCATTGATTCAGGTCATCGTGACGCAGGGCCAGAGGATGCAGGGGTGTTTTTGGACGTTTGGTTTCTCCCTACCGGGTATGTCGCATTCAAGGAGGATCTTGGTGCAGAAGCTGTAGGTGTCGTTGCAAAGGCTGGGAGACGTCACCCCTCGATGGACTTAGGATCAAGACCGCTGAGGAACTTCTTCTGGACTGGTGGGCCTCCTAGACTCGGGCCGTGGCCGCCGGGTGTAGAGGTATGTCTGGAAGGTGAGTATTCGCAGTTCCACAGGGTCTTGGAGTTCTTTTTGGAGGCAGAGCCGCTATCTTCGGTTGTCTTGGGTTTTTAATGCAGATGAGTCCTCTCAGGGTTTTGGAGGTCGATGGTCTTCAGGCTAGAAGATGTTGTGCTGCAAGGGTTGCATGAAGGTGCTTGCAGGAAGGCCAAAGCAGTGGTCACCCGGATCTTCTGCTGCATTTTTTTCTTTGCCAGTCTTCTTAGGTCGTCAAGAACTCCTGAGCTGGGTTCAGGGGGGGGCCTTTATACTGTATTTAGGGGGGTTACTGGGGTAGCCAATGGGCTGCTGATCTTAGAGTGACTACATCCATAGTAAGCTCACCCCACGTGGGGGAGTGAGCATAATCCCTGACCCTGATCCGAGGGTCCCTCCCATCTGCAAGTTGGCAGTCACTGAACAGTGGGCTTCACCTGGCCACCCCTACCAGAGGGATGGGTTTGGTAGAGGTGGGTATACCTTCTGGGATGTCCTGATTTTCCCACCTGTCTTCCTGCCAAAAAAGGGGGTGAGGACAGGAAGGGGGCCTGCCACTGCTAGCAGGAGAGGCTTGGGGACGCGTTATAAAGGCGGCACGGCCTTTGAAGCTCCCCAGCCACAGATGACTGGGGGAGGTGTGAACAGCACCGCCCAGAAAAGGCTATGTTTCTGGGCCCTAGGAGAAAAGGCTCCTACCACAGGGATCCAGTAACCTGTCTCGTGGTGGCAGGCTTGTGTTCACCAGTGGTTGGTTTGGTCCAGGGATCCCTTCTAGAAGGGACACCTAAGTGCATGGGATAATAAATCTGACACTGGAATCAGTGCAGGTTTATTATTCTGAAATGTTTGATACCAAACATCCCAGGAGTCAGTAAAGCCATTATGTTACTTGGAAACTCATAATGACAGGTTTCTAGACCATATACTCAGTATAGTTTTACTGTGCACTCATAAAACCTAAGAATGGCCTTACACATTATAGGGGCCTCTCTGCTCATGCAGATTTATCTTCGCATGAGGTATAGGGCACCCTGCCTCAAGGGTGACTTTCCTAGGCTTCATGCAGGCATGGCACAGAGGGATGTGTGCCATGTCGACTCTTCACTTTTAGCTGGACCAAAATACGCAGGCTTCAATTGGGCCTGTTTGTGGTGAGACGTCTCTGAGGGTGGCACAATGCATGATGCAGCCCTCAGAGGCCTTTCCCTGGTGACCATGCCATTGGTACCATAGGTTCTCCTTACAAGGGACTTAAAGGTAGGCCAGAGTTGTACCAATTGTGGAAACCAAGGTCCAGGTTAGGGAAAAAACACAGGCCCAATGAACCTGATTGGCTGGGAGCCAAGGCACACTCAGTCAAAGTGCTTCAGAAATGTGGCAAAAAGTGGGAGGTTGCTGCAACAGAAACCCACTTTCCTACAGTAGGACTCCGCGATGATCCTTGAGGTACTGCGCAGATCAGATTCTTGGTTTCGGAGGTGTAGGGCGGGAGCCAGATTTCCTGGGTCCTGTTGGAGAGAATGGAAGACAGCCGGCTCCGTGCCCGGACCATGTATTCTGAAGTTGTGGAGTCTTGGGATGAGAGTGCTGTGTGAGACGCTGCCGAAGGCTTTGGAGAGGTCGAGTGTTATGAGTACGATGATTCTCCATGATGGTCCAGATGTCGTCAGCTGCCTCTATGAGATTGGTTTCATGCTGTGGTTATTGTGAAATCCAGATTGAGAGATGTCTAGTTGCTGCTGCTGTTTGAGATGATTGTAGAGTTGTTTGTTGATGGCTTTCTCCACGACTTGGGATGGGAAGGGCAGTAGTGAGGTGTGTTTTGTAGTTGCTGAACTCTTTTCAGGGTTATCGAATTGAATAAAATATCCTCTTGTTCATGGGACAGGTTGCTTCATAAATCTACTGTCCCTTTGGTGCCATGTAGAGTGGGAACAACCTCATCATAAAAGAGGTCTGATAATAGCTTCTCTGATTATGCCCGGGCTCGTTCTATAATAAGGTTTGAATACCAGCAATACCCTTATTTTGCTACCTTTCCACAGATTGGAATACTGGGGTTGGAGGTAGCGGAAAGCAATAGTTCCAGGGTTGGAATGCCCTTTTGAATTTGTGCAAATCTACCAACTTACCTATTTTAGGGGTTTTCACCAGCTCTTCTCTAATCTTTTCCCTTGGTGAGAAAGGTTGGAAATTTACTACTGACAAGGGCAGAAGTAAAATTTCTTCCTGGGTTGGGGAAAAAAGTGTCTGGAATAACTTGTAAACGCTCAACAGATTTTCGCAGGAGCAGATGTACACATGTATATTGCTAAAATTTAGTTCACAAATATTTTCTAGGAGCATGATGTCCTGGCCTACTTCTGTAAATTCTTGTGAATTCAGGAAAAGGTAAATCTACACTAAAGCAAGGACATATACCACTGATGCACTTTCGTGACTTTATTTAAGAATTGAGCCCCTAATTGGGTCTAGTGTTAGCCAAGACCTTTTTTGGGTTTTTAAATTCAATCTCTCTCTGCTGGCTTCACTGTGAGTGACCACATTCTGCTCTTTCAAAAGGAGCATATCGGCACACAAAATAGTTTTGTTCAGTGCCAGGAACTACTGTGGCAATGTTTACTTTTTGAGAACAAAAAATATTTTTGGTTGTTGCAAATGTTAGTTATAAGGGTGATGGCCCAGCAGCTCCCGCAACAATAAAGCGTTCATAAAAATCAAAAACCATGTCAAAACAAGACCCGCATTGACAAAACCAAAAGGCTTACCACCAATGTAAGACCTATTTACTTTGTCAATGCTTGTTTATTGTCTTGTTTCCCATAACCTTCTTGAACCTGCTTGCACTGATTTTCCATAATGAATATTTTCAGAAATACTAGCTCATGTTGCCTAAAATTTCACAGTAGTTTACCAAAACATTTTTTCCTACTTGCATTTTTTATGCACATTTTATTTTGAAAGCAAAGGACCATAAATCTCGCTTTCAAGCTTCTGCAAATATTTGCATTTAATTAGAGAGCATTATACATAGCCTCATATTGTTAAACTTTGCAAATGTGTGTACACATTTTTATTCTGGAACCAGTACTGCAGTCCGAGCTTACATTTTCTTAGAGCGCCCACCCTAATAATAAAGGTTTTGTATTAATGAACCATGAATACAAGTTCGAACAACATTAACATATGGACACAAATATTACCTTAACTGCAGACCTTGCAAGGGAAGGCCCTGATCCATATTGTGCTGTAAACTGCCAGCCAAAGGTTTTGTGCTGCAGGGGAATGTACTTACTTGTCCAGAGGACAAAATACATTTGAAAACTCCACACCACTGTCTTTTGGGTCTGCCATTGGTTTTTTCAGGAGAGCTGCGACTTCAGTATGTTTCCAGTTGTTCGATAATGTTCCACTTTGGATGGCGGTGTTGATGCTGGTGGTGAGGTGGGAGCTGATCAGAGTTACTCCTAGGTTGATGACATGGTGGGGTCAGTGGTCGGTGGGGGCCTCGGAGTGGATTTCCCTCATGAATTTGGTGGTGTCTTCTGGGGTAAGGGTTTTCAGTCTGTGGTGTGGTTGTCTGATTTGGCGATGGTGGGCAGCTGCTTGATTAGTTCCTGTGTCTTGCATTGGGAGTCAAAGTTACTATAGATGTAGAGGATTTTCTTGTGGAAGACATTGGAGAAGCTGTTGCAGAGGTCTTGCAAGTAGTGGTGGAGTTGGTGGGGTTTGTGAGTTCTTTAATGATGTTGAAGAGCTCTTTGCAGTTGTTGGAGCTGTTTACCAGTCTGAGAGCTTCTGCTGTTTTTCTTGCCTTGTCTAGTTGGTTGTGGTATTTCCTTAGCGAGGACTTGAGTTTCTTGCGGTGGTGTCCCGACTAGTTCTCCATTTTCTCTCCAG
Organism: Lissotriton helveticus; assembly: GCF_964261635.1. Classification (NCBI taxonomy): domain Eukaryota; kingdom Metazoa; phylum Chordata; class Amphibia; order Caudata; family Salamandridae; genus Lissotriton; species Lissotriton helveticus. The sequence continues at coordinate 1,505,618,201 of NC_136069.1, read as the reverse complement.
CTCTTTCCAGAGTCATTTGGAGTTTCTAAGGTCTTTGGTGTACCAGCTGGTTCGGTGTTGGTTATTGAGTGTCTTACTTTCTTCAGGGGTCTCTTGGGTGTCTATGCTGGTAGCACTCCAGTTGTTAAAGGCTTTGATGTCGGCATGCAGGTCGCCAATGAGGTTGGTTGGTGGGCGGTGAGGATCTTGGTCTAGTCTGTGTCCTTTATCTTGTTCCAGCTACATCTGAGGATGTAGGTATTCCTGGTAGAGGGGGGTTGGCGGGCATTGTGAAGAGGTGGACAATGGAGTAATCTGTCTAGGTGACCCGAGTGAGGTGGCTGAACTTCACCTTGTTGCTGGCTGTGAAAATGGGGTTTAGGCTGGGACTTTGACTATCTGGGTGATTCCTGGTATCTCGTGGCTCTTGAGTAGGGCAGTGGAGTTGGGATCTTTTCAGTCGTTGAGGTTGAAGTTGAAGTTGAGGTTGCTGGCGGGAGCTCTTGTAGCCCGGTGAACTGGCTGTGGCGATGATGGGTGCCAATGTGGGCTTTAGCTAGGTCTCTATGAGGGAGATGATGTCCGGGAAGTGCGTCTTGATGGTGTCCCAGATTTTGTTGCTGTGTCTACTGAGAGAGCTGGTGTTGAGGAGCATTCATGCAAGGTGGGGTGAGGCATGTGTGGCACTTGGGGAGTCTGTGTTGGTACAGGTGAAATGGCAATGAGTGCATGATAAAGATCCTACCGTAGAGCTAGGTGAAGTGCAGAGGCTGCTGATATGGCGGTGCCCAGTATGAAGTATATGCAGGCTTGAGGCTGTGTAGCATTGGCGTTTGATTGGACCAGGTTGGATGGGGTAAGACGGACTTGCCTTTGGAACGGCCACTGCGCAATCACGCAGCCGCCACCTTTAAGTCAGTCACAGGAATGGGGGTAAGGAAGGTCAGAATGCAGGAGGGGGAAGAAGGCGCCGAACAGAGATGAAGGTAAAAAGCCGGGGAGGCAAGGAAGCACGGGAGAAACAGGTGCAAAGGAAAAACGGACACAAGAAAAAAGGGCAAAAGAGGCACAAAGAGCTGACACATACTTTGAGAACCCAGTCAATGATTATTAAAGAGGGGTGGCAGAGTGCCTCAGCCCTTGTTCAGACCTGAGCTTTTGTGGCAGTAGTAGCACTGAAAATTAGAACTACAGGAAAAGGTGAAGTAATGAACCAGGAATAGTGGCAAGAGGGGGCTCTTGAACACTGGCGCTTGATATACTAGTTGCTGTTAATTGCGATGATAACCATTGCCAAATATTGGAAACCGACTAGGACTCCAGAATGGCACACACAGTGGCAATTGAGAACATGATAGGTTGCACAGATCAGGACAGGAGCACCCTTATGACCACTTGGCACCCGGTACAGAGGGACTGTTTATTTTGTGTTTGGTAGTCTCTTTGTTTCTATTCATATACAATGTCTGCGTACTGAATGGAAGATATATTTTACTGCCAGAAACTCAGTAAACTTAATTTGGGGGGACAAAAGTAAAAGAAAACAAAAGTGCTAAAAATGGATAAAAACATTTTGAACCAAAATACCTTCCCAAGAAGGCTTATAGTATTGATTTAATGGGCTGAAGCTGACTTTGATTATTTTCTTTTAACGGTTACACAGTAGTTAGTGCACATGTAAATGATTCTGTATGTGCACAGATAATTCCTATAATAGTAAGGGAACCCTTTAGTCATACAGTATGCACAGGAGGAGTGTCTGGAAAGTAATGCAGAAGGATTTAGCTCTGGCTGCACAACTGTATGCCTGGCATAGTGTTATAATTTCTTTAAATTAAATATAGAATGCCTTTTAGCTCAAGCCAGTAGAGTGATACTCTTTCACCTTATGTTATTTTCTAGCTGGTCAATATAAGCCAGCTCTATTGGTTGCGCCAGTGCTTATTTTAGAAAGATTGGGACCTTGAAAGAAAGTTACTTAAGTGATTTAAAAAAAAAACATATAACGTGATTGATTTTTCTAAGTTCCGGTAGTAAGTTGCGCTTCAGACTTTATTATTGCTGTAGGAAGGTAGATCCCTGACTATGGTTGCCCCCAACTTTATGCCTGGTGTTTTGCTGGTTTTCTGACTTAGTTGACCTGGGGCCCTGCTATTCAGGACCCCAGGCCTACTGCTCTCTCTGTAAAATGGATTCCATGTACCTTCGGTACATATCTAATTGGATACTGAGTCACCTTATCAGTCCCTGTACAGTGTACCTTAGGTACCCAGGGCATAGGTGTACCCAGGGCCTACCAGGGGCTGCAGCATGTATTATGCCACCCCTGGCTGGCCATCCAAATCTGACACAACTGGCTGCACGACAGCTGGGGCAAGGTGGTGTAATCACCCTTTGCTTTAGATATAGTATTCCTATATCTAACCCTAAAATGGGCACACAGATCTCCTATCAGTCACTCCTATGGCAGGCCTTGACAATCCTGAAGGCAGAGTGCTTGGAATCGTGTGAGATAGAGCTCTGGCATGAGCTGAGCCTGTCTGCGGCTTTCGGGATCCATCCCATAGCCGTTTCTATGATATCGCATACCATATACTCTTAAGTGCATTATAATCCTCGCGGTTATATGCCAACTCTGGTATCGCTTTATCAAAACATGTCGAGAAAGGTGTCATACGAATTGGAATACTAACCCCTCGCCAATTCTGGCGACGGGGTTAGCATTCCACCCTTCTAGAGGGACACGACATGTATGTAACCTGTAACCCCGGTTAAAGTCAGACAGAGCCTTAGCTCCACAAAATGGATGCTGCCACCGAGACACAAGTCTGCCCTCCTGCTGCTGGGAGTCCTCCCAGCCCAGGAGGCAAGGACAAAGGGTTTCCTGCCAGGGGCGGTGCCAGCACCGTCCCAGACAGGATTTTGTGTATCCTAGGTAGGCAGGGCTTTAGAGGAAGGTGACTGCAAGTGGCACCCCGGTGCTCACTGTGCATAGGCCGGCTGAAACCAGTTCCAGGGGCACTCCAGCCCCTGGCCTGGGGAAAGCCCGCCAAAGGAGAGGGGTGTAACCACCCCCCTCCTAGTCCCACCCATAGGGCAGGACTTAGTCGCGTGCCAGCCCCTTTTTGCAGGATAAAGGTAGGACCTGGCCCCCTTCCAGATCAGATCATCTTTGAATCCTGAAACTACTTTCTGCAAGAAGGAACTCAAGACTCTTCTCAAGATTTATCCCTTGTGACTAAGGAGTAGTCACCCTGCAGCAGCAGGCACCAACCAAGCATCGCGGTTTGTTGCCAGTCTCTCCTTCGGATCAAGACTGCTCCAGCACGACGAGAACCGGCTTCCCTGGCACCTCTGACCTCAACCTACATCATCAGCCCAGCTGTGATCCGTGGGTGTGACGAGACCTCGAGGGACCGGCCATCTTCAGAACTGCACGACGCTTGTCCAGCACGACTCCCGAGTGACCCTCGACTGAGTGCTTTGGGGTAAGAGAAGCCCCGACCCTGAGCAGCTCCAGCACCGAAGTTCAGCCCCCCTGCATCCACGAGATCTGCGTGGGGCCCTTCTGCTTTTTGCTGCTCACCGCGTTGTCCAGGTCGCTTGCCCGTTGGCTAGTGGCCCTTCACGACGCTCCACGACGACAACTACTGCTGGTCTGGTTGCTCCAGACTAGCCCTTGCTCCCCTCCAAAAGAGGAGCACCCTGGACCCTCCTGGTCCACTCAAGACGCCATTTTAGGTCCCCCGCGTGGGCCTTGCATTTGCCAAGACTTGTTGCCCAATCCTGGGTCCAGCGACGTCGACAGCAAGAACCTTCGTGGGACAGCTCGCACCTCCATCCTGGTCGCCGACAACGCCTCCTGGTCCGAGAGACTGCAGAGCCCAGCAGCGCCCACTCACCTGGCTGAGGTGACTTCGTCCGGTGCCATCCTGGTGCCCACTCAAATCACTGGCTAGTGATTCAGAACTTGGTCCACTCTGCTTACAGGTTTCTTCTTCCCTGATCCAGGCTTGGATCACTCCGAACTTTCTTCACTGGCCGCCTGCCAGCAACTCTTTCTTCAGGCTCCTGGATCTTCAACGAGGGTTTCCGACGCAACTTCAACCCTATGCAGCCGCAGCCCCTGGGCTACGTAACCTGAGTACTCCGGTGCTCCAGCATAGTCCAACACCCTAAGAGTTCGAATCCACTCCCGTTTTTGATCCACCTAGTCGGGTTCGCCCGAGAACAGTAACTTTGCAACTGCTAGCCTCCATAGACTTTTTCCCGCCTTACGCGTGAGAGTTCCCACTCTGCACACGACGTCCACAGGCCTCCTGCATCTAATCCCAGTGTTTAGAATTGTAGGCCTAGCGATTCCTAAGTCTAGAAAAGTATTACTTACCTGCTAGCAAGTTCGCATTCCACTTACTGTATATATGGTTTTTCGTGCCCCTAGGGCATCTGTGTAAATTGTGCGACTTAAAGTATTTTCTTAAGAGTTTTGTTGTGTGCTTAGCTCCCTGACTCATAAAGAGTTCAGGGTAGTCTTGTTATAAATAAATATCTGTTTATTTTCATAACAACTTGTGTGGTGTCCTTTCACTTGGTGTTCAAGGGGTAATGTGATGGTAAAACAGCTGGCTTAACACGCCCTCTAGAGTCTTAGCCTTAGACTGCTCGTATCCATGCTACTAGGATAGCTGGTCTATAAGGTTGACTTACAACCAATCATCAATAAGGGTTGTTTGGACTGATACATAGTGATCACTAGAATAGTGAGCACTGCATATCAGGCCAACTTCTCACAATTGCTATAGGGGAGAGGGGTTGGCGTAACGGCTAAGGTGCTCGACCTCGGACCTGGGGATCTGGGTTCGAGTCTCGGTAACGACGCAAAAAAAAAAAACCCTGTGATTCTGGGCAAATCACTTAATCTCCCCGTGCCTAAAATGAAAATGTGTCCTCATGTAACGTAACTGGTGCTATGTAAAGCGCTCTGATAACTGATTCGGTTCGGTTCTAGTTCGCGCTATATAAAACTCTGCAAAAAAAAAAAGTAGCTGAGTAGTAGAAATTGAGACATCTGAATGTAAGGCTTTCCCACCTTAAAGCTTCAGAGGAATGGCGCGTAAATGACAAAGTTATGGAAATGGTTTTAGCTTCTTGTGTAGATTAAGTTGAAAAGTACAAGACCTATTAATTTATCAATATGAATTTGAAAAAGGAAAAACAAGTCAAATAAAACACCAAAAGACTTTACTTAACGGACCATTTTTGGAGTCCAGTGCTAAAGGCGAAAATACATAGAGCTGATAAATGAAGAGGAAACTGTATCTGCAGAGTTCATTGCAACATGTGATGGTCGTATCCAGAGAGATCCCTCTCTTCAGACATGCACCAGGAATGACATTTGAAATACAGGTTGGTGTGATCCAGCAGCTCTATTTAAAGATTGAACAATGCAAGAAACTGTGTTTGACTTGATACCAGACCTCTAAGCTGCTGCGGAATCCTTTGTTCATTCTGCATACAGGCAGATGAGATTGAAAGTAGAGCCGCATGCTCAAACAAATGAAATGCCTCTGAGAAATCAAGAAGAACCTGCAAACCGCACCATCCAGCAGGTCGATGAGATAATTCACTTAATGTATGGTAAACGTCTCATTGCTGTGCCAAGGCTAGAAGACCAATTGATAGTTCAAGAGTAGGTAATCGTAGAAAATTCACATTTTTGCCATACTTCTAAGTCATTCAGGCAAGCCTTGTACAGGTATGTCTTTTGATAATTTGACAGGAATAGTGGCTTTCGTACTGATCCGTAGGTCTACAAAAACCAAGACTAAAAGTTTCTGCCCTGCAGTTGAAAAGACCCTGTAAAGCGAGACCACATAGCGCAGGTCCTAGTTAACTCAAAAGACCTTCTCACTCGAATTAAGTCAATTTGTAGCAAAAATGTTTTAAGTTCAGATCTCGTTTTCTGATGGCTCAAAAATGCTATTGAGAAGCAGATCCTTTCAAGGTTTTTTGCAACAGCCAGTCAACGTGCTTAACACTATCAATGTTGTAAATAAAATGATTTAGAAAAATATTTATTATAATAAAGGGACTTTCGCTCGGATAATAGAACTATTTCAGTGAGTTTATTAATCTCATGCTAACGTGTTAAAATATGCACATGAAATTTGTTAAATACAAAGATTTGGCAACTTCCATGATTTATGAAAAAGGGGGTGTCAAATCAAACATAAGTTACTCTCCCTCTTTCATTGAATTTGGTAACCAACCTATTGGATTTTGTCATTGATGCACCCCTGAAAAGCGAATACAATGATGGTCTGCTCTTCATCAGTGTTTACCCTGTGATCTTTAGTTTTGTATTTATAAATGAGGATTTCCACCTGCTAGGCAAAGGGAAGGATTCATCAACACTGGAATCACTCTGATACTAATGTAGCAACGTCCAGTGGCCATCACGTACATCGACTTCCCCCACCAATCACGGCCAAAGGTTTTCCTTGGGCGTTTAATGTGCGATCTGTCACAACCCACCAGTAGGTAGATTATAGTGCCTGCTACATTATACATCACACTGTATTCTTTGTACATGTCCACTGGTTGGGCTCCACGCTAAAATAGGCTGGGAGCAATAATAAAACTATTTTGTTTCAAATCTGATCTAGTCCTTGTGTGTGAGTTTATTTAATGCCTCATATTAGTAGGTGTTGAGTGCGCTGGACCGGGGAAGATTGGGTGGGGGTCTTCAAACAGAACTGCGTTTTTTAGGTTGTAAAACTAAAAAAACGGAACAGAGACAATCTTAGTTCCCAAGCTTTCTGCTCCACTTCCTGCCCAACCATAGCTGAAATGACACATAAGTAGAGGTATGCCATTCAATGTAAATTGAGCAAAAATTACCCCAGCTCCACTACTCAATAAGGTAGCGTGCCAGCCTTTTCAGATCCACAACTTACATTTATTTTTCTGGGCTCTGTAAAGCATTACCATTGAAGAAGTGTAATGATAAAGCTGAATTGGAGTGAAGGTAGTGTACATCAGGAGAAAGCCAAAGTATCCTATTTTGTGCCTTAAAAACTTGGGACTCATCGCCTTAATTAGATGTTTTGATATGCATATTTACCTACATATTCAGCAAGTTCTGTGAGGTATCGGATCCCCTAGTCAATTATGTTAGAACATGGTTGATTGGGAGCAGTATTGCAAGGCTAGCCTCAAGTTTGCTGACCTGCTTGGTTGCAAGTATCATTTAAAGGCCGATTGCTTATGATTAAGTTATGTCTTGATCCCCTAGACTGAGAGTGGTGGTTTCTTACCAGCATTCTAGTACCTCTATCTTCCATAACTTTCACTGCCTTGACTTGACCATTGTTTTTACCTTGCTGAGAGCAGCTACTACTCCTTAATCACACGAATATATCTGCTCACATGTGGTTCTGGATATCAAAATCACCCACTACAAATTTGACCAATGCATTGACCAACAGTAACGTCTATGCTCACGAAGGATTTCCTAACCTACTTGGTACAATTTGGTAGGGAAGTGAATTGAAGCTCGAATAATCTGTTCACACTTAAAAATCACAAAAAATAAATACATCAATAATAAAGCTATTTTCAAATAGTCACGTGGTGTTTTAACAGTTTTATAAATAAAATGTCTTAGATGAACAACATGCCTGTATTCCTGAGTATTTTTTCTCTTTCAGATATAACTGTCATAAGTGTGGCTGTACAACCGAAGCTAAAAATGTTCATTACAGGTATAAACTATCCCTTAGAGTTGCTGATGAAGATGAATTATTTAAAATTGCAGTGTTTGGAAGCTGCTTGGATGAGTATTTTGGGATCACCGCGGATGAGCTGCAGAGGTAAGGAAAATGCAGTTTTGTTTTAACTGCTTGCAAAACATACGGTGTAGATTAGGGGTACGCTGAACTTTGTTCCACGCTGCAAAATCAGCACGAACTGCAGCGCACCCTAGGGCGCTGCTCCTTTTCTATCCCTCAAGTAGATTTTCTACTCACAAAGCGGCTTTCTCGCCACGAACAGTCCCAACCGCCCCTGTTGAAAAAAATCTCACCAGGTTCCTTTTCCAGCACCTAAAAATTGTGCTTGGAGATGCAAATTCTCGCTTGCGCACACCAACTTAACGGTAGCGAGCCACGCTCAAGAAAAAGCTCAGTCAGCGGAGTTTTGCTGTTACAAGTGTAAGCGGGGTGGGCAGAACTACACCCGCAGAGCAGAATTTATCACCCACCCCTAGTGTAGATATCCTGCTGAGTTTTATTGCTGAAATCCTGCATTATACTCATGTTTAGTATGTAGCATTGTACAGGCATTTCTTCTCTAATTGAGATCCACCATTCTTTGCTATTCTCTGTCTATGGCTATCACATCACCACCAAACACACAGAGACACTTTTCATCGTTTTTCTTTCAAACAAATATGCTAGCAACGTGTCTACAGATTATCCTTTGTGTGTCCTTTAATATATTATGCCCATTTGTTCCCCAAGTCTTTTCTGTACATTGAAAGCTTTCATCTGATACTATTGAAATATATTTAAGAATGTGTTTTTTTTGTGGGTTTTTTTTGCTAATAGTTGAACTCAATAAACATACAGTTAGCCTAGTAAATAATGAGGCACCATGGTCCCAGGCATACATGTGGCCAAATAGTTCCAGGCATTATTGGATCCAGTTAGTAATATATCTCAATGGCCCTGATGTAGTCACTTCCAATAACCAGCCTCTCTAGCCTGGGCTTTAGTGAACATCAATAATCAACGGCACCGGTCAGTAATGATGATCAGTAGCTCATGCATGGCTAAATGAATTGGTTGAGTGAGTGCATGAATAGATGAGTACTTGAATGTGATGAATAGGCAAAGGGCTATGTGCCTTTGTGACTCCCTGTGCCTGCCCCAGCCCATCACTCAGTAACACATAGTGCATGTTCGGCTTTGCACCATTGCTTTGCATTTCTTGGCTCATGGTCAGATATGCCCCATCACTAATGAATCCTTCCTGCTAGTTCAGAATCACACCACCCTACGTTTTTATGCAAGAACATTTGCCTGTTGCTGCACTGATGAGTGATAGTTATGCTATGAAAAAGTAAGCAAAATATAGGCGAAAATGTCCGTATGGACTGAGGATATCACAGATAAGGAAGAGGATATGGCTAGAGCGATCGACCTCGAAGCTGGGGAACCAGGTTTGTGTCTCGGCAGAGACGTCAACAGCCTGTGATTCTGGGCAAATCACTTAATCGCACCTGCCCAACAAAAAGTGATGTGTCTGTCTGTACTGGTGCTCGTGTAAAGCGCTCAGATACCTTTTGGTTAAGTTTGTGCTATGTGTAGCTAAAAAACAAATGTTATGGGGCCATTTGGCAGCAGTGCTCATGCCACGTAAAGTATGGTCTTTATTATCCACAACAGTAGCATTCATTTTTTGGACATCAAATGTAAAAAAGCTGAGCTAGGCATTTCAGTATTCAAGCATGTTTTGCAGCGTGAATCTTTCTGGATTCACTATGCTGTGCATATTCCGCAATCTGGTGGTTGGGTCCGGATTCTTTTTTCTCTCTTTTTTTTTTTTTTTTTTTTGTAGCCCAGGTGGGCGTCGACGTCCCACCATTTGGTGTCCCTTCGGTGACGTCGGCGTGCTTCCGGCGGAAGCTACCACCCTTGGGCGCCATCTTCAGATTCTTTTTTCCACCGTTGGGTCTGGATCGTCGCGTGAAGCTCCAGAAGTTTTAAGGAGAAAAGGAGAGAATATAGCAAATCTTCAACAGAGAAGACCTGAGAAGATCGGGAGAAGAGGACCTTTAGAGAAGAGACGACGAAGAAAGGAGAGAACTTCGAAATCTTCGACGTCCTTGGAGGAATGCACACACAGGGGGCCCCCTGAGCGCAGGGATGTACAAGACGCCCTTTAAATTCTGCAAGAACTGCCACCACAAGTTCGCACAGAAAGACCAGCACCCAGTCTGCAACCTCTGCCTACCTATCAACCACGTGAGCAGAGACTGCAACGCCTGCTCCGTCTTCAAGCCGAAGACACTCCGAGTTCGAGAAAGACAGAGGACGGCTCACCACACAATGCAGGGCAAGGGCCAAGCCCCGACGCTTTACGAACTGGGCCTCTCCACAGACGACGAGGACAACATCGCCGAAGGCCCAGATGACTTCACGGTCGCTGAGACCGATAAGAAAACGCCGTATAAGGTAGGAGAGTCTACGACCCCGAAAACTCCCTCAGGGCCTCGAAAACCAGAGGCAGACTCTCGAAAGTCTGAGCCCAGAGCCTCGAAAGGAGCACCAGCGCCGAACAAATCGACGACCGAAGCTGCATCCCCCGAAAAAGAGCCCAGCGGATCCTCCGAGAAGGACTCCCGGAGGCCGAAGACCAGTGAAAAGCAAAGGTCATCGAAGCAGGCCCCCGAAAAAGGGCCTTCGACTTCGACGTCGAAAGAAAAGGAGCCGAAGAAAGCTTCGACGTCGACGACATAGATAAAGAGAAAGAGGCTCGAGGCCGAAATGGAGAACATCCTTCAGAGAAAGAAGGATTTCGATGAAAAAATGAGAAGTTACAAGATCCCCTCGAAGCCGGCAACGAGCGTCGCTGTGGTACAGGAGCTCGAAGAGTTCGACGTCGAAGTGCCGCCGAAAACTCCGGAAACCGTCAGAGCACGAAGAGGAGGAAGATCTCTACTACACAGAAGGGGATTACGGGGAACAGCAGACAAGCTACGGCTCAGGTTCCTAGACGGCCCAAGACCAGGAATGGCAGGACATCTAGGCCGAAAACCCAGAGGAGGCGGTAGAAACATACCCCTCGAGGCCTTCACCACCGGATGACATCGAGGCATACAATGAGGTGGTCAGAAAGGCGGCAGCAGCTTATGGAGTTAAGATGGAGGAGGAGAAACCTGAAGCAGACTTCCTGCTCGAGACATTGCTCCCCATACAGACAAGAAGCCAGTTCCTGCCCATGCTCAAGAGTATCACAGACCAGGCGAAGGAAGCCTTCAAGGACCCGGCTACGTGCAGATCAGTAACGCCGAGGACGGAGAAGAAATACAAATTCTCCTCCCAAGACCCAGCTTACATCAAGGGATCCGTCACAGCAGATTCTATAATTGCTGCAACGGCCAGGAAAAGGGCAAACGTCCCAACAACGTCTGGACCTCCACCTGACAAAGAAAGCAGGAGGATGGACCTAACTGGCAGGAAAATTGAGAGGAACGCCGCAGCGCACTGGCAGATGGCGAACTCCAACGCCCTCCTGAATAGGCATCAATACCAGCACTGGGATGAGATGGGACAGTTGCTCAAGCACCTCCCGGAACAATACCGTGAGAGGGCATCACACCTTGTGGAAGAGGGGAAGAGCATCGCCAATTCGTGCCTGAAGACAGCCTTGGATGGGGCAGAAACATCCAGCAGACTGATGGCTATAGGCATCACTGAGAGAAGGCAAGCCTGGCTCAGGATCTCAGGTTTCAAGGCTGAGGTTCAGAACAACATCCTGAACACACCCTTCAACGGGGAATCACTGTTCGGAGCCCCAGTTGATGAGAAGCTCACCCAATTGAAGAAGGACAACGAGACGGCAAGGTCCATGGGGGCCCTGCAGTTCAGGGGGATGAGAAGAGGCACTCCTACACGGAGGCCGAACGGCAGAGGTGGAAGTCAGAGAGGAGATTCCCACCAGAGTTTCCACCAGGGGCAACAGAGTGACAACCAAGGCCACCAGGGCCAGCAGAGGCAAGGCTGGAACTACCAAAGCAGGGGCTAGTCCTTTCGGTCAAGAGGAAATGGACGGGGCCAGAGAAGGAGAGGCGGTGAACAACCACCCTCTAAGTGACTTCACACGGGAGAAGGTGCTCCACCACCCAAACCCTCCGGGGTAGGAGCACGGAAAAAGAGGGAGGAGAGGCCTACACGGACAAAACACAAAGGAACATGTAACACCAGTAGGAGGAAGATTGAGATTTTTTCTCCAGGAATGGACGAAAATAACAACAGACAAGTGGATACTCAATATCATGCAGTTCGGATACTGCATAGAGTTGGAAAGAAGACCACCAAACAGAAAACCAAAGAAAAGACAGCACTTGGGAAGAGAGCTGCAACTACTGCAAGAGGAAGCCAAAGAACTCCTCCTCAAAGCGGCCATCGAACGAGTTCCTTCCAAAGAACGGAACAAGAGAGTGTACTCAAACTACTTCCTAGTGCCAAAGGTGGACGAAAGTCTAAGACCCATCCTGGACCTACGGTTCCTAAACAAATACGTGAAAACGCAGAAATTCAAAATGACGTCCCTACAAGAGGTCATCCCACAGATAAAGACAGGGGATTTCTTGTCCACCATAGACCTCAAAGATGCGTACCTGCACATCCCCATGAACAAGCAGCACAAGCACATGCTAAGGTTCACAGTAAACGAGGATCACTACCAATTCACGACCCTCGCTTTCGGCCTAAAGTCCGCGCCAAGGGTGTTCACCAAATGCCTCGCGGCAGTGGACGCACACCTAAGAAGAGAGGGGATACACGTGTACCCCTACCTCGACGACTGGCTGGTAAAGGCAAGCTCTTACAAGACATGCAAAGAACATGCAGGACAGGTGACAAGAACACTAGCAAGCCTGGGTTTCTCCATACACTGGGGCAAATGCTCATTAGAACCAGAGCAAGTGAAGATCTTCCTGGGAGCCCAGATCGACACCGTCCAATGCAGAGTCTTACCGAGCGAGAAGAGAACGCTCAGCCTACTGAGGGAGAAACGTCACTACCAGAAGGGGCGAGCTCTGACAGTGAGGACTGTGAGCAAGATCTTGGGGATGATGGCATCATGCATACACTTGGTCCCCAATGTACGCCTACAGATGAGACCACTCCAAGAGTGGCTACAACAGCAATGGTCACAAGCTACAGGAAGTTGGGAGGATCTAGTGGTTGTAACGCACAGGGTGCAGGAGGAGATAAGGTGGTGGACCAGGGAGAGAATAACACAAGGGAAAACTCTAACACCACCGGAGCCAACAGTGACCATCACCACAGACGCATCCCAGAGGGGGTGGGGCGCACACATGAACAGGCTCAGAGTGAGGGGTCTGTGGAGCCCTACAGACGCAGTCAGGCACATCAATTACCTGGAACTGAAAACTGTGTTGCTGGCCCTCAAGGCTTTTCAGAAGCACCTGTACAACCAGAAGGTGCTAATACAAACGGACAACACCACAACGATGTTTTACATAAACAAACAGGGGGGAACTCAGTCGTTCCCTCTGTCAAACTTGGCACAGGAGATCTGGAAATGGGCTATACCACTAAAAATAGACCTGCTAGCCATACACCTGCCAGGGAAGGACAATGTAGAAGCAGATTGGCTCAGCAGGCAGACTTCAGCGTCCCACGAGTGGGAACTCCATACTCCGGAAACAGAGAGACTATTCAGGAAATGGGGCACGCCAACAATAGACCTATTTGCAACACACCAGAATGCAAAATGCCAGTACTTTGCATCCAGGCAACCAGAGGCACTGTCCCAGGGGAATGCCCTATGGATAAGCTGGTCGAAAACATTTGCCTACGCTTTTCCCCCAATACCACTGATCCCGAGAGTTCTCAACAAATGCATGAAGAGCAACATGACGCTCATCCTTGTGGCACCACAATGGGCCAGACAGACCTTGTTTCGCAGATAATGGAGATGGCGCAGGGGCCACCACACAAGTTCTCAAAAAGAAGAGACCTACTCTCCATGGAAAACGGAGAAATCCTATACCCAGAGCCAGAGAGCCTCAACCTCCCAGCCTGGCTCCTGAGGACTTAGAATTCGCACACCTAAAACTACCAGAGAGCACCCTGCGGGTGCTACGAGAGGCAAGAAGGCCCAGCACACGCAAGTGCTATGGGGAAAAATGGAAAAGATTCACTCAATGGTGTTGCAAGAAACAGCTCCAAAGGAAACTGACCAAGGAATCCACGATGCTAAGGTACCTCACGCACCTAATTAAGGCTAAGCTAAGCTCATCCTCGCTGAGGGTGCACCTGGCAGCGATTGTGGCATACACAAGAGAAGAAACAGGGAGAAGCTTTTTCACATCCCAAGTCGTAAAAAGATTCCTGGAAGGAGCTAAAAGAATAGCCCCGCCAAAAAGAATGCCGCCACCGGCATGGAACTTAAATGTGGTACTGACGGAGCTCATGAAAGCACCTTTCGAACCCATCCACAAAGCATCACTGCAAATGTTAACAATGAAGACGGCCTTTCTGGTCGCAATCACCTCGCTACGGAGGGTGAGCGAACTGCAGGCACTCACACTGCAGGAACCCTACATCCAGATACACAGTGACAGGGTCGTGATGAGAACAGACCCACACTTCATGCCAAAGGTGGTGTCAAGGTTTCACATCAATCAGAGTATTCAGATACCTAGCTTCTTCCAAAACCCCACTACAAGCGCAGAGAGGTCACTCCACACCCTAGACGCTAGAAGGGCTGTGATGCACTACATTGAAAGAACGAAGGAACACAGGAAAACAAAACAGTTCTTCGTATCCTTCGCAAACAGTTACATGGGCAAACCAGTGACTAAAAACACCATAGCACGATGGATCACACAGACAATACAATTCTGCCACAAACAAGCTGGCCAGGAGCTAACTGGAGGGGCACAGCCCCACTCAACCAGGAAGAAAGGAGCAACAATTGCTTTTCTGGCCAACACACCAATCCAGGACATATGCCTGGCGGCAACATGGGCTTCAGTGCACACTTTCACTAAGCACTATTGTGTGGATGTACAGATGAACAATGAAGCACAAGTAGGACAAAAAGTGCTTCAACATATATTCAACAACCAACGCTCATCTTCCACCCAACCGCCACAAAAGTGAGGAAAACCGCTACAAAATCTATGCACAGCATAGTGAATACAGAAAGATTCACGCTGCAAAACGAATAGTTTCTTACCTGTCGGTGTAGTTTTGCAGCTTGAAGATCTTTCTGGATTCACTAGCGAACCCACCCGCCTCCGCCAGAAAGATGAGGCTGGAGAAGAAGGTGGAAACACATAGAAAGAAAGAAAGTTGAAACTTAGAAGATATGTGAAAAGATACGTGAAAGGATACGTGAAAAGAATTACGTTGAAAAAACGATTAACAAACATAGCCATGGATTCACTACGAAGACATACAAGAAAAAGGAGACAGAAAAAAGAATCCGAAGATGGCGCCCAAGGGTGGTAGCTTCCGCCGGAAGCACGCCGACGTCACCGAAGGGACACCAAACGGTGGGACGTCGACGCCCACCTGGGCTACAAAAAAAAAAAGACTACGAATCCGGACCCAACCACCAGATTGCGGAATATGCACAGCATAGTGAATCCAGAAAGATCTTCAAGCTGCAAAACTAAACCAACGGGTAAGAAACTATTCGTTACCTCAACCCAATGAACTCCCATGCCAATTCTTAATATTCCAAATACAGCAGCTAATGAATGGCATGTTTTAGCAACTTGGATGGGGGATAGTGTGTGTTTGATTCATCTAATCTGTGAATAATTGTAGGAAAGTGCCCCTTTTTGCATGGTTGCCCCCCATTTTGTGCCTGATGTTCATGCTCTTTGACTAAGTGTGCCCTGGGTTCCTGCCAACCAGGTACCCAGGGCCTATGTTCTTTCCCTAAAAGTGTACTTTGTACCCCCACAGTGGCACCTCTCTGGCCACATGCAAGTCCCTGGTTAAAGGTACATTAGGCACCAAGGGCCCTGTAAACAGAAAAGGCCTCTAAGGGCTGCAGGACATTGCAGACTGTGTGTTTTGGTGCAGAGAAAAGTGAAGAGTCGACATGACACACTTCCCTGTATGCCATGCCTACAATGCACTGCCGTGGTAAAAGTAAGACACCCCTATAGATGGGTGCACTACAGCACGGGTGGGGCTACAGTGCATGAGCACTATACCCCTACAGTGTCTAAGTCCATTCTTAAGACATTGAAAGTGCACTAACAGCCCTAAAGAGTATATGGTCTGGCAGTTTGTCATCACAAACTCCGCAGCACCATAATAGATTTACTGAAAAGTATGATGTCAAACTTCTCAGCACATGATTTAATGCTAAATGCACTCAGAGGGCATCTTAGAGATGCCCCCTGAAAAACGACCTAACTCTGGTGTCCTGGCTGATTGGCTGCTCTCCAGCTGCCACCCCCATACATTTTCCTTGACCCCTGGGTCGAGAGCATCCCACTCTCTGGGTCCTGTAACAAAGCACATCCTGGGTAGAGGTGCCAAGCTTCTTCACAGACGATGGCCAGGGTCCACAAAGTAGAAGCTTCAAAGGCTTGCCGCCTTTGTGAGCTGACCCTGCCAATTGATGCTCCCAGCAATTGGCTCGCACCTGTTCTGACCCCCAGGAGGAGAGGTGTGTTCACCTTTGCCAACCCCACCTCTCAGGTGGGGAGGCAAGGCAAAGCACAACTCTTAGTCCCCGCCATCTTGAAGATGGGGGAATCCAGCCAACCAGAGCGGGGCTTATGCCCCCCTCCCACTAGAGGATGGCATAATAGGAGGTGTACCCACCCCAAGGAATGGACCCATTGGTCCTAACCTGTACTTACCTGAAACGCCCCTACATTTTCTATTTAGGGGCAGCCCTGAACCTTTCCTCCTCACAGAAGCAAGAAGATGAGAAGTAGGACCGAAGAGCCATGCTGAAAGAAGAAGAGGAGGCCAACTGACTTGGTCCCAGCCACCGGCATGTCCTGACATCGACCTGCTCCAGCAAAATCCCGGCGTGTCCATCAGCCCCCCAGAACCCGGAGGACCTGCCCTGCCTTACCTACCAAGACTGTGTCTCCCATGAGCACAGGATTTGCTCACCAACAGACTGGTTAAGCCGGATCCACAAGCCTGCACCACTCTGCTCCTGACGCCCACGGCCCGAGTTTGAGTGGTCCAACACCAGGAGGAGGTCTCCCTGGCGATCCTGACCTGGGATCCAGTGACCCCTGACCTGCCTCCAGCCTAAGACGCCTACTTTAATCTAAAGAAATAACAACATTTTGGATTCACCATCGTCTCTGCCTCTCTATCCTTCTTGCGTTATTTCACAAGGCTAAATTCCAGGGAGTTGTTCAAAGTGAGGTATTCTAATTGCAGGGTCGCATAAGCTACATAGTAAAATATGTTCAATATCTGCTACATGCCTTATACAGCATACAAAAACAAATAACTCTGGCCTTCAGACTGTGGTACAGCCCCCAAACCATGAAAGTATGCACATGATTTAAGAAACGTGAGACCGCTCTGCACCGTTTGCACCGCACTTTTGTGACTGCCCCTGCCCTTGGCTACTCTGACCGGCACTGCAGCACTTTCCTACGGCCCCTGGAGGTGGGAGGACCGGATAAAAGCACAGAGCCGGTCCTGCATTGCGGAAGACCGCTCTGCACCGTTTGCACCGCACATTTGTGACTGCTCCTGCCCTTGGCTACTCTGACCTGCACTGCAGCACTTTCCTACGGCCCCTGGAGGTGGGAGGACCGGATAAAAGCACAGAGCCAGTCCCGCATCGCGCGGGGCATGCCCGGGCTCGGCTCGGGCGAAGACAGGGCCATGACTGGACTGGACGAGGCTGGGCTGGGCCCACTCTCTTTGGTCCATTTTTGGGGGCGTCGTGATTTACAGATCGACACATAACATCAGTGGGGGTGAGTCTTATTTGTTGTCTTGTTTCTCACCACCTTTCGGGGCCCTGGACATTGGCCCATGTAGACGATGGTCATCTTCGGTATACCCATGTTGTTGGACTATAAATTAGACAAAACGTATATTTTTTAGCCTACTGGCCGGC
The DNA here is from genome assembly GCF_964261635.1 of Lissotriton helveticus. Taxonomy (NCBI): domain Eukaryota; kingdom Metazoa; phylum Chordata; class Amphibia; order Caudata; family Salamandridae; genus Lissotriton; species Lissotriton helveticus. The sequence goes on along the minus strand of NC_136069.1, from coordinate 1,505,600,345 downwards.
GGCTTGATTACTTCAGGTGGACATTAAAACATATATATCATTGTACTGTAAACAGCCTGTGTTTGTTCACGGAACCCCAAGTGCAATCCTCTGTCTCACTTTGGCAGGATGGGTAAAAGGAAAGCAACAACCTCACAGGCCAAAACACAACCAAAAGCATGAGGGGGGGACACGCCAGACTGTTGAACTACCTAAGAGGGGCAATGGGCACTATTGAACAACCGATTATTTGTGTAGAAGAGGCCATAAATCCGGCAAAAAACGGTATTGCTTTAGATCAAACCACTGATAAAGTAGTTCAGGATCTAGATATTCCCGCTAAAGAAGCATCCAGTAGTAAGACAAGTGCTAATACTGAATGTGTCTGATCGCATCTCAACGAGTGTTCAGGAGATCGACCCTCAACCACCCACTAAGCGTTCTAGAAATCCAGAACCCACTTCTAAAATAACACTACCAGAACCAAGGCTGATTCCCCTGAAACCCCACAAAAAGGCACCCAAAAAAGTTAGTCTCTAAGTCACCATGGTAATAAGGAAAAGTTGGCACTTAACACTAATTGGGAGTACACAAAGTGATTTTGCTGAATTAAATGCCAAACTGGATACACTGGACATTTTTATTAGAGAAACCCTAATAGATTTGAGTAGTCAAATTGGAAGGCTAGAAGAATTATTAAATAGACATCTCAACAACTGCAAGCCAAATAATGAAAATACGGGCGTAATTTGTCACACTGGTGTGTGTGGCCTACCTAGAAGTTAGTAGACGGATAAATACACAAGTACCTCTTGCAGCACCATGTAATAACTCAAACTCTGGGGAAATACAACCCTCTCTTTACCAGCGGCCAAATGGCGGAGCAAAAATCTCAGGGGAAGCATTCACTTCATCGACCATAGGTGTAAATGCCTTGAGTTCTCCCCTTACAGACAGGAGGTTGATACGACTTTCTTGGACCTCCCACCCGCTGTAACTCCCCATGGGGGGGTCGAGTTATGGGATACTCTACAAAACAAGTCACTATTTTGGTTGGGAACCAAAACTGGCTTAACAGAGAAGCTCTTCTCTAAGTTTAAAATGGCCAGAAGGGTGAGTTAGATAGGGAGAGGTCCCAAAAATCTCCAAGGAGTTTGTGTGGTCCTGACTTTAAAAACCCAGCAGCTTGCACAACCTCTGCTATCTACAGCAGGCAACCATACAATCTCAGTACAAGGCATTAATTTAGTACCTCTGGGATACTTGCATCTGCCTGCTAATAATAACTATATGAAAGTACCTAGTAAGCATTTTATAGCTGATTACGGACCTATGTATAATATCCCAGTTTTCAACCGTTTTGATGTTCTCCAATCCCTAGATGAGGTGGATTGACTGCAATTGGAAGATACCCGGTTGGCTGTAATGGAGAGAAAAAAACAGAATTTCACACACAACTTGTTTAGACAATTTATTTTCTAAAAAATGGAGCACCCCTGTTGATAACCAACACTCTAAATCCAGCCTGTCAGCATCTATTAGAGAAGCTATGGATCCTCCAATTGTGCATGCAGATATCGAGCTAGATATTAAACATTCCCCATCTTTAACACTAGCTGCCGCCTCCAATATGCAATCTACGAGAGAAAAGGAGATTACTAAAAGATGTAAGAGGAAGGGTATTTGTCAGGTTTTAATCTGGAATGTGGCAGGTCTCAAACTAAGGTGAATAACCAGATATGGCTTGAATTTGTTAGGAAATACGATAGTTCGAGGCATGTGGGCTGCTGAATTCATATCTATAGCATAGATCGCCGCCTAGTGTTGGGTCCGGATGATTGCACATTGTTGTCCTGGAAGAGTCTTCGAAGTATCACGAGATAGGTGGCTCCTCCCCTGGACTACAGTGCGCATGGGCATCGACTCCATCCCCAGATTGTTTTTTTCCGCCATTGGGTTCGGATGTACTTTCGTTCTCTCCAGTTCGGAATCGACAATATTCTCGAGGCCAAAAGGCCTTTTTCTCTTATCGTCGGTATTGTTTGCGTTCGGTGCCCGGTTCTGTTCGGACTCGCCTCCCGAGTTTGGCATCCAGGGAGTCGCGTGACTCTTTGGTGCTCGAGGCCCAGTCAGCGCAGCAAGACCCTCGACGACGCGACATGGAACGGAGCCCGTTCAAGAAGTGTCCCGTGTGTGGATCGAAGTACCCACACATCGACGTCCACCCGGTGTGCAACAAGTGCCTGTTGCCGGACCGCGATGAAGCCGACTGTATGGCTTGTTCACGATTTCGTTCGAAGAAAACGATTCGGCTTCGGCGCGTGGCGCGCATGGAGGCCCAGCAGTCGGCCCCGGCACCGGTGAACATCTTCGACAGCGAGGAAGCAGACGCACACGACGTTCAGCTGCAGATTTCACCTCCAGCGGAAGAAGTCGACTACGACTATCAAGTGGATGTCGAAGGCCTACCCGTACAAGAAGTCGTCGACGAGGTAGGAGACGACGATGAGGCCTATGGGGCCATGGAAGATAGCTCAGAGGGCGAGCTATGCCCCGTTCGAACACTTACGAAGGCTCAGGTCAAGGGATCGCCTATCGGCCTTACCCAAGACCTTCTACCAAAATCCACGGCCCCGCCTCGCCTCCCGGCCCGGCTACGGACACTTCGACGGAGCCGCCATTACCGAAAACGAAACCGAAAGTGAAACCTTTGGTGTCCACAATACCTGAAGTGGTTCAAGCGCCTTCTAAACCACCTGCTCCAACGTCGACACCCTCGTCTTCCGAGGTGTCGGGACAGCCCAGGCCGAAGAAGCCTGTCGACCCGGCGAAGTCGGTGAAATCCGTCCAGCCGAAGCAGACCAAAGGCGTCGAGCAGAAGCCCAAGAAGGCCGTCCAGCCTCAGTCGAGCAAGGGCGTCGAGCTGAATCCGGGTCGGGCGTCGAGCCGGAGCCAAGCAAGGGCGCGGAGCCGAGGGCCGCAAAGGGCGTCGAGCCGAAGACCAGCAAGGGCATCGAGCCGAAGATTGGTGCCCCTAAAGCGGTTGCCCAGGACGCCAACACGGTCAAGCCTCGGACCGAACAGCCCACGTCATCGACGCTCGAGTCTTCACACGTTGCTGGACCGAGGTCGTCTGTCATATCGGCGAAGCCGTCCGCTTCCTTCACAAAGCAGGTCTCGGACTCCCTCAAGCGTATCAGGGACAAGGCTTCGGCAGAAGACCCCAAAACGCCTTCCGCACCGAAGCAGTCGGTCCCCACCTCCAAGTCATCGATGCCACTCCTCTTCACGTTGCCGCCGAAGGTGGCACCGAAGGCCTTCGTACCACGGGCGGCGCCCGAAGCGGAATCGCAGAGTGCTGTGGGGTCGACGCCTACTCTCCCGGCTGGGGGCTTGACGCATCGACCACCATTAATTGAGGAACAGTCGGAACATTTCATCGATGCCGACACTGGGAAGCTTACGCTTTACAAGCGGAAAATTACGGCGACGACGCCTTTGGAGTCGTATACCATTTCTTTGAAGCACAAAAGGCCTGCTTCTGATTCACCGGTCTTGGTCGAACCACTGACTCCTCGGACTCAGAGTTGCCACGCCCTCGCCAACTTATTCCGATGCCGAGGATGCTGGGGATCAGGATGAGGAATACAGCTTCCCGGCCCACACAGATCCTGATGGACAACAGGACGCATGGGTGGACACAGGTGACCAGGGGGATCAGCAACCCGCCCTTGACCCTCAGATATACAATATCAAAACATCTCCCTCGAGGATTCTGCGGCATTCAATGCCTTGATTGAAAGGGCGGCTAAAAACCACGACGTTGAACTGCATGCTGACCCTGTGGAGGTGGACTTCCTCTTTGACACTTTTTCACCAGCTGAAAAGACTGTGAAATCCCTCCCAATGCTGAAAGGGGTCCTCAAACATGCTGCGGCCATTTTCAAAGAGCCCACACGGGCAAGGGTGGTCAACCCTAGAATTGAGAAAAAATACCGACCGGCACCTGGCGATCCCATCTACATCAAGGGCCAGTTGCCATTGGACTCCCTGGTTGTTTCTAATGCCCGCAAGAGGGCGAATTCGCAAACCACTGGTGAAGCTCCTCCCCCGGACAAAGAGTCCAAAGTGCTAGAAGCATCGAGAAAGAGAGTAGCAGCTCAGGCGGCCAATATCTGGCGTATCTTGAACACGCAAGCGCTCTTGGCACGGTACGACAGGGCACACTACGACACACTAGAGACCCTGTTGCAACATCTCCCAGACCAATATAAGGAGGCTGCGGAGATGCTTATCCAGGAAGGGAAGCTCATCTCCAACGCTTCAATTAAGTGTGCACTAGACGTTGCGGACACTGCAGCCAGGGCAATTAACACCAGTGTGATGTTAAGACGACAAGCATGGCTCAGAATCTCCGGATTTAAGCCTGAGATCCAAACTACCATCCTCAACCAGCCAGTTAACCCTGACAGATTATTTGGTCCTGAGGTGGATACCACCTTGGAAAAAATAAAAAAGGATACCGAGACTGCGAAGTCCATGGGGGCTCTCCAATCCCAACAGTTTCGAGTGAGCACTTTTCGTCGCTCAGGCAATAGGGGTGTTTCCAGAGGCCAAATGTCCCAGCAAACACAATTCAATAAAGGTGGGGCGCAATCCTCTTACCCCAAACAAAATAGAGGAGGTTATCGAGGCAACAACGCCAAGGGCAGAGGCAGGGGCAACAACAACTCCCGTTCCTCCGCCTCCAACAAACAGTGACGCCCTGTCACTGCCCCCCGACCATTCCACACCTGTCGGGGGGAGACTCCAGCAGTTCCTGCCAGTCTGGAAATCCATCACCACAGACAGGTGGGTCAGGAAACTTATCCAGTTCGGTTATTGTTTGGAGCTCACATCCACTCCACCCAACATACCACCAAAACACCGTCCTATGTCCACAGAGCATTTGCACTTATTGCAGCAGGAGGTTCTTGTCATGCTGCAAAAGGGCGCTATAGAGCTCGTGCCAGTGGAGGAGGAAGGCACAGGGGTGTACTCCCTGTACTTCTTAATCCCAAAGAAGGACGGGTCCCTCAGGCCTATTCTCGACCTCCGGCCCCTAAACCAATACATTCTCTCGGAACACTTCCACATGCTAATGCTGCAGCAAGTTCTTCCGTTACTCACTCAGGGGGACTTCCTCGCAACCTTGGACCTCAAGGATGCTTACTTCCACATTCCACTCCATCCATCACACAAAAAATACCTCAGATTCACCATTCAAAATCGGCATTATCAATTCAAGGTCCTTCCTTTCGGAGTGACCACGGCCCCCAGAGTGTTCACCAAATGTCTAGCGACAGTGGCGGCGCACCTCAGGAGACAACACATCCATGTCTACCCTTATCTGGACGACTGGCTGGTTCAGGCAAAGTCGGCCCAGCAGTGCGCCGCCGACATGTCCCACACCATTCACCTTCTTCACAGTCTGGGCTTCTCCCTGAACTATCCAAAGTCGCACCTTCAGCCGGCCCATGTGCGGCAATATCTAGGTGCAACAATCAATACTCTGGCAGCCACGGCTCAGCCAACTTCCGCGCGGATCAACAACATCCAGTCGCTAATCCAACAGTTCAAACCGCAACACTCGCTTCCTGCGAGAGTGTTCATGCAGTTGATAAGCATGATGGCCTCCTGCATTTTCATAGTCCCGCACACGAGGTTACATATGCGTCCGCTCCAGGAATGCTTAGCGCATCAGTGGAATCAGGCTCAGGGACAGTTGAAAGACCTAGTGTTGGTCACCGGTCGGCATACAACTCTCTGCATTGGTGGAATCCACACAACCTTTGCAAGGGCCGACCGTTCCAAGAGCCTGTCCCACAGATCATCCTGACGGCGGACGCGTCTCTCCAGGGATGGGGAGCTCATGTACTCCACTACACAGTGCAGGGACTATGGACAATACAGCAAAAGAAGATGCACATCAACTACCTAGAACTGATGGCAATCTTCATGGCACTGAAAGCATTCAAAATACATCTGTGCAACAAGGTCGTGTTGATCCGGACGGACAACATGACGGCCATGTACTACATCCAGAAGCAGGGACGTACGCACTCTCCACAGTTGTCTCATCTGGCTCAGAGCATGTGGAAGTGGGCCATTCAGAGGAACATCTTCCTCATGGCGGAACACCTCCCAGGCACGGACAATCAAATGGCGGACCTGCTCAGCAGGTACAGCCACCAGATGCACGAGTGGGAGATACATCCATCAGTACTCCGCCCGTACTTCCAGTAGTGGGGTCATCCACAAATAGACCTGTTCGCCACAAGGGAAAACGCAAAATGCCAAAGCTTTGCCGCCAGGTTCCCTCACCCACAGTCGCAAGGCAATGCGATATGGATGAACTGGTCAGGCAGATTTGCGTACGCTTTTCCCCCAGCACCTCTCATACCGCTGGTGGCAAGAAAGCTAAAGCAACACTCGATGACACTCATCCTGGTTGCTCCAACGTGGGCACACCAGCCATGGTACACCACGTTTCTAGAACTCTCCGTGGTACCGCATCAAAGGCTACACCTCACACCCAAGCTTTTGACGCAGAGCCATGGCGACATTCAGCATCCAGATCCGCAACAGCTCAACCTGGCGATCTGGCTCCTGAAGTCTTAGAGTTAGGCTACCTTGACTTGCCTCCTGAATGCATGGATATCATACGGGAGGCATGAAAGCCCACCACCAGAGCCTGCTATGCAGCTAAATGGAAGCGGTTTGTCATTTACTGTGCTACACACAACATCAACCCGCTAGATGCATCCACTCCCAACATCATCTGCTATTTGTTACATCTTTACAAATGCAATCTAGCATACGCTTCCATCAGGATACACTTATCCGCCATAGCGGCTTATCTCCAAAACAGGCAGCATCTCTCCATTTTCAGAGTGCCTGCCATTAAAGCCTTCCTAGAAGGCCTGAAGCGGGTCATCCCTCCCAGGACCCCGCCAGCTCCTGTATGGAACCTCAACGTGGTCCTCACCAGGTTGATGGGCCCACCTTTTGAACCTCTACATTCCTGTGAGATTCAGTTCTTGACATGGAAAGTAGCTTTTCTCATTGCCATTACGTCTCTACGTCGTGTTAGTGAGCTACAGGCGCTCACTGTACAAGAGCCATTCATTCAAATTCACTCCAACAGGGTGGTGCTGCGCACTAACCCTAAATTTCTTCCTAAAGTGATTTCGCAGTTCCATGTCAATCAGACCATTGAACTGCCCGCATTCTTTCAAAACCCAGAAACAGTTGCCGAAAGAATGCTCCACACTCTTGATGTCAAACGAGCCTTGATGTACTACATCGATAGGACCAAAGACTTTAGGAAACAACAACAACTCTTTGTTGCCTTCTCAGCCCCGCACAAAGGCAACCCCATTTCCAAAGCAGGTATAGCCAGGTGGATCATTAAGTGCATTCAGATTTGCTATCACAAGGCTAAGCGCACTTTAACCGTCCCTCCAAGAGCCCACTCCACCCGAAAGTTGGGGGCCTCTATGGCTTTCCTTGGTAATATCCCTTTGGAAGATATTTGTAGAGCAGCCACATGGTCTACACCACACACATTTACTAAACATTACTGTGTAGATGTGCACTCCAAGCAGCAGGCAGCTGTAGGGCAGGCTGTTCTTAAAACGCTTTTTCAGACTTCTGCAGCTGGCACAGGCGGCCGCCGTTAATGGAGGGACTGCTATTTATTCTATGCTATGAAAAGGCACAAAGAAGGCTAAAAAACAAACAGGACTAACTGCGATTTGGATTCATTGATTTGTATCCCATTAGCCTTCTTTCAGACTCTTTGTCCTTCAATGAGCTTACGAAAAAGAGCCTTTTTTTGATACTAACATTTCGTTTATAATTTGAGTAATTTGAACAAATGTTGCAATGTCTAAATAATGTGCAATGTATTGTTTCATAATTCGAATTTGATACGTTTTTTGTCATTTGTGGTTTATATATTTGTCTAAACGTTTTATATGTTTCGTGTTTCTCATACATGCAATGATGAATCTTTTTGTATTTGAAATTGAAAAGTAAAGGGTGAAACTAAATAAACCCACATAATCAGAAATAGTCCTGATTCATGTACTTGTAATATCAAGCAACAAAAAAGTGTGAGGGGAGCAAATTGTATATTAGTATAGATATGAATTCAGCAGCCCACATGCCTCGAACTGAATATGCTACTTACCAGTATGCATCTGTTCTTGGCATGTAGGGCTGCTGACATTCATAACGCCCGCCCTCCTCCCCGGCGCCTGTAGCGGCTGCAGACTTTTTAACACTTGCTCTTAGCATGGCCATCCCTTACACTATTACACTCCATCTTTGCCACAATGGCTAAAAACAATCTGGGGATGGAGTCGATGCCCATGCGCACTGTAGTCCAGGGGAGGAGCCACCTATCTCGTGATACTTCGAAGACTCTTCCAGGACAACAATGTGCAATCATCCGGACCCAACACTAGGCGGCGATCTATGCTATAGATATGAATGTCAGCAGCCCTACATGCCAAGAACAGATGCATACTGGTAAGTAGCATATTCATTATTAGCCTCCAGGAAACATGGTTGGTAGAGCCTATACATATTAATGGTTACAAAACCTTTCACACTGCTGCTCTAACTTGAACTCACGGGAGAGCCATGGGGGGGAGTTATGTACATATGTCTAAAATCGTATCAACACAAATAAGATTGTTCGAAAGCTGTAGACATTTACTTCCAATTTATCACTATAGATGTGGATAATTCACTTAGTATCGAATTGTTAAATTTCTATCCCCATGTCAGGGTGGAGGAGGTACTGAGGAAACTATGTTGTTACCAACAAAATCTAAACCCTTCACCAACAAAGGAAATAATTACTATTTGGGGAGGGGATTTTAACTCTGCCCTTTGTCAGCATGTGGAAAAGGGGGTATGTGGCATTTCGATTGAGGATGGTATGGGTCTACCACATTTCCCTCGCATGACTTATGGGGATCTTTTAAATGAAATTATATTTGGGCCTAGGATTCGTCAACATTTTGTGTTTCATCAATTCCTTTTAGTCCCACTTTCAATGGCCATGGAATATTTTCAGCTATAGACTTTATTTTATTGTCTAATAGTCACGCCCCCAGAGCTCAGGACTTTATTACTCACTCGATCCCACTGAGTTATCATTTTACTCTGAGCATAGGAATAATAGTACATAGTCACGTGATAAGTACTGGAGATAGACAAACTCACACCTTTGAAAACATAACCTTGAGTAGGCAAAATGGGTATGCTCTTCGTTGGGAAAAGTGGATCTTGACAAATTTACAAGAAAGGTTGCTGTAAACTGTAGGGACGCCCTCCCTGTTTGCCTTGAGGAGTCTACTTCCTATAATGATATTATAAGAGGCTTTTGTGTACTAGCTGAACACATTAAAAAGCCCTTTTTGTTAAGACCAATAAAAAGGCTATACAGAAAAAAGGGTGGTTTGACTCCAAATGCACCAAGGCCTATTTAAAACTAAAACATACTTTACATAACTCAAATAAAAACCGAGATGATATTAAAGAGGCCAGAAGGGAGTTTAAAAGAAAGGAAAGAGGCATTAAAAGTCGAGGTGTGGCATGCTTTACTCATAGCTTCTGAAACCAGAGACACAACTGCTTTCTGGAAAGCAGTTAATGCACCCTTTTTGGCCAATAAAGATATAGCATCAATGGAGATAGCTATTAGCGAGGCAGAATGGGTGGACCATTTTCCCAAACTGTGTAACGATCCATATAGTGATTCACCATTAAAACTTGCCTCAGGTGATGAGTTGGTACTACTCTCAAGTAGGTGCGATTTACACTTTGATTTGATTGAGGTTAATCAAGCCATTATGTCGACTATGGGAGGGAGGCTCCATGCCCAGACGGTATCCCTGTTGACCTTTATAAGGCTAACATCTTACTATGGGGACCGCTTTTAACACAAGTTATTAATGCAAGTTGCTAGACCCATTTTCCCTCAACCTGGGCAGAGTCGATATTGCTACCCATTTTTAAAAAAGTGGACAGGGAGAATCCAGCTTGTTATAGACCTATCTCATTGCTGGATTCCACAGGGAAAATAGTTGGCTGAGTTATTTTAAACCGATTACAAGAATGGGCCAACGAAATCTCCATTATGAGCGGCCTTCAATATGGTTTTCGTCAGGGAATGGGCACAGCGGAACAGGGTCTTAACTTATCTAAGCTTTCAGATAAGTACACAAAGGCCAAACAGGGCAGATTATTTTTAGCATTCGTAGGTGTAACTGCTGCCTTGGACTGTATCATTCACGAGAAGCTATGGCAGATTTTAGAGGGAATGGGGTGGACAGGTCGCTTTTACTTTTTTAGGTCTCGGACAGAAAGGCTGTGCTTGCGCAGTCTCCGGCAGGAGACTTTAATGTTTTTGAGTACGGGGCTTGAACTCGCCTCTCTCCTCCATCTCTCCTCCATTGGCTTGCTTCCTAAACGGAGGCCAGCCATTGGAGGAGAGAGGCGTCACTCCAAACAAGCCCCGTCTCTTTCGGATTCGGGGGCGTGTTTTTGGCGTTCTTTCTACCTATGACGTCATCCGTCACTCAGAACGCCAAAACACGCCCCCGAATCCGAAAATGCTCAGAGCTTTGCGGCTGCCATTTTCCTTTTCCTTAAGATGAGGTAGGCCGCTGCTGTCCTCGTTCCCCGCCGTGTCTTTTTCCCGCCCCCCCTCCCGCTGTCCGTGTCTTTGTTCCCGCCCTCCTCCCGATAGTTAGGTCGGCCGCTGCTGTTCTTTCCCCGCCGTGTCTTTTTCCCGCCCCCCTCCCGCTGTCCGTGTCTTTGTTTCCGCCCTCCTCCCGATGGTTAGGTCAGCCGCTGCTGTTCTTTCCCCGCCGTGTCTTTTTCCCGCCCCCCTCCCGCTGTCCATGTCTTTGTTCCCACCCTCCTCCCGCTGATTATGTCGGCCGCTGCTGTTCTCGTTCCCCGCCGTTCTCCCGCCCCCTGAAGTGAACAGTTCCTTCGTAGCTTAGCAGGGAGGGTTCACCTCCGAGGAAATGTTCACAGCGTCCTGAAGAGTAAGAATATTGCATGTCTTGCGAAAGTGACACGGGGAAGTAGTGAGATGTGTGAAACGAAAAGTGAAGAGGGGGGGAGAAGCATTCCCTGTGTGTGCTTAGAAATGCTGAGCGAGGCACTACGCAGGGCAGTCTGCATGAGCCCGGGAGCCTAACATGCCATCAGGAATGATCTACACCTACTGCCATTAGACAATGCCAGACACGACAGAGGCAGATGGAGCGGGGGCATTTCCAGCGTTTTGGTTGTTGTCACAATAACACCGTGTGACTTGCCTCGCACAGGATGAGTCGCACGTGTCAGCCACCGCTACACAGCGGGTTCTGTTCGTGCTGCAGGGATCGGTGTTCTTCATCCCCGAAGTCGGGCCAGCCTACAATGGCAGTTCGTCACCACCCTACCAAAGGGAGAAAGCCGGTGACGTGTGAGGCAAATCTTTGGTGCCCCCGTTAGATTCTGTGTCGGAGCTTAGCCATTCACGGGGACCGGTGCAAACGATATCCTGGCTCTGGTACTTTATACAAGCGTTTGTGCCACCGGAATGCCCTGCTTCGATGTGTAGTGCATCGCTGAACTGTCACCATACATCACACACATTTATGTTTTTTAAAAAAAAGCGTTTACTATTATTCCGACACGTACAATAAGAAGTGTGTAATCGTTTACATTCTACTCGGTGAATAATTTTAGAAACACACCATAATAATGTTCGTTTTGCGGTTTGTTACGTAATATAAAAGGAACGGAGTTTGTTTAAAGTGCCTGCTTTCACATGTACATTGTCTATACCATGGTTAAGTGTGTTCTTGCCTCTGCCCCCATGATTGTGCTATTGGCAATGTAAATGACAATGCCATTCATTTTTTTTGTAGGTGGCTCTATGTGTGGGTGGCTCTGTCTGTGTGAGGGTGGCTCTGTGTAGGGTGTAGCTATTGGCATTGTAAATGACAATGCCATTTATTTAACGATTAAGCTATTGGCAATGTAAATGACAATGCCCTTTATTGATGATTTAAAAAAAAAAAAAAAATGTCATAAGCAATGCCAAAAGCTCTACCTTTAATGATGCCGAGACCATTGCATTGTAAATGCTTGTTTAAGACTGCTCTATTCAGAGGCAAAAGCATGGTCCGTTATGGATTTGGGTGGGGGGGGCTGTGCACAGAATTATTCAGCATTAAGAGAGGAGTGAGGCAAGGTTGTGCCCTGGCACCCTTTTCCTTTACCCTGTATATAAACTATTTAGGACGGGTGTTAGAGAAGGAGTGCCAGGATCTACCTCTAGTGGATAAACGCCCCATACCTGCATTAATGTATGCGGACGACACGGTCCTCATGGCATGTACCCCCTGGGTCTCCAGCGGGTAGTTACCAGCTTTGGAAAATTCATGAGTGATCTGGGTCTCTGTTAATACATACAAAACGTTTATAATGAAGTGTGGGACAGATTGTAATAAGAGCAGAGATTTTTATATCAATGCAAAAAAGATTGAATGCACAAAAATCTTTTCATATTTGGGAATTTTAGTTGACCAAGGGGGAACTTGGTCTCAGGCCGTTAAAACCAGGAGACTATTATTTACAAAGGCACTTGCAGCTCTTTCAAATTTTAGTACAAAACTGGGTAGACGGCCACCAGTAGATTTGTTACAAATATATAAAGCAAAGTGTGTTTCGACAGAAATTTACGGCGCTTGTGTTTGGAGGCATGTTGATATCAACCCCTTACAGACCACAGAGAACTCTTTTTTTAGGTTTCTGTTGGCTGTTCCTGCCAACACCTCTACTCACATTTGCCACACAGAATTAGGCATACCATATTTGTGGGACACCATAAAAATCCAGCCAGTCTTACTTTGGCATAGGATATGAACCACTGAGGAAACATTACTTAATCGCCAAATTATGATGGACAGTGGTTGGTTAGATGGGGCCAAACATATAAGGTGGCTAAATTACATAAAACTATTTACCTTTAATCTTGGCCACCCGGAATATTACGAAGGCCCCAATACTATGAGTACTGTAGCTAGAAAGGATCTTAAAAATAGCTGTTTGAGTTTATTGGAAGCAAACCGAAACAGTAACATAATGACAAAATCAACCGTCCAGGCGCACCAATTTATTTTGACTACATCCAGTATTTAGCCATATTTAAGGATTATTGCAGGAGACTATGACAGATTTCTGCTAATGCCCTTTAGATTAAGTCCTATACACAGAATAACTAGTTTTCCCGAACAAAATGACTGGTCCAGAATGATGAGTAAATGTCCGTGTGACGACCTGTCCTCACAGTCGACGCTCCATGAATTTTTCTTTTGTAAATGTTATTATGTGCAGAGAAGGCGATGGATTGTACCGATACTTAAATCTCTTGGTTTTAAACAATGTCGACATGCACTATTGGCCTTACAATTCTTAGAGACCGAACTCGTAATTGCCACTATTATAGCGTTTAAAAAAAAAATCTTAAACGTAGGTAAACCATTGTGATGCGATTATTATAAGCAAGATCAAGTGAGGATTACTCCAAATTTAGATGCCCTGTTTTAATTTTTGAAGTTGAACACTATAAAAAAACAAGCATTTACAATGCAACGGTTTCGCCTTTGGAAATGTTAAAGCTATTTGCAATGTAAATGACAATGCCATTTATTTATCTGTTTTCAAAACCAACACATAAATACAAATGTTGTCATTTACAATGCCAATAGCTCAAACTTTTCCAAAGGCGAAACCGTTGCATTGTAAATGCTTGTTTTAATATCTCATTTAATAAAGTCTGAGGATGTGTTAACGCTAGACCAAACACAAGTGGCTAGAAGCAACATCTGGGTTAAAATTGTAGTCCACAGCACTGTGCACGTTGTGTGTCTTTTGAAAAAGAACTAGATGCTCTCAAAGTGAAGTGAACAAATGACTAATGTGGGCTGATCAACCTCGCCACGCTGCTTGCTGTAGTGGACAGAAGAAAACGCCAATGGCGTTAAGTCCCTATAAGTGTGTGTAATTGTATGCTGGAGTAAAATCAAAAAGATCTTGCTAACGCACATCACTAAATCCCTGAAACAAGGGATCTAGGGAAACTAGAATCCGGGGAGTTAAATCCGAGAGTAAGGAAAGTCCAATATCGCAGCTGTTAATTAACTGGACGTCAAGAGCAGGAGAACCGAGTCCAAGTCAATGGATAAGCGCGAGTTGGGCTATGAAATCAAGCTCATTAACAAGAAGTAAATGCTCCACGGGAGACTTGTTATAAAGCGCATTCTGGTTTTCAGTTTCCTAGGTGCATGGGCGGGGGTGAGATCTTCTGCCTCCAACAAGCTCTCCGCAGCGGTGGTAACATTACCAAACCTGGTATTTTTGCTTAGAAAAAACCCAGATATCTGTATTCTGCAAATATGTGTCATTTTCTCCCAAAAGAAATGTATAAAATTCCAAAAAGACATTTTCAGTAGTTTGGTTTAAAAAAAATTAGCGAACCTATCGCGTGACAAAAAAAAGTCTGTTAAAGACGTGTGTTAAGAGAACCTAGGTAGACAAGTTGCATAAGAAGCACGCCTTTAAATGTTGACACCGGAGTAGGAAGTTAGAGTTTGCGCAAAAGCCTACATCGGATCGCCCGGGGCAAGGCAGGACAAATTTAAAATAATAATAAAAAAGCAGGATAGACTTGTTAATTACCGTGTGCGCACACAGTACATAAGGTCGGTTGAATTGAGCGCTAGCCAGTTTGGTAAGCACGCTTCTTCATACTTGTTTGGGGTGATGTGCTTGACCACAACATGGATTTTTCAAGAAGTGCTCAGGAACGGGGAGATCACCTGGGGGGGTGTCCCTTTACCTCGATGCCAATACAATGTATGAAAACGGGGCATGTTTCCTAAACTGGACTTTGAATCTGCGGGCAGCCCTTTGAGCTGAAGATCTACAGTCATGGGACAATAAACCGGTACAGGCAACTAGACAATGCTCCAGGGAAAGGACTAGATGCGGCGCAGAGAGTCCTTTGAAAAAGACAATGCAGTGAGTGGATTGGCTGCGAGCTGAGGAGGACTACTTCTACAATTTTGCAGGTTTCATCTTCTGGAGAAATGAATCTCTACTGGTGTCTACGAAACTGCTTTGGAAAACTTCGCCTCAGTAACACTGCATGTGTTTCATGTCGGAGGCCCAGAGGTGTTTGCACCAACGCCACACCCCATGCCGCTAGTGTTGCTAACAAGTTTTTCAAAATCCACACTTTCCAAGCTGAGAAAATCAATACAAATTCACCTAAATGCACTCAAAATATATTAACTGTACCCACACAAGGATGATCTTAACTGTTTACCCACGCTCACCCCATGCTCACCGTCATGTTCCAAACTAGCAACGTTAATTGTATTATATACCACAAGAGGGTTGAGGAAACGGGGGAACGACAACCGCAGACAAATGGATGAAGTGTGGCTAAAAACCCCTGTAAGTAACTGAGGCCATACACAATTTTAGTAAGATCGAAAAGATGTTCTACAACATACACAAAGGCGGCAATGGTTGTGTCACTGGCTGCCAGTATTTGTCTATATGAAAAGGAAAGGAGGGAATGAAAGGTAAAGAGTAATTTGAGTAAGAAAGACAGGGAAAAAAAAAAAGAAAGGAAAGAAGGCAATAACAAAGTATTACAAGAGCTCCACATTAAACATGATAACGCCTGGTTTTCTTCCTGGGCAAAGTTTATTAAAGAACCACTGGTGAAATTGATTACATAACAAACATGTTAAGAATTGCCAGCTGAAGCATTCACAACAGCACTTGCAGGAGACTGGAAACGACAAAGTGGGGAACGTGGCCTCTGCTCACATCTGGTATAAAGTGCATTGCTGTCAAATGAGACTAAACACAAAGGCGACATCAGAGGGATAAACAAAGGGGGAACAAGTGGCACATTGGCTCGGTTGCGGGTGGGCTCCGTGTGAAAGAGCAAAATGCAGTCAAAGTGAAGTGCTTTGGTGCCCCTGCAAAATGAGAATGAAATGGATGGAGAATGGATGAAGAGAGCTGGCCGAAAGCCCCGTTAA
The DNA here is from genome assembly GCF_964261635.1 of Lissotriton helveticus. Lineage (NCBI taxonomy): Eukaryota > Metazoa > Chordata > Amphibia > Caudata > Salamandridae > Lissotriton > Lissotriton helveticus. The sequence continues at coordinate 1,505,584,191 of NC_136069.1, read as the reverse complement.
ATAAGGACTATTGTTCATCTATGTTTAATATTTTTTGTAATCAAAAGGTCTACAGATCAAATTGCATATTGTTGTAAAAGCTACGCCATAAAACCTATGAAAAATCTGCATCCTCCCGATAATTTCCCACCCATAACCAGGATATTAAGATACACGAATCCAATCTGTCACACACCAATGGGTAAGCAGACTGGCGTATTAACGATCATCGTTTTGGCAACATTTAAATTGTTTTACCCTTAATCAATGGCAGGGCATCAGGAGGGGTGTGGGCCGTTCAAGGCGTGCAACTCATGGCGATAGGTTAAACGAGTGAATCAGAGGCAATTTATATGTGGATACTGGTTACAAACCAAGGAAACTAGTAAAGTCGCAGAAACTAAACATTTTAGCTTTGGGTTTACAGACCACCTACTCCACACCCACCTTTATAGTACTGAGCAAATTGTGAAACCTATTTTTATACTAAACTGACAGCAAGGTGTATGTAAGAGACATAGGACACCTAAACATGCGCATAAACAGAGTGCACGATACATGGGGCAATTCGAACATATGGCATCACAGCCATCGCAAAGAACCACGTACAAATAGTGCTGCACGTAAACAACCAGCCTCACCTTTCCACTGCACCAGCTGTTCTTATCCAGGGGCCCCACCACGCCTATTCAGGGGTTCTGTGTGTTTAAACGATTAAATAAAATTATCAGGCTAACCGACTATACATACATAAAAGGCAAATGTTGCATTTAAATATTTGATATACCGTGTTAATGTAAAGATTTTTGACATGAAGGCTAAAAATAGCAACAATATAGTATGGACGAAGGGCGGCCTCAACTAAAGCAATGGTATGCGCCGACATAAAGAGCAAGAATATGAACGTAGCATCTTTAAAAGATCACGAATTGTACACTTTTATACTTGTTTTTCAGTTCAAACTGAAGAAACTGCTAGTGCCCCAGGATACCAATAGTGATTCTACGAGGACCCACAGAAACCGGATCAAGAACAGATTTAACATACAGATTCAGGCGATCTTAGCCCCACCCTCTATGGGAGATGGGATCATAAGCTTCTCATGCCACCCTTCTCCTTCCAACATTACCCTTGCCCAGTCAACCATATTCTCTCCCTAAAGTAGCCAGGTAATCCCCTCCTTACACATTCGACTCCTTAAATAAACCCCTTATTCCATCCCTCGACGTCCTTAGATCCTTATCTCAGTGCCTCCATTTCTACTCCCATGTCCCCTCCATTTCACCTTCTTTGTCCTCCATCCCACCTCAAATTGCATTCTCAGGCCTCTCATTTCGCCCCTTCACCCTGGATCGGTCTCCTCGGATATCTCCCCCCCCCCCCGCCCCCTGTATGTGCTTTGTCTTCTTCCCAGGTAATTCGCTCGCCCCCACCCAAAAAACTACCCGAGGATGAAAAGCATTTCTCTGCTGGTCAGCCTTCAGTATAACCAACACCTTACTAATCACATTTCCACATTAACTAGGCCGTATGTCAGCCCCCACCCATCGCCTTCTCGCAAACGTCTGCGATTTGAGAGTCCTTATTTCTCAGCTCTACTACATGATAGTCACGTAACACCGTTTCCACCATCTCATCTTACCATTACCCACGCACTCGGTAACAGTTCACCTATAATTTCCGCGTACTTCTACTTGCTCCCTGCCCCTTCTTTCCTGCATGAGCATACATCTTCGAGCCCCCCCATCGGGGACCGGCTTACCGCACCTTGGCCGCCGCTTAGGCAGTCCCTGTCTCGCTGCTCTGCTCTTCTCGAACAACTCCTTCCTTCACTTTCAGCTCACAAAATAGCGACTGCTGCACAGAGAGGGGGTAGGATAGCAGTAGCTAGCGGTGACGTAGCCCGCCGGATATGACGTTTCCTTCAATGGCGACGATAGAAAGGGACTTTTTGACCCTGAAAACGAACGCCATGCACATATTTTAGTGTTCCTGACGACCTTTCAAACCAATTTCAGTTAAAGCAGATGTATTTCTAAAAAGATAATAGGATACAGATACTCCTCGATTTGGTACCAAAAACGTATGTTTTTTTCAATGTATGAAATAATCAATGTAAACATGCGCAGAGACAGGAATTTCGAGCACACATGCAAACATTTATTGTTTTTACTATCCCGTTAATTTGAAAAAGGGAACTCAAAGATGGCTGCTCTGTTTTCCATATCTAGTGTAACATTGACACATGGTTCTGACGGGCTTGAATCTCCTCTGTAGGTTATCTTTTCAATTTATAACAGCTGGACTTTATTTAATTCTCTGGCTGGACCGGAGTCAAGGGCTGTGTTGTGTTGAAGACCCTAAGCCCTCACTGGTGTAAAGGACAGACACAGAGACAGCGTGCTGGAAGTAAGCCGGAGGGAGGGTACTTTTGCCCGACTCCTCCTTTATAATCAGGGTCACTTGACTGGAGACGTCTGTTGACGATGGATGTGGGGAGAGTGTATTTTCATTTATTTTTATTTTATGCGTTTTTATATAGCTCGGACTTTACCCGAAGGTGAGAGGAAAACAAGTCAGGTCCCGGGCCGCGCTGTGATTGGCTGACGTCACGGGGGTGTCCCGGGCCGGCAGCCAATCACAGCGCGGCCCGGGAATGACGTCACGGGGGTGTCCCGGGCCGGCAGCCAATCGCAGCGCGGCCCGGGACAAAGGGGCGGGGCTTAAAAAAAGCACCAGAAACGCCCCCGAATCGCGTTTTCGTGAGAAAGCGCGATTGACAGCCTCTGCCTCCCAATGGCTAGCCTCCATTTATGGAGCTAGCCAATTGGAAACAGAGGCTGTCCTAACCTCACTATTAAAAACAACAGATTTCGATCTGGGAGGGGCTTCGCCCCTCGCCAGGTTACGAAACCTAAAAATTCAGAACCACCTGTGCAGTTTTAATTTTTTTTACTGTTTTGTGTTGTCTGCCGTGTTTGTCTTTGTTGGTGTATCATAATAAACTGCTGCAGCTTTCTATGCATATTAATAAGATATATTCATATTGCCAAAACTGTAAATAAAACCAAAGCACTTATACCAATAGATTTGTCTTATATTTATAAATATTTTGCTTTAGGTTTGAAGTCCATTTTGCTTCACGTTTGCAGAACAGACACACAATTTTTAATTGTATTCATAAGAAGTCACTTTTCTATTGGTTTATAATTCAATACAGTGCAATGCGCTGCTTTATATTCCTTTGCATCAAGAGGATGTTCCATGGGTGTTGTAGGGGAATTTTCAAGCATCCACCTATGGTTTGTGAAGCAAATACATATCGACAATGACTTGTACCCATTGATTAGTGCCAAAATCCTGCACCCCTGAGGTTGGCATAATGAGAAGTATTTTTATTACTCTTGTCTTTTTCCTCTTTGCATTTACTTCATTCTACAGCACATATACTTAATGGAAATAGCCTTAAATTATAGTTTTATTGCACAAATGGACTCCATCCTACACAAAAAACCAAAACACAGACACAGATGTACTACAGCACAAGGGTGTCTGCATTCGTGCAAGTCTGTACAAAGTTTGTCAGTACATTGAGCGAGGATAACTTTGCCATTTCTTTATAGATGTAGAATAATTCTCTATAGGGCAAAGGCTGTGGGTGGTAGGAGCTTGTTTACCTCATGGAGCTTGGGTTTTTGAAAGGAGCGGGCTCTCCATAAGGAGTACAGGGCAAAGGATGTTCATAGTAGGACCGTGTTCTCTTATCTGCAATGTCTGGAGAGACTTGTGTCTCAGTAAAGAGCTCTGTACATATCGTAAGCTATGTGTAGTAGCAGCTTGCCCATTTAATTGGGTTTGTGTGGTGAGGAACTAGTCTATTCATAAAGACCTCTGTACACAGCGAAGATTGTGCATAGTAGGGCTTTGCCCTCGTATTGGTGCTGGGGTGTGATGAGGGACTGGCATGTGAATAGCTCTTTCAAGGGCACGGACTCCACATAATAGGGCTTGGCTAAGGTGAGCTACGTGTCTGTGTGAAGAGTTCTGTGCATGGCGAAGGCTGTGCATAGTAGGGACTGCCCCACATAATGGGGCTTGGGTTTAGTGAGGGATTGGGCCTCTCCATGAAGAGTCCTGTACATGGAGAAAACTGTAACATAACTGGGCTTGGATATGAGGAGAGACTGACCTTTCTGTAAAGACCTCTGTGCAGGGCAAAAGCTCTACATAGTAGGGGCTTGATAATATAATGGGTCTTCACTTGGTTTTACGATGTTAAGACATTCCTTGAACCTGCTCAACGCCCAAACACAAGCTACGAGTTCTTAAGCCATTTTTGTGTGTATTGTTTAGATTATTCACAATTAGTGTTTTTTCCTACAGACCTTTCTGGGGTTTTCTGCCTAATTTCACCTGTTACTAGCACAGATAAGTCCTCTGGGCAGTCTGTGAGGAGGATAATATCCACCCCTGAGGTGGGGTGGCCTTGATGGAGGGCAAATCAATTTAATTGATTATTAAAAAGTGTCAATATGTTTTTGAAAGCCATGATAGTTGACACATTGGGCACTTCAAGTGAAGGCCCTTTTCATGTTCCTGTTCTCGTCATGTTGTGAAAATACAGTTAAAGTTGTAACCTAGATGGGCAAACCTACTATGTTTAAGTGCAAAACAGCTGGTTTTTCATTTTTGTAAACATTTTTACTGATTAGAGTGATAGTCACTGTGTTGACACTGTGTGTTTAGTTATATATTTTCAGTTTTAAAATCGCACTGTGATCGCACGAATTGTGACTGGTTCAAACGATATTTCTAAAGCTGTCTCTTCACATCCTCAATATGACTCCAGCTGTGAAATATGGCATGCTTCTGGTTGTCTAAAAAATGAACAAGCATTTGCAATGCAATAGGTCTCGCATTTACGCGAGTTTAAGCTATTGACATTGTAAATAACAATCCCTTTTATTTATTTGTTTTAAAAACCAAAACATAAATAAAATGCATTGTTATTTTCAATGCCAATAGCTCAAACTCAAATAAATGCGAGACCTATTGTATTGCAAATGCTTGTTATCCTTTATTACAATGCTGCAATTGTTCATTATATACAATTAAATTAGACTACCAGCCCACAAAATAATTCATCAACTCACGTCTACAAATGTGCTTACATTACTTTACAGTTTGACATTACAGCTTCTTAATGCAAGCTCCCACTGTTACCCCTTTCTCCTCCCCCCCTATTTAGTCTACCATTCACCCATAGAATTCTCCTTCATACACACAATACTTTTTAAAAAACTTTACCACATTATACCTTTTAGCGCTGCATTCTAACAAACATTTGTGTTATATTCTTCCAATAATACTTTTTAAATACCCATTGCAGTTGCACACTAACAAACAAAATTCCTTTATAGTACGCTATATGCCATTTTTTAACCTTTGCGGCACAACAGCAACCAATATTTCTTTACAAAGGCTGCTAAATGTTGCATACATTTACCCCGAAGCTACCTATACACAGCACCATAAGCACCATATGTGCTAGCATGATAGCTATTGAAACAAGCATTGGAAATGCAATCGGGCTCGGATTTATTTGAGTTTGAGCTAATGGCATTGTAAATGGCAATGTCTTTTCGCCATGTGTTATGGAGTGTGTGCATGTGGTGTGTAGTGGAATTATGTGAGTTAGATTGGAATTGTAGCAATGGTGGCATGCTGTGCTTTACATGAATATATTTAAAAGTAAAGTGTACCATACTGAGATTGCTACAATAGTTAATTGTGCATGCGTTAACAATTGATGCATGCACTGATGGCTGGTGGTGTGTGTGTTTGGTAAAAGACTGCTCTGCCGCCTGGAGGTGTTTGTGCCTGGTGGAAGGGTGCACTGACGGCTGGTGGGTCTGTGGTTGGTAAAAGCGTGCACAGATGGCTGATGGTGTGTGTGTTTGGTGAAAGCGTGCACTGACGGTTGCTGGTGAGTGTGCCTTGTAAAAGAATGCACTGATGGCTGGTGTTGTACACCTGGTGGTGTTTGTGGTTCGTGAAAGCGTGCATTGATGGCTGGTGGTGTTTGGTCCTGGTGAAAGGGTGCACTGACGACTGGTGGTGTGTTGTTGTATGTGTGGTTGTGTGTGTAGTGGTGAGTGTGTGGTGGTGGACACAGAGAAGCACTTACCTGCTAGACGCTGCAACGCCGCCACCGCCAGGAGTCATTTTGGGGCAAACAGGCACCTGGTAGAAAGCCGCCACCGCCGAGAGTCATCTTCCCTCACGCCACACGCGCCGCCGCTCCGGGACTTCAATTCCCGGCAGCCTACGCGGCGGCGCGCCTACCAACGACGCGAGGGCGCCAGGAGGAGGCGCAATAAAGCGCCTCAGTTACCGGCGGAGCAGGGGGACACAGAGAAGCACTTACCTGCTAGACGCTGCAACGCCGCCACCGCCAGGAGTCATTTTGGGGCAAACAGGCACCTGGTAGAAAGCCGCCACCGCCGAGAGTCATCTTCCCTCACGCCACACGCGCCGCCGCTCCGGGACTTCAATTCCCGGCAGCCTACGCGGCGGCGCGCCTACCAACGACGCGAGGGCGCCAGGAGGAGGCGCAATAAAGCGCCTCAGTTACCGGCGGAGCAGGGGGACACAGAGAAGCACTTACCTGCTAGACGCTGCAACGCCGCCACCGCCAGGAGTCATTTTGGGGCAAACAGGCACCTGGTAGAAAGCCGCCACCGCCGAGAGTCATCTTCCCTCACGCCACACGCGCCGCCGCTCCGGGACTTCAATTCCCAGCAGCCTACGCGGCGGCGCGCCTACCAACGACGCGAGGGCGCCAGGAGGAGGCGCAATAAAGCGCCTCAGTTACCGGCGGAGCAGGGGGACACAGAGAAGCACTTACCTGCTAGACGCTGCAACGCCGCCACCGCCAGGAGTCATTTTGGGGCAAACAGGCACCTGGTAGAAAGCCGCCACCGCCGAGAGTCATCTCCCTCACGCCACACGCGCCGCCGCTCCGGGACTTCAATTCCCGGCAGCCTACGCGGCGGCGCGCCTACCAACGACGCGAGGGCGCCAGGAGGAGGCGCAATAAAGCGCCTCAGTTACCGGCGGAGCAGGGGGACACAGAGAAGCACTTACCTGCTAGACGCTGCAACGCCGCCACCGCCAGGAGTCATTTTGGGGCAAACAGGCACCTGGTAGAAAGCCGCCACCGCCGAGAGTCATCTTCCCTCACGCCACACGCGCCGCCGCTCCGGGACTTCAATTCCCAGCAGCCTACGCGGCGGCGCGCCTACCAACGACGCGAGTGCGCCAGGAGGAGGCGCAATAAAGCGCCTCAGTTACCCGCTGCGCGGGACGCGAGCGGGACGCCTGGGGCTAAGCCCGGGCAAAGGGCGGGCCCTCTACGGCCCTCATCGGCAGGAGGAGGCAGGGGCAGGGCCTGACCCCCTGGTGCACCAGAGACGCGTCCACAAGTAAGACTTAGTTGCTCTGTTGTTTACCGTGTTACATATAGATGACGACTAAAAAGAAACCTGCTGTTCTGCCCGCCAATACCATGGATAATTATGTTGTGCAAACAGTAAAGAAAATAAATGAACAAAGGAGGGAATCACTTGGGCTAAGCCAGTCACCAGATTTGCGCAGGTTAAGCCCTACTTTACCTATGTCAGCTGAGGATAGCCCCTTCGTGATGGTGGAAACCAGGGCCTCAACTAACGATTCTCCTATGATTGAGACTGACAGCCAGCCACTGATCACGTTAGCATCCCCTGTTATTCTGGATGTAGACTTTGATAATGTTATTGATTCAGATCCAGACACTGTTACTGGTCCTGTGGAGGATGATCTACCACTGATTGAGCACACACCCCGGCCTGTGCGTGCCTGTGTGAAGAATCAGCGGAAACAGGGTGGTCAAAGGCCAAGAGTGAAAAGGAAAAGAACATTATCCCCAGGTTCCTCGAGAGCTCCCCTAAAGGCAGCAGGGGAAGGGACTATAAGAAACAGAGGAGAGGATGAAATGTTTGCTAAACTGCTTGAGGTTGTAGAGGGTAAACTTATCGAAATTGTAAAACCTCTGATCTCTAAAATAGATAAACTGCAGGCGGAAGTAAAAAGACTTGGAGGTATGCAAACTAAGTTGACGGAGGAAATAGGTAGTCTTAATACCTCATTATTAACAAGAAATATTACAGAAGGGGTTAATCAAGCCGGAGAAGGGATACCTGGTGTGCTGACCGATCCAGCCCATACGCCGGCCCCAAAAGTTAATCATAATATAACAACAGCAGAAGGGCGCCCGTTGATAGTTAATATTCCACAAGCACAAGTCCACGGTACAGACCCTCTGCAGTTTATCGAGGAAGCCTCACCTGTTGTATTAGTGTTAGCTAATGTACCCCAGTTGGATGACGGTATTATCGAGTCAGACAGCTCTCTGAGTAGTAAGGCCCTTCACTGGCTCTCTGGTAATATGAGGTTAGCGCCTGGTGGGTTACAGCAACTGGCGCATGATATCAAAGCAGTTAAACGTGTTCCCTGGATAGGGAATCGCCCCAAAAGATTTAAAGGGGACTGCGTGGCGGTAACATTTGCACATCCCAATATACTTCCTAATGTTCTAACACCTATTTTTCCACCTCAGCGTAGAAGAGGTACGGGGGTTCCCCTAACACTAAAATTTTTCCATGGGGAACAGCAAAATGTAACCCTACCAAAAACGCCAGCATTAGGATGGGATAACAACTTGAATATGCATAACCGCTGGGCATCCCCCCTAGTACCAAGTATGCTATTGCACAATAGATATGATGCCCTATCTGGTCTTAACAACTGCGATTGACAAGAGGTCAGACACGAGTCTGCCGAAGTGGTTGCAGGAGTAGATTCACATCAGCCCTCAAATACAACTGGTAGTATACTGCCTAAGTCTGTGGGTACATCTTGCAATACCTTAGTGGGGACGTCAACAACTTGCCTTATTGCCAGTTGGAATATAGCAGGACTAGTTTCTAAATTAAATGTACTAGGGTGGCTAGAACTAATTAGAACATTTGATATCTTATGTTTACAAGAGACCTGGTGTCTAAATTTTAAGGGCCTTGATGGTTTTGTAGCATATGAGTTACCAGCAGTGGCAACTACCTCAGGGAGGGCCAAAGGTGGTTTGCTAATTCTGATTTCTGTGAAAATGCGAATCAGGGTGAAGGAGCATATCACTGTGGGCAATAATTCCCAACTGCTGTGGTTAGCGGATGAGGCAGACAAAAACATTCTGTTGATTAATATGTATAATAATGTTTTTGATGCCAGCAGATCTACGGTTATTTTAGAATTAGACGTCGCAATCAAACAATTGATGAAAGCTTCTAATACAGTTTTTGAATTCATATATGTTGGAGATTTTAACATTTCTGTTTGCCCTCTCTCTAACCAAAAGTTGTGTGGCACTTTGAATCGTGTTGGAGAGCCAGCTACACACTTCCAACACAATACATATGGAGAAACTTTGAACTCCTTCCTACTCGCCTACGATTTGGAGATCCTAGAGATTGAGCGGGACGGGAAGGGTGATAGTTTGCCAACCTTTGTGGGGAGAGGGGCGAACACTGTGATTGATTTTATTTGCATGTCTTCCGAATTAGCTCATTTTAGTTCTGATGTCAAGGTTGTAGACCATATGGTTAGTGATCATAACTGTCTTGTTATTGAAACTAGGTTTTGGGAAGTTTGTATAATTCCAGATAGTAGTCCTATTTTAAACATTGAGGTACATAGGCCGAATGGATTCAGAATAAGGTGGGCAGGGGATAAAGCTGAAGTAACTTCTAATTGCATTATCTCCTGCTGCTTAAATGACATTACATCAATTATTGATGAGAAACCAAATATGGAGGCCTGTATTTCCCACTTTATAAAAATCAATGTTTTTATTAGTAGTAAGTTTACTAGGTCTGCTGGAAATTTTAATAATAAAGCAAGGGGATGGTTTAATAATGCATGTACTGTGGCACTGAAGACACTAAAAAAGGCATTATCCATCAAACCTAGAGACAAAACAGTTGTAGCTAAGCTTAGATCTGACTATAATTTAGCTCTTAAGCAAAGGAAAGTTGAATTACGTGAGGAAGCTTGGGAGCGATTTGATCTAGCGGCTGTATCGAATAATTGTACGCTTTTTTGGGCAGTAGTAAACAGCCCCTTTTTAAAAGATGATAAACTTCCCGTGTTAACCTCAAACGTGGGCAAGGAATCATGGGTACAGCATTTTTCTGGCATTTTTAATCCTAACACGGTAACGTTGCCGATAAGTTGCTCTTGGCCAGTACTTAACCTAGATATCACCTTACAGGAGGTCCTAAGTAGTATCAGGGCTAGTAAGGGCGGTAAGGCCCAGGGACCCGATGGTGTCCCAGTTGATGTGTACAAATTCGCGCCTGAGACTTGGGGGCCAGTACTAGCCAAAGTTTTTAACGCTGCTGTTCGCTATACTATTCCGTGCACCTGGTCTGAATCTATAATAGTTCCAATTCATAAGAAAGGGGACCGAGGAAACGCTAAAAACTACCGGCCAATTTCATTGTTGGATTCGTCCGTCAAGATTATGAGCCGTGTACTCCTCGTCCGATTGGAAGAATGGGCAGAGTCTAATCAAATAATGACAGACTGCCAATACGGGTTCAGGAAAGGAAGAGGTTGCATTGAACAATGCTTAAATCTGGAGCTCCTGATTGGGAAATACACCCGAGCAAAAAATGGTTCACTTTACCTCTGTTTCGCTGATTTGAGCAGCGCTTTTGACCTGGTGGATCACGCCATACTATGGACTACTTTGCTAGAAATGGGAGCACCTAGGGAAATTATATATTTTCTGGCCCGTTTATACGAGAGGCTTAGCTCGAGTGTCCGGTACGGGCCTTCGGGCGAATGCACAGACAAATTCAGGGTCAGGAGAGGTATCAGACAAGGGTGTGTATTGGCACCCTTGCTTTTCACTCTGTTTATTAATGAAATAGACTCGATCTTAAAGAGGGCACCAGCGGACGCACCTAGAGTAAACACAAGCACCATCCCCGTGTTACTCTATGCGGACGACGCTGTGTTGCTCTCTAGGACTCCCCGGGGTCTACAGCTTTTGATGGATAAATTTGTGGCCTTTATCGAAAAAAGAAAGCTGGTCATTAACAAAAGCAAGACATTTGTGATGGAGTGCGGAGCTAGTAAGGTGAAAACTAAAAAGCCCTATAGGTATCTCATTGATGGCCAAGTGGTGCAGTGTGTGGAAAACTTTTGCTACCTGGGAGTTAACTTTTCCAAAAATGGTCACTGGGATGTCGAGCACAAGGTGGTGCGCGACAAAATGATCAGGAGTGCCAATGGAATATTTGCATTTGCAAGTAAATTAGGTAGTAGAAGGCCTAAAGAAATGCTTAAGATCTTTGAAGCTAGGTGCCTCTCGGCTGCCCTCTACGGAGCAGGGGTATGGGGGGTATCCAGGGTAGAATCTCTACAGGTAGAAGAGAATATGTTTCTGAAAAAATTACTGTGTCTCCCGACCTCTACTGCTAATAGTTTGGTCCATAAAGAACTAGGACTACATCATATAAACGATCTATTATTATTGAGACCTTTGATGTTGTGGCGTTCGGTCTGGATGAAAGACGAAACCTCATTTAATAGGGCCATCATTGAGGATTGTTTACGTCTAGACTATTTTCTCAAAATCCCATGGATTAAATACACAATTGATTCCTTCTCTAGTGTGTTTGGGTTTAACGTTATATTAGATCACTGTTCTGCCTCGGATCTCTCTAAGGAGAGTCTGAAATCAATTTTCTTAAATCATTGTGCAGAAAGACGAGCTACGGATGATCTTAAACTTTCCACCTGTATACGTTATAACCATTTGAACGAATTTGTGGGCCTACATCCTTACCTCCTCCAGGTGACCAAAGGGCAACACCGGTTTGTTCTCACCAGGATGAGGATGGGTACGGTCCACCTATTGGTTGCATTCCCTGAGATTAAGGTGCGCCCTACAGGTCCATGTCGGTGCGACAATATTTCAGAACAAAGCACAGAGCACTTTCTACTTATATGTAACCTGTATAGCGAATGTCGTAAATTCTTTTTAAAACCTTTATTTATCAAATTTGGAGCAAGAACTGTTAAAGCGGCAATGAAATTACTTTTTAACTTGCATCACCCTGACATCTGTTTTTACACGGCTAGTTATTTACTTAGGGCCATTAGCTATAGGAAAAGCATGATTTTTTAAAAAATAAATATCAAATTTCTTATAACATTTTATCTATTGGAAAATTTTTAAGTGTGTCATTTGATCCGTTATATGTATCTTACTGTATTTTTAGCTGATTGCGATCATTAAGTGCATTTTCTTTTAACATGTATTGTATGTATGTACTTTTATGGACATGATTTACATGTTTCCGAATAAAGTTTTTGAATTTTGTGTGGTGGTGAGTCTGTGGGGGTGAGTGTGTGGTAGTGAGTGTGTTACACCAATGTGGCGCACTGGTGCCACTGCACCTGCTGCAGCAATGGTAGCTACGCCACACTGGTGCCACTGTACCTGCTGCAACAATGATAGCTACACCACACTGCTGCCACTGCACCTGCTGCAGCAATGGTACCTACGCCACACTGGTGCCACTGCACCTACTGCAGCAATGGTACCTACGCCACACTGGTGCCACTGCACCTGCTGCACAATCATAGCTAAGTAACACTGATAACACTATACCTGCTACACAACGCCATCTACCACACACTTGTGCCACTGCACCTGCTGCACAATCATAGCTAAGCAACACTACCACTGCAACTGCTCCACCTATGGTAGCTACCACACACTGGTACCACTGCACCTGCTGCACTAAACTGGTACCACTGCACCTGCTCCACCAATGGTAGCTACGCCTACGCCACACTGGTACCACTGCACCTGCTCCACCAAATATACTTACACCACAACGGTACCACTGCACCTGCTCCACCAAAGATACTTACACCACACTGGTGCCACTGCACCTGCTGCACAATCATAGCTAAGTAACACTGATAACACTACACCTGCTACACAACGCCATCTACCACACACTGGTGCCACTGCACCTGCTGCACAATCATAGCTAAGTAACACTGATAACACCTCACCTGCTCCACGAATGGTAACTACGCCACACACTGGTGCCACTGCACCTGCTGCACAATCATAGCTAAGCAACACTACCACTGCACCTGCTCCACCAATGGTAGCTACCACTCACCGGTACCACTGCACATGCTGCACCAATGATAGCTACGCCACACTGGTGCCACTGCACCTGCTGCACAATCATAGCTAAGTAACACTGATAACACTACACCTGCTACACAACGCCATCTACCACACACTGGTGCCACTGCACCTGCTGCAGAATCATAGCTAAGCAACACTACCACTGCAACTGCTCCACCTATGGTAGCTACCACACACTAGTACCACTGCACCTGCTGCACTAAACTGGTACCACAGCACCTGCTCCACCAATGGTAGCTACGCCTACACCACACTGGTAACACTGCACCTGCTCCACCAAATATACTTACACCACACCGGTACCACTGCACATGCTGCACCAATGATAGCTACGCCACACTGGTGCCACTGCACCTGCTGCACAATCATAGCTAAGTAACACTGAAAACACTGCACTTGCTACACAACGCCATCTACCACACACTGGTGCCACTGCACCTGCTGCACAATCATAGCTAAGCAACACTACCACTGCAACTGTTCCACCTATGGTAGCTACCACACACTGGTACCACTGCACCTGCTGCACTAAACTGGTACCACATCAACTGCTCCACCAATGGTAGCTACGCCTACGCCACACTGGTACCACTGCACCTGCTCCACCAAAGATACTTACACCACACTGGTGCCACTGCACCTGCTGCACAATCATAGCTAAGTAACACTGATAACACTACACCTGCTACACAACGCCATCTACCACACACTGGTGCCACTGCACCTGCTGCACATTCATAGCTAAGTAACACTGATAACACCTCACCTGCTCCACGAATGGTAACTACGCCACACACTGGTGCCACTGCACCTGCTGCACAATCATAGCTAAGCAACACTACCACTGCACTTGCTCCACCAATGGTAGCTACCACTCACCGGTATCACTGCACATGCTGCACCAATGATAGCTATGCCACACTGGTGCCACTGCACCTGCTGCAAAATCATAGCTAAGTAACACTGATAACACTACACCTGCTACACAACGCCATCTACCACACACTGGTGCCACTGCACCTGCTGCAGAATCATAGCTAAGCAACACTACCACTGCAACTGCTCCACCTATGGTAGCTACCACACACTAGTACCACTGCACCTGCTGCACTAAACTGGTACCACAGCACCTGCTCCACCAATGGTAGCTACGCCTACGCCACACTGGTAACACTGCACCTGCTCCACCAAATATACTTACACCACACCGGTACCACTGCACATGCTGCACCAATGATAGCTACGCCACACTGGTGCCACTGCACCTGCTGCACAATCATAGCTAAGTAACACTGAAAACACTGCACTTGCTACACAACGCCATCTACCACACACTGGTGCCACTGCACCTGCTGCACAATCATAGCTAAGCAACACTACCACTGCAACTGTTCCACCTATGGTAGCTACCACACACTTGTACCACTGCACCTGCTGCACTAAACTGGTGCAAAAAACAACAAGTGATGGACTGAATGTGGATCAATGTCACACACTCCCCCAGTCAAAAGATCTGGGCCCAAATCCATCGTTTTTTTGCACTCCACACCACCCTGGGTCAGATAATGGCTTTATGCAAATCAGCTCTGACCCTGTTGCCCCATGGGAACAGTCCAGTCCGAACTACAACAGCCATATCTTTCCCAGACCGGAATCAAGCATCCGAGGACCGGACCGGTTTCGTGGTAACACCTCTCTTCAGCCCGGCTAGCTTGGCTCCAAGTGGTGTGGAGTGCCTGGGACCCACGTCTGGGCATCCCCAGCGCACTTAGGGCGGCAATTGCAAAAAACAACAAGTGATGGACTGAATGTGGATCAATGTCACACACTCCCCCAGTCAAAAGATCTGGGCCCAAATCCATCGTTTTTTTGCACTCCACACCACCCTGGGTCAGATAATGGCTTTATGCAAATCAGCTCTGACCCTGTTGCCCCATGGGAACAGTCCAGTCCGAACTACAACAGCCATATCTTTCCCAGACCGGAATCAAGCATCCGAGGACCGGACCGGTTTCGAGGTAACACCTCTCTTCAGCCCGGCTAGCTTGACTCCAAGTGGTGTGGAGTGCCTGGGACCCACGTCTGGGCATCCCCAGCGCACTTAGGGCGGCAATTGCAAAAAACAACAAGTGATGGACTGAATGTGGATCAATGTCACACACTCCCCCAGTCAAAAGATCTGGGCCCAAATCCATCGTTTTTTTGCACTCCACACCACCCTGGGTCAGATAATGGCTTTATGCAAATCAGCTCTGACCCTGTTGCCCCATGGGAACAGTCCAGTCCGAACTACAACAGCCATATCTTTCCCAGACCGGAATCAAGCATCCGAGGACCGGACCGGTTTCGAGGTAACACCTCTCTTCAGCCCGGCTAGCTTGACTCCAAGTGGTGTGGAGTGCCTGGGACCCACGTCTGGGCATCCCCAGCGCACTTAGGGCGGCAATTGCAAAAAACAACAAGTGATGGACTGAATGTGGATCAATGTCACACACTCCCCCAGTCAAAAGATCTGGGCCCAAATCCATCGTTTTTTTGCACTCCACACCACCCTGGGTCAGATAATGGCTTTATGCAAATCAGCTCTGACCCTGTTGCCCCATGGGAACAGTCCAGTCCGAACTACAACAGCCATATCTTTCCCAGACCGGAATCAAGCATCCGAGGACCGGACCGGTTTCGAGGTAACACCTCTCTTCAGCCCGGTTAGCTTGACTCCAAGTGGTGTGGAGTGCCTGGGACCCACGTCTGGGCATCCCCAGCGCACTTAGGGCGGCAATTGCAAAAAACAACAAGTGATGGACTGAATGTGGATCAATGTCACACACTCCCCCAGTCAAAAGATCTGGGCCCAAATCCATCTTTTTTTGCACTACACTGGTACCACATCAACTGCTCCACCAATGGTAGCTACGCCTACGCCACACTGGTACCACTGCACCTGCTCCACCAAAGATACTTACACCACACTGGTGCCACTGCACCTGCTGCACAATCATAGCTAAGTAACACTGATAACACTACACCTGCTACACAACGCCATCTACCACACACTGGTGCCACTGCACCTGCTGCACATTCATAGCTAAGTAACACTGATAACACCTCACCTGCTCCACGAATGGTAACTACGCCACACACTGGTGCCACTGCACCTGCTGCACAATCATAGCTAAGCAACACTACCACTGCACTTGCTCCACCAATGGTAGCTACCACTCACCGGTATCACTGCACATGCTGCACCAATGATAGCTATGCCACACTGGTGCCACTGCACCTGCTGCAAAATCATAGCTAAGTAACACTGATAACACTACACCTGCTACACAACGCCATCTACCACACACTGGTACCACTGCACCTGCTGCACAATCATAGCTAAGCAACACTACCACTGCAACTGCTCCACCTATGGTAGCTACCACACACTGGTACCACTGCACCTGCTGCACTAAACTGGTACCACAGCACCTGCTCCACCAATGGTAGCTACGCCTACGCCACACTGGTAACACTGCACCTGCTCCACCAAATATACTTACACCACACCGGTACCACTGCACATGCTGCACCAATGATAGCTACGCCACACTAGTGCCACTGCACCTGCTGCACAATTATAGCTAAGCAACACTACCACTGCAACTGCTCCACCTATGGTAGCTACCACACACTGGTACCACTGCACATGCTGCACCAATGATAGCTACGCCACACTGGTGCCACTGCACCTGCTGCACAATCATAGCTAAGTAACACTGATAACACTACACCTGCGACACAACGCCATCTACCACACACTGCAACAGAGCATATCTATGTATATCAAAAGCATGCTTTGAATATCAACTCCAGCGGTGGGGGCTGAAAGGACGAGCAGGCTGGGAGAGGCAATGTCAGAGGCTTCTGTGAGCTCCCAGCCTGTCGTTTCCAGTGGTGGGGGCTGAAAGGACGAGCAGGCTGGGAGAGGTGATATAGAGGCTTCTGTGAGCTCCCAGCCTGTCGTTTCCAGTGGTGGGGGCTGCAGTATGGAGCAGGCGGGGAGAGGCAATATCAGAGGCCTCTGCGAGCCGGCATCTGGCGAAAGGCCAACACTTAAACATGAAAGGAGGCAAAGGGACGCGCGCACGCAAAACTCACGGCAGACTGGTGAACGCGCCCCGACCATCTGGATTCTATTACCGCAGCACCCTGACAGCTATAATTGTTAATTTATTGCACTGTCGTGCGCATAACCACACAGGATATGGCGGAAGTGCTGAAGCAGAAAAACATATGGCCTATTCCGTGAAGGCTACTAGAAACAGGGCACCGCGCGGACCAATTACCATGCAAAACAAACTACTGAAAAATCCCGCGCACTGAGGAATTTTTCCTGCACTATCCAGAACCCCGTAACTAAAGGAGCTCGGAGCTCCGCCCCCCTGCTGACGCAGGGCTGACATAGGCCGAGCCCTAAAAAGTGTATACAATACTTATAATATTCACCCGACTCTGGTCCGCCACAGCTCCGGCTCACAAGCTGCAGAAAGCTCCATATCTGTATTAAACTGGCCTGGCACTCACAATCCGCCATAAACCTTCACCGTTACAGGTAAGCCTCCCGCTCCCGAACACCGGTAAACCAGCCTACTCCCTTGCCGGGCCTCCCATCTGCCGGCAAACTCTTCCTGCTCTGCACCTCACTCAGGCAGTCCAAGCCGCCGCACTAACTGACGGCACAAGTCTATCGGACCCTCAGCAACGCCGCTTCCGCAAGCACAGGACAAAAACAACTCTGCTGCACATTAAGCACAAGTCCCAAGACTTTGCCCGCCACGGGGCCACACACTCACTTCCTACTGTTGCGCACAGCCTTGCCTTTTTAACTGCTCCTTTGCTGCTGATCAACTCCCCGCCAGGCACAATCCCCTCTGCTCACCTCACATCCGATTGTGACAGGTGCCCCGGGAATTTGTTACCTCTAGCAAATCTACAAAAAGCTGAATCCGTGGGCCCCCTTTCACTCCCCAAAGCCTCCCTGCTACCCGGGGGCTGCCGATGACCTGATCAGCCCTGATCAAAGCGTCTCCTCCTCACTCCATAGCCATGGCTGCACCCCACTCCCCTTCGGGCCGCATTAACCATGCGTTTTATCGTAAACTCACCGGCATAGTGGGGCACCACCCCCTCGTACTATTCTAAAAATCCATATATTATTAAGATCAGGCACGGAAAGCGGCTCGCAGTAGAGCGGCTCTCATTTATCATCTGTGTGTTATTCTGAAAATAAACTCCACGGGGTCCATTTATATGTGTCTGCCAATGAATGACGCTTTATTAGATTGGGGAAGAGCGCGTGCAGGCTTGGTTTCCGACTTGCTGGTTTCCGACTTGGCTGGTTTAACAACTGTTTACCATGTGTTGAGCTGCTGCCTCGTTTTAACAAGCTGGCTCAGTGGAGCCGACGGGGGGAGGGCAAGTGAAAGTGCGCGATGCGCACGCTGCCAGCCTCCGGGACAGGAGATGTGCATGCGTACAGAGTGCACCTCTCCTGTCCGCTAGTGCACATCTCCTGTCTGCACGTGCCACATCCTGTCTCCCTTCGATAGTGAAAGCAGCAGCAATAGAGTCTCGCAAGCGTAGCAGCGCATGCGCTGTGTTCGCACGCGAGACCTAAAAACGGAGCAGGAATTGCTAACATCCTAGATGTTAAGTTAAATGATAAGGATAATGTCTGAAAAGGGATTTTCTTCCAAACATTATGATTTGTATGTCAAATATTGAGGCATCCGATGGCTCCCCATGTACAAACGAGCACAATTCATACTCCTCACCCACACTTTCAAATCACTATATAACACTTGCCCAGCATACCTCAACAATAGCATCTGCTTTCACAATCCATCCTGACACTACCACTTATCCAGTCTCCTACTTGCACACATATCAGGCATATGGAAAACTAGATCAAGCGGTCAACCCTTCACCTATATCGCTCCTTGCTGCTGTACATATGAGCCTCCTCCTCTCTTCTTGAATTCCGCAAGGAGCTAAACACCTGGCTTTTTTAGTAGTCCCACTAGGCCCTAGGTTTGGCTAGACGTACACCTGCTCAGCGCCAGGATACCCTCTCAGATGGTACTACGCTCTACAAATCTGCATAACATAACTGTATGAATCTGCATAACACAACGATTATCTGAAGTTACACCTGTTTCTTCAGCTATGTAGATTGTTTCTGATCTTCATTCAAGTATCAACTTTTAAACTGACTTTAAGCCATGGTGTTCCAAATCTATGTGGGATAAAACATCCCCTGCCATCCTTTTAAGGATGTTGCAAGTCAAGATGTTGCCTGACGTTATAGAGGAGTGAAGCCAAAGGTTGATTTTCCTTTAGAAAATCATGGAATACCGAGGTGATTTGAAATATCCTTTTAACGTAGGCCAACAATATTTTAGTCCTTTATAATACATTGTCACACAATCCTCCTTCCCACAAAACTCTTAAATCCTTGGAGTTGTACTCTTTCTTATGAAAGAGATAGTATGTTGCAGACAAAAAGTAAAAGTAGAATATGTAGTGTTAAATTAAATGCACCAAAAAGCATTTAGTAACTAGTTGCAAAAAGATATTACAAAAATGTATTGTAGATTAAAAGCAATACTGTAGCTCAGACTATATAGTAACATGCAGAGATTATATTTTCCTGTGAGGATCTATAGCATTAAAAAGCATGTTGCTATAAATGTATATGGTCTTCTGACATTTTAGATATACAGATAATAAGAAATTATTTAAACGGCAGCTGTAACTGTGCTCTGTGAATGGCATTTCAGGTAGGCTGCTGGCAGCAGGCATTATGACACTATAGTAATACCTCATTACAGTTGAGCAGCTACATAATTTCATTATTACTGATGAATAGAGATGTCGCAACCCAACTGTAATAAGGAAATTAGAGAAGGAATTGTTATACTAGGATTGCAGGCTCCTATGAATTTTATACATATACTAGCTGTACCCGGCCACGCGTTGCTGTGGCTCAGTCTGGTTAAATGGAAGAGAAAGAAAAGAGTAAGCGCACGTTTCTAATATGTTTAATTTCACAATGCTTGTGGGTATACAATATGTTTTTGTCCATCCTAATATATGTAGACTATACGCGTCCCTTGTATTTGTTGCGCAGCAACCAAATCGATAGGATCTGTTCGGGTTGCAAAGTGAACCAACTCCTCCCCCCCTCCCTCCACCCACTTCCCGGTCTGATGCGCTAATATTGCAAAGTGAACCAACTCCTCCCCCCACTTCCCGGTCTGCCATTCTGACACCAACTGTCCAGCCTAATATATGTAGACTATTGTCTCTATGCGTCCTTTCTTAATGTTGCCAAGTGAACCAACTCCTCCCCCCTCCCTCTACCCACTGCCCGGTTTGCCATCCTGACACCAACTGTCCATCCTAATATATGTAGACTATTGTCTCTATGCGTCTATTGTAGTTGTTGCGCACCAACCCAATCAATAGGGTCTGTTCATCCTTTAGATTAAAAACACGGGCGTATTTGACACGCGTGTATTCGAATCCAACGTTGTGTATATATAAACACGCGCTTATTCGAATTCAACGTTGTCAAAATTTCAAATCAATCACTGAAGAACTTTTGTAGATTTAAGATTTTTATCAAACGCACATTGACATTTTTACGTGTCTGTTTTTGCTTTCGATTAAAAACACGCGCGTATTCGACACACGAGTATTCGAATCCAACGTTGTGTATATAAAAACACTCGCGTATTCGAATGCAACGTTGTCAAAATTTCAAAGCAATCTGTGAAGAACTTTCGAAGATTTGAGATTTTGAACAAACGAACAGTTACATTTTTATTTATATAGATGTGGGGGGTATGAGGTACATGTCAATTTAGTAATGGTTAAAATGATTCGACTACTTAATGTTTCAGTTTATATATATTTTTTAAATTGGGGTAAATGTATTTGCCTCCACTGTATCTACCTCACCTAGATATCCTTGGGATATAACACCTTTGTGCATTTGACTTCCAGGGTGACTGAATGCAAATTCCTGTTTGGCAGAGAAAACAACTACTCAATTTCTAACATTTTTATTTTATTTGTGGTATTTGTAAAGCGCAGCATTCATCCCAGGGGATATCAAGGCGCTGAATAAGAAAGGGCTGCTGAGGTTTGAGCAGGGGGGGTTAGTATTTGGGAAAGAGATGTGTTTTGAGTTTTTGCCGGAATGAAAAAAGGTTCGTAGTGTGTCTCAGATCCATCGGTAGTTCATTCCATCGTTTGGCCGCCAGGTGCGAGAAGGCTCGTCCTCCTGTTCTTGTTTTATAAATACGCTTAGGTTTTGCTAGGGCTGAGTTAATGGATCTTAAGTTCCTGTTTGGAATATAAAATTAAATTTTCCCTTGCAGGATTGTAGGGCCTGTTTTATGGAGGGCTTTGTGCGCATGGCAAAGTAGTTTGAATGTGGCGCGCTGGCGCATCGGCAGCCAATGGAGTTGTTTTAGACATGCCGATGCAGAGTCTCGTTTGCTTTTGTTACATACCAGCTTGGCAGCCTGGTTTTGCAGAACCTGAAGGCGGGAGAACAACTGCTCGTTCATTCCTTCGAACAGAGCATTGCCATAGTCCAGGCGGCTGACTAGAAGGGCCTGGGTGATCGTACGACGACAGTCAAGTGGGATCCATGTGAAGATCTTAGCGAGGAGTTTCAGGATTGCAAATCCCTTACCCCAAAGTGTGCGCACATGGTCCTTCATGGATAGTGCGTCGTCTATCATAATGCCCAGATTCCTGGCATATTGTTTCGGGGCGGGGGCTGTTCCCAGTGACAGTGGCCACCAAGAGTCGTTCCATGAAAGTTTGGCTCCTCCGAACAATAGAATTTCGGATTTTCCGGCATTAAGCTTGAGGCAGTGGTTACGCATCCAGTCCGCCATTTCGGAGAGGCAGCTGTGGAGTTTGTTTTTAGTTGTTTCTAATTTTTCCGATCTTTCATCCAAGGTCACCATCAGCTGCGTGTCGTCGGCATATGAACAAATGCCGATGCCCCACTTTCTTCCGATGTCGGCCAAAGATGATACGTAGGCATTAAAGAGAGTGGGGCTTAGGGAAGCCCCTTGTGGGACTCCACAGCCAATGGGACGGGGTTCAGAATGGAATTGGCCCATATGCACTGCTTGGGTGCGGTTGCACAGGAAGGATTCAATCCATTGCAGCGCTATGTCTTGTATTCCTTTGCTCCGGAGGATGTTCAATAGACATTTGTGCGACACTGTGTCGAACGCTGCCGACAGGTCCAACAGTATCAGAGCCACCGAGCCCCCTTGGTCAGTGATGCATCTGACACTGTCCGACACTGCCAGCAGCGTAGCTTCGGTGCTATTGTTGGATCTGAATCCAGTTTGGGTGGGGTCCAGAAGCAAATTGTCCTCGAGATATTTGGATAACTGTAAGTTAACCATTTTCTCCAATGCTTTGGAGAGATAAGGGAGTTGTGAAATTGGCCTATAGTTCTCTGGGTTGAGAATATCGGCCCCAGCTTTCTTCAGGAGGGGGGTTACAGATGCGTGTTTCCAGCAGTCTGGAAAGGATGCGGAGGCAAGAGATTGATTAAAAAGTTTGGTGATGATTGGGCATAGAGTCGGTGCGATTTCAGAAAATACAAAGTGTGGGCAGGGATCTGCAGGGGAGCCAGATTTTATTGCTCTAAGGACTGTTAGTACTTCCTCTTCGGAGAGTGGTTGGAAGTTTGATAGGCGAGGGGAGTTGCCCAAGTCTAGGCGATCGTTGTTGTTGTCGGATATAGATGGGCGTACGTCAAAGTTATCATAGGGGGAGACGGTATGGGAGGGGGTGAAGGTTGAATAAATTTTATTGATTTTTTCGGAGAAGAAGGAGCTAATCCGTTCGCATGCTTCTGTTGAAGGGGTGAGACTTTGCGAGGTGCAGGATGGGTTGCTGAGCTCTTTCACAATTTTAAATAACTCTTTTGTCGAGTTGTGATTTTCGTTGATTCGTTGCACGAAAAAAGCCTTTTTTGCCTCTCGGATGGCAAGGATGTATTGTTTCCTTTTGGCAGTGTAGTTGGCTCTGGTTGTGGGGTTTTTCGCTTGTCTCCATTGGTGTTCTGTTCTTTGGCATTCCCTTTTAAGGCTCTTAAGGGAGGGGGTGTACCATTTTTCATTAATGGTTGTTTTTTTCTTAACATCTCGCAAGGGTGCTATTTTGTCCAATGTTTGGCGGATGCTAGTTTCTAGCCGGATGGCATTGTTACCAATCGATTCGTTATCTGGTAGGGAGACATCTGTATCGTGAAAATGATTTTGGAAATTGGAGTCTTTGACTAGTTTCCAGGCTCTATTGGAGGTGAGGGGGGAAGATCTGATTTTCACGGGTTTGCCAGGAAGTTCAAGTGAAAATGAGAGCATGAGATGGTCAGACCATGACAGGGGGAGAGTTTCCTTGAGAGTGGTCGACTCGATGTTCGTAAAAAGGAGATCCAGGGTATGCCCTGCTATATGCGTGGGGCCCTCAACCAGTTGTTTCAGTTGAAGGATTTCCATGTCGTATTTAAGCTGAGCGACTCCAGGGGCATTGGGGTTTTCGTAATGGACATTAAAGTCTCCAATGATCATGTAGTTTTTGTGTTTTAGGCATAAAGGGAGTACTTGATTCAGGAGTTTCGCGCTGAGGTTAATTTGTTGTCCAGGTGGGTTATAGACGACTGCGCCCGCTAGCATGACATGATTCTCAACGAGAATTCTAAATGGTAGTAACTCATGTTCAGGCTCCGCTTTAGTTGTATCCATTAGGCAAGTTAAGTGGTCCCTAAAAATTACGGCGACTCCACCTCCTTTTTTCTTGCTTTGTCTGTTTTGTGTTATTATTTTATAATTGGAGGGGAGAGCGTTGGCTAGGTCCGGGGCACTGGCATCGGATAGCCACGTTTCGGTGACAAAAACCAGATCTGGCGTTTTAGAGGTTAAGGTGTCCCATATGTCGAGTGCATGCTTAGGTAGTGATCTGGCATTAAAATATAGACATTTTAGTTCATACTGGGGGTTGATAGGGATCGTGTGAGGATCCGTTGAGGATTGACCCAGACTGGTCCAATGACAAGAATGGCATGAGATGGGGCCGTGGGATAGACCTGGGTCGGTTTGGGTGCAGTTTGTTGTTTCAATGGGTTTACGCAGGGCTAGTAGATCAGTACGATTATAGCGAATAATGACTGCCTCAGGTGTACTGGAGCCTGTAGGGGGTATGGCCCCTGGTCCCGGTCGGGCGCGGACGGGCGCAGACGGGCTTGCCTTAGGCGCGCCTTCGGCGCGCAATCGGCGCGCCCGCTGCGCTCGTCCGCTGCGCTTCCAGGGGAGGCACATACTTATAGTTGGTGGGTAGATGGGCGGTGGGCGTGGCCTCCGGTGTGGGCGTGGCCTGTCGATCGGCCGAGGCGCTGGCTATCGTTCAGCCCGCTGGTTTCTATGCAGCGGAGGTGCCGCTTAAGATGCTAGGAGCTTGGGTGAGTGAGATGTTCAATTTTTAAAGCACAAGAAGATAATAACAATTTTTAAAAACGGTGCGCTCTCCCGGCTTTCCGCCTCAGGAGCAGCGTTTCCTTAAGATGGAGAGGCTGTGAGCAGCGTCTCTTTTAGGCTGTGGGCGGTGGGCGTGGCCTCCGGTGTGGGCGTGGCCTGTCGATCGGCCGAGGCGCTGGCTATCATTCAGCCCTCTGGTTTCTATGCAGCGGAGGTGCCGCTTAAGGTGCTGAGAGCTTGGGTGAGTAAGATGTTCAATTTTTTTAAAACACAAGAAGATAATAACAATTTTTAAAAACGGTGCGCTCTCCCGGCTTTCCGCCTCAGGAGCAGCGTTTCCTTAAGATGGAGAGGCTGTGAGCAGCGTCTCTTTTAGGCTGTGGGCGGTGGGCGTGGCCTCCGGTGTGGGCGTGGCCTGTCGATCGGCCGAGGCGCTGGCTATCGTTCAGCCCGCTGGTTTCTATGCAGCGGAGGTGCCGCTTAAGATGCTAGGAGCTTGGGTGAGTGAGATGTTCAATTTTTAAAGCACAAGAAGATAATAACAATTTTTAAAAACGGTGCGCTCTCCCGGCTTTCCGCCTCAGGAACAGCGTTTCCTTAAGATGGAGAGGCTGTGAGCAGCGTCTCTTTTAGGCTGTGGGCGGTGGGCGTGGCCTCCGGTGTGGGCGTGGCCTGTCGATCGGCCGAGGCGCTGGCTATCGTTCAGCCCTCTGGTTTCTATGCAGCGGAGGTGCCGCTTAAGGTGCTGAGAGCTTGGGTGAGTGAGATGTTCAATTTTTTTAAAACACAAGAAGATAATAACAATTTTTAAAAACGGTGCGCTCTCCCGGCTTTCCGCCTCAGGAGCAGCGTTTCCTTAAGATGGAGAGGCTGTGAGCAGCGTCTCTTTTAGGCTGTGGGCGGTGGGCGTGGCCTCCGGTGTGGGCGTGGCCTGTCGATCGGCCGAGGCGCTGGCTATCGTTCAGCCCGCTGGTTTCTATGCAGCGGAGGTGCCGCTTAAGATGCTAGGAGCTTGGGTGAGTGAGATGTTCAATTTTTAAAGCACAAGAAGATAATAACAATTTTTAAAGACGGTGCGCTCTCCCGGCTTTCCGCCTCAGGAGCAGCGTTTCCTTAAGATGGAGAGGCTGTGAGCAGCGTCTCTTTTAGGCTGTGGGCGGTGGGCGTGGCCTCCGGTGTGGGCGTGGCCTGTCGATCGGCCGAGGCGCTGGCTATCGTTCAGCCCTCTGGTTTCTATGCAGCGGAGGTGCCGCTTAAGGTGCTGAGAGCTTGGGTGAGTGAGATGTTCAATTTTTTTAAAACACAAGAAGATAATAACAATTTTTAAAAACGGTGCGCTCTCCCGGCTTTCCGCCTCAGGAGCAGCGTTTCCTTAAGATGGAGAGGCTGTGAGCAGCGTCTCTTTTAGGCTGTGGGCGGTGGGCGTGGCCTCCGGTGTGGGCGTGGCCTGTCGATCGGCCGAGGCGCTGGCTATCGTTCAGTCCGCTGGTTTCTATGCAGCGGAGGTGCCGCTTAAGATGCTAGGAGCTTGGGTGAGTGAGATGTTCAATTTTTAAAGCACAAGAAGATAATAACAAGAAGATAATAACAATTTTTAAAAACGGTGCGCTCTCCCGGCTTTCCGCCTCAGGAGCAGCGTTTCCTTAAGATCTTAAGATCTTAAGATCTTAACATCTCTGCAAAAGGGTCTCATGGTCTCTTAGCATCTTGTATTCTACTAGCTGATTAGTGGAATTAGAGCCAGGGGTTGTGGTTGACTCTAGGATATGCAGAAGCAATATTGTGAAGTGTACTTTATGACCAGTAGTTAACAGTGTACTCTTTCCTCTTCCCTTCAAGGTATGTCCAAGACCTGACATGTGAATCAGAAGAATTGGAGAGAGAGGCATCTCAAAACCTCTTATTGCAGGCAATTGAATTTTGTTTTGTTGGAAAAAGCTTCATTTTTGGAGTAAAGGTAATTTATTTCATTTTAACTTGCATTTACCTTGCACTGTTTTTAATTTGACTAGTTTAAAAAAACTCTAACCTTTAATCTCCTGCGAAGTTCTCCCTCTCTCACCAGCTGCACGGGCCAAGTGCCAGCTTGTCTTCCTGGCTAAAGTCCACAGGGGCACCCAATCGCAGAGGGCGGGGGGAAAATTAA
The DNA here is from genome assembly GCF_964261635.1 of Lissotriton helveticus. NCBI lineage: Eukaryota > Metazoa > Chordata > Amphibia > Caudata > Salamandridae > Lissotriton > Lissotriton helveticus. The sequence goes on along the minus strand of NC_136069.1, from coordinate 1,505,557,175 downwards.
GGCAGCACTCAGACATTTAATGCTGGTCACAGCATGGGAGCGCGCAGCGGGCATACCTAGGCAAGCCCATCTGCACCTGTCGGGGACCAGGCACTATGCCCAGTGTTTAAACTACACATTGAATGAATTGAAGCATCTATTCTAAAAACTTCCCTCTTTATCCCTTAATTGGCCCCAAATTAGTTAAGTCAGGGATCATGGAAATAAGGGACTCCCTCCCTGAACTTGATCAATTTCCCTCTGTTGCGGAAAACACCCAGAGACAGGACAGCCGCTGGACACCTGAACTTAAAATTATGTATCTAAACACTCGATCCCTGGTAAGACATAAACTGCATATATTCCACCTACTGGACTCAGCCAAACCAGATATTCTCTAATTAACCAAAACCTGGCTTTCACAGGAATCCGCCCACGTTATTCTGGCCGCCCTTCCCAATAATTACTATATTGTCCAGGCTAAACGGCCGACAGGAAAATAGGGGGAGGGGTAAGTAGCCGCCATAATTCACCATGACCTAAAATTTACCACACTTACTATGCTAGATATCAACTCTGTGGACAATTTAGTTATTAAACTGAACTCTACTTCGGCACCATTAATCTGCATATGGCTATATAGGCCCCCTCAGAACATGCCCCTTTCCCCCCAAACATTGGGTGAGCAGTTGGCCCACTTAATAACCAACCATGCTAAAACATTGTTGATCGGCGATTTTAACTATTGGGCGAATGATGTGACGGGTGGCCCTCATTCAGCAGAACTGATCGATCTGCTCATTGGGTTGAATTGTATCCAACATGTGACATCCCCAACACACATAAAAGGACACACTCTCGATCCAATCTGGACAGCTTATCTTGCGGTGTCCGCATTGACAGTTTCTCCTTGCACTGGGTCTGATCGTTTTCGAATAAAGTTTGTGATTAACCATATCACTACGCCCAAACCTATATCCAAGGAAGGGCTTATGGCTTGGAAATAGTACCACATTGATATGAATGCCTTCTGCTGCTCGCTGCCGAACACGGTACCCATCAAACAGCCATTTGTCAACCTAAGTGAGGAAAACATCACAGCTTGGGTAACAGCAGCTAGCAATGAACATGACCCCTTCAGTATAATAAAAACAGCGAGGCGCCATAAGGCTCAGAGATGGTTCACAGAAGATTTATAGTTCAAAAATTTGCTCTGTACCAAACTGAAAGGAAGTGGAGACGAAACTACTCGCCTCAACAAAAAAAATCTACTTAGCTCAACTCAAGGAATATAAAAAACATACTAAAGCTACTTACTTCTCCTCTAAGGTCCTGAACCCTACCAATAAATCGAAAGAAAAATGTACAATTGTCACTCTGCTATCCAACCCCGACAGAGTTAAACATAAATTAGCCCCATCCCAGTCGCTCTGTAACTCTTTGAATACTTTCGTCAGCGACAAAATCACTACGATTAATGCCAGTATCCCCCGTCAGCCCTGTATATGAGACCTTATCATCGACCTCGAAAAACCCTTGCTCCCTGTATCAATTACTCGAAAGCCCTTTTGAAATTACTGATCAGAGTTAACTCTGGATCCCCTGCTGACAGCTGTCCTCCTCACATCTTGAAAGAAGCCTTCTCTGCATACACTGACCCTGCCCTCTCTCTTCTGAACGACTCATTAATATAGGGTTGCGTCCCTCAAGCTTTTAAAAAAGCCATCATAGTTCCAATAATAAAACTAGGGCAGATCCCCTGATCCCACTAAATTATCGTCCCATATTTATGCACCTCTTGCTGGCTAAGGTATTGGAATCTGCCGTGGCTGCTCATTCATTGAACAGTCTCAATTCCTTGATTCCCACCAAGCAGGTTTTCGCCCCTCTCATTCAACATAGGCAGTAATACTGACTGTGTTGGACAAACTAAGGAAGGAAGGTTCTGGTGCTCTTAGATCTATCCGCTGCGTTTGACACTGTCGACCATGGAATTCTGGTGGACCGTGTCAAGGAGGCAGGTCTCCAGGGTCCAGCTCTCAGATGGATTACGTCCTTCTGGGAGGATCGCTCCTAATCTATCCGCCTCTCCCACTTCACAGCGCCGTATGGTAAATCTACCTGCGGAGTGCCACAGAGATCTTCACTATCCCTGCATCTGTTCAATCTGGATCTACTTCCTCTGATAATGTCCCTAAGGGAAAGAAATATGTGCACGTTCAATTATGCAGATGACCTGCAACTAATTTTTACCGACGGTAGCACATCTGATTCCATCCTCAATTTCCAGTCCACTATGCTGCACATACGCAACTGAATGAACAGTAACCACCTAAAGCTAACCCGGATAAAACCAAACTGATCCTGATAGTTGGTATCTGGAACCTTTGGAGCCCAAATTTCTGGCCAATTGAGCTGGGCCCTCCCCTAGCGCCATCTTCTTCAGCTAAGAGCCTTGGGGTTACAATCAAGTGAGACCTATCTATGAAGTCCCAGATTGGGACGGTAGTCTCAACCTGCATCTTCTAGCTGCGGAAGATAAGGAAAATCGCCAGACTCCTCACTAGGGAACCACTGGTCCAGGCTATCTTGTCTCTGGTCATTTCTCACATTGACTAGGCCAATTCACTCTACTTTGGTCTGTCGTCGTATTTAGTCAAAAGACTGCAACTGGTACAGAATCAGGCCACCAGACTGATTTTCCATCAGCCCAAATAGCAACAAGCTTCCCCCTTATGAGGAAGATACATTGGCTCCCCATAACACAGTGCCGCGCTTTCAAAATCGGGTGTATAACTTTTAAATCTCTGCATGGTACTTGTCTGAAATTTGTTTCAAATCTTATCCAGAGATATAGACCTGCCCTCAATTTGCACTCAGCCCACATGAACCTCCTGGTCACACCGTCCTACAAACAGTAAAGACTAGGCGGTTGTAGATTTGCGGTGCTGGCCCCTCACTTCTGGAACGCCCTGCCCTCCCTCTTGACATTAGATCTTGTACAGATCTTTTGACATTCAGGAGACTTCTCAAGATCTGGCTGTTTTATCCAGGCATACGAATAACCTTCCAAAACCCAGGCTACTCCTATTTCAGCACCAAGGAACCGACCAGTGAATGTGCGCTGTACAAATCATTTTAACAGAACAATTATTGTGCAGTAACTTGTTGCATGAAACGTGAGCCCTCCTAATGCTAACACATTTGTGAACATAAACCTGTATACGACCAGTGGAATCTCCTAAGTATTAATTTACTAACTAATTTAGTTCTCATTTCAGCAAACATATATTCTTTTGGAAATCTTCACCCTTATCTTTGCCTCCAAAAAGAGGTCTCATAATGCATAAATATATTTATGGTGCTGTTTGCAGACTGAACATATGGGTCTGAACTCCAAATTGAACTTTGAAGAGCTCATTGTTTTTCCTCCAGCAGTCTTGATGAATATGAGGGCTCAATTTTTGAAATTCGCTAAGCCAGGGGCCATCTTGTACAAACCGAAGGCACCCCACGCTTAGATTAATACAGAAGGTGGAAAACATATTTACCTCTGATGAAATAAGTTTTTAGTGTGGTGTCCATCGGTGGAAACTATGCAAAATCTGAAAGCCCATACAATACTTAGGATGTCCAAAAAAGCTGCGATTATTTAAAAAAAAAAAGAAGGGAAAAAACCAAAGCTATTATGTTTGTGGGTATTATTTTTAGGACCAAGAGGCCATGGCGACGTGCAGTTCCTTGTACATTTAAAAAGAAAAAAAGCAGATTGGGATTCTAAACACATTGCATATTCAAATGCCATGCCCAATGCTCCATGCATGCAGAGTATATTCAAATACCATCACCTATAGATATTTGGATCTCAGCTAGCGGGTCAAGGGTGTGTCCTTTGGCTACTCTGAGCACCGATTCTGGAACCAAGGCAAAGCCTGCACTCATAATTGCCCTCCTACATCTCATACCTGCTGGTGATGGGAGTAGGGCATGTGCACAGGCCATTACCTGTACCCATGCTACATGGCTGCAGGCCATGGCCTGTCACGTCTTTGAACAGTGGACAATGTATGCCATAGCAAATACAAGACTTTCTCCGGGAAAACCCTACTTAAAATGAAAATGCAGACACATGGTCTGTACAATGACCCCCTTTTGCAAAGTTTTTGGGGAGTCAAGGACGCAGTGTGAAAATGATTTGCCAGGCACAGGTCCATGCAGGCAAGCTACAATCGGTTATTAAACTTGAGGTAAGGGTATAAAAACCTTCTTGCCTACATTGCTAACTTCAGTATATTGGTTTTAGAAACTAACTGATCAGAGGCAGAAAATGTGACTTCATTTTACTTTGGACAAAGGGACGATCTGGAAGATGCTGTCTTACAAATCATTGATCTCCCAGATGTGTATATATAACTGATTGATCTGGAAATCAGTTGTATCATCGTCTTGGTGAAAGAAAAGGAGAAAGAGCGAGAAAAAGGCCAACATAGAGGTAGTTCTCCCAGAAAAGAAAGCGCACAAAAGTGCAGAGGGTGTGGAGCCTATGCAAATTGGAGGAGTCTGTGGCCCTGTTTCAAAGGAGGAAAAAGAAAAAATACAGAGATTAAATTTTTACCTATAATATGATGCTTGTGACTGTCCTGTAAAAGAAAAGAACTCTAAAAAGGCTGCAGTAACTTTGGAAACTAGACTCCGTCATTTAGGAAGCGAACAAGCACGATGAGGGATGAAACCTGCTCATCGAATGCAGATCCTTGTCAGATTTCACAATATGTATGTATAAATGTATGTATAAACCATTTTATAGCGCGCTCCGTTACTGGGGAGTATCCTGGCGCGGGAAAGGGAAAGGCAGACAGCAGAACACAGAGAAAAAGCATCTTAGATTGCACTCTTGAATAGATGGGTTTTCAGGTGTTTTTTGAATGCAGCCACTGTTGGCATGGAGCGCAGATGGAAAGGGAGAGCGTTCCAGGCCCGAGCCACAATCACAGATATCGACTGGCCACCAAGTCTAGCACGTTTGAAGCGGGGAAGGGACAATTTAAACAGAGTAGAGGATCTCAAGGTGTGTGCAGGGGCATAGCTAGTGAATCTCTTTCTCAGATACAGGGGGCCTTGATCATGAGTTGCACGAAACGCAAGCACCAAGGATTTAAACAAAATGCGCTGTGCAACAGGAAGCCAGTGGAGCGTGCGCATCTCAGCGCGGACGCTCTTCCATCTAGGGATGTTAAATAATAGACGGACAGCCGCATTCTGGATGATTTGCAGGCGTTTCACCAGATATGCCGGAATGCCACTGAACAGTGCATTCGCATAGTCCAACCTCGCCAGTATGAGCGCCCGGGCAACCGACTCCCTAGCATCCCTAGGGAGCAAGGGGAATAATTTGCGGAGCATTCTCAGAGTAGCAAAGCAGGTGCCTGTAAGCTTTTTAATATGGTACTCGAATCTGAGATCCTCTGTGAACCAAATGCCAAGATTTTTGGCAGGTCTCCCCATCTCTTTTGGGCTGGGAATGTTAGAAGGCCACAGTGTGCTTATAAACGAGGGGGGGAAGGAACCATAAAAAAGCACTTCAGATTTGTCCTCATTGCATTTCATATGTGGCTGATACTTCAAGTAAAACATTGAAGCACTTCATGATAACTGTTACTTTGTGACTTTTTTGCCAGCAGTGTAGGTTATTACCTATCCTTCTTGACTCTGGCTACAGGAAATGTTCTGGACATGTCGCTAGCCAAGAGGTTGGTGATGCCTGTAGGCCATAAAGAAACGACTGAACCAGTTGTAACAATCAATGGTTCTGGGTTGTCTTCTGGCTTAATCAGTCTACTAACTGAACCCCTGGATATGAGATGTGATAATGGGTGCATCAAACCAAAATGAGTTTCTATCCAATTGATATGCTTGTATTTGAAGCCACCCTCAGGAGTTTCATGTCTTCAATTACATCACCCCAAGGTAGTCTGGGAAATCTGAAGGTGGAACCTAGATATTGTAGACCACTGTGTTATCAAGAATCTCTAGAGGTCGCCTCTCTGTTAACCTGTGCTGTCTTCTCAGAAAAGGTAAAGGATTGTTTACTGGAACAATATGCTGACTTTAAGGATGTGGGGCAACTTGACTGCACAATCTACCTCGTCCTGTGAGCTAATCTACCATGTAGTGGAATATACACCTTAACGTAACCAGAGACAAAATACTTGAAATAAAGCTTAGATTGACTTTTGTCTTATGGGTTCATTAGGGAATCAACCTAACCTCTATTTGTTGTCCCTCATCCACCCCCACCCAAACAACTGTGAGGTAAATACCTCCATTGGTTTCACAGCCCTGGATAGAGTGACAATTAAAAAAAAGAAAACACCAGATATCCTGATCCTTTAATCCCTATTCTGCTAGATAAGGTTTGGTACTCCACTGTGTACTCGAAGCTAGACCTGCACAGGGCATACCACCTCATCAGAGTCTCAGAGGGTGATGAATGTAAGACTGTATTCTGTACTAACTACGGTTTGTAGCAATATTGTGTCATATCTTTTGGATTCTGCAGCACCCCTGCTGGTTTTCAGTTGTTCATTAATGAGGTCTTGAAAGAATTCCTCAATGTTTGTGTAATTGCTATATTGACAATATGTTAATGTACTCTCAGTAGGAACATGAACATGTGATTCAGGTGAGGGGTGTGTTGCAGATGCTTTGTGAGAATAGGTTATTTGCCAATGTAAACTAATGTTAATTTCTCTGAATTCAGTGGAGTTCCTCAGATTTTGTATTTTACGTGACTGTATACAAATTGACATGAGAGAAGTGAACGCTATCTTGAACTGGCCAACCCCTGCTAACTTTCAGGAGGCGGAGAGTGTCCTGGGGTTGGCCAACTTTTTTAGACTATTTTATTACCCATGTTTCTGATATGGTCAGTTACTTGTGAAAGGTGTCCCCTACAAGTGGTCCCCAGAAGGTGAGAGGTCTTTTTGTTGTTAGAAAAAAGATTTACACCAGCTCCTGTACTCCATCATCCAGACCCTGCTAAACCTTTTGATATGGAAGCGGATGCTTTGCAATATTGCGCGAAGGAAGTGTTATCCTTACAAGTTGCTTATACTCACCAAATGTTCCCAATCCGCTTTATTTCTCTTCAAAACATTGTTGGCAGCAGAGCAGAACTACACATTTGTGGTGTATGAGCACTTGGCTTTTAAACTGACCTTTCAAGAATGGTGACAATACCTCTAGGGGGCACGCTTGCACTGTGACCATCTACTCCGATTATAAGAACTCTAATTCTGTTGCTCTGCCAAGGCCTAAACTTGCCTAAGATGGCTTTCGTTTTTTAGTGAATATTACCACAGACCTGGAAAAAACGGTCTATGGTGGATGCCTTATCTAGAATCAACAATTTCAGAGAAAATACTTCCAAAGAAAAATCACGTAATGTAATATCATAGAACTAGGTCATAGACATAGAAGTTAGGAAGAACTTCTACCTGCTATCAAGAAAGCCATTGCTCCGTTGAGCTTTAAAGAGTGGTTAAAGAAGGATGATCATGTAATCCAAAATTGCTACTTTTATTAGCATTACTACAGTAGAGTTAAGAGAGAGAGTAATGGAGTGGTGACATTCCTCACCTCTAGCATGGCATCTAGTAGAGCAAAAGGCTATACAAAATTGTTTGTTAGTTTTGGTGGGACAATAGGTTAATGCAAATGGGTTGTTGCACCCCCTACCCATACCACCAGCCACTTGGCACACCATGTAAAAATGTATTATCAGACCTTCCAACTGTCCAGAGGTTTACCACTATACTAGTTGTTGTCGGTCTTCTGATCGGGCGGCTCATATTATCCCTCTGATGAAATCCCTACGACCCAGAAACTGGTGGTAGTATTTATGCGACAAGTGATACACCTGCGCAGAGCTCCCTCCATAAAGATCTCAGAGATTTTGGGGGTAATTGTGCACATCCCCTGCCAAAGATTTTTGTCTGTCCTCAGCATACCATCCTCAGACTGATGGAGAGGCAGAACAGGTCAATCATGTCATGGACCAGTATCTACAATGTCTAATAGGTATGCATACAAGTAACTGGGTGGAAGCATTAAGTCTGGCCGAATTTGCCTATAATAATAACTCCCATGCAGCAACTGATGTTTCACTCTTTTGCTATCTCAATGGAATGCATCTAAAGGTATTTTCAATCAAAATCAGAAATCCCACAGTTTTGTAAAAAGAGAATTAACAAGTGGCATCTCCACAAGAGGTAGAGCAGCAAGAGGAACAGGAGGAGGTAGCAGACTCTGTGAAGGAGTCATTAGTATGTGCATTTTTCTCCACAATATCAAGAAAGGAAAAGGTCACATCTAAGGTTGTCGAGTGCATTCTTTCTGACAAAGAATTTCCAAAAGGGACGGATACAAACTACTCACTTGGAATTAGTGGGCTATGGGGGCTCATGTGGGCAATCCATCCTGTACATTTCATTGCTTAAAATTGCTTTATTTGGAGCTTCTCGTACAGCACCAAACAAATAAGCATGGACCATTAGAGCAGTTTGTGACTTTGTTTTACAGTTACGCACTTCATTTCATAACACCACACAAATGGCAGTCTCTGTCACTGCTTGTGTTTGTAGGCTGCATCTCTTCTCTGTGCAAAAAATTGTGTCTGTTTAACGCGCTACAGTTTTGGGCAGCGCATCAACTACTCAATTTCTCCTTAAAACCTGTGTCTAAGTCCCCATTCTCTTATGTATTCCTCCGAAGGCGCTTTCTGGTGCCCTATATTCATATGCACTTAGGTGCAAGAGATGTAGCCTAACTCTACTCCACTCCAGTGTACCCCACTCAAGTCTACCCAATCCTCTCCACTCTACCCTATTCCACTCCAATCTACCCAACTCTAGTCAACCCAACTCCAATCTGCTCAACTCAAATCTGACCCAATCTACTCCACTCCACCCCAATATACCCCACTCTAACCCATCTACCCCAATCTATTGCACACCAATGTACCTCGCTCCCCTTACCCCACTCCTATCTACACCTCTCCACTCCAATCTACCCCTCTCCACTCCAATCAACCCCAATCCACCTACTCTACCAACTCTACCAAGATTCACCCCAATCTACCCCACTTAATTCTAAACCACTCTACTCCAATCCAGCCTACTCCATCCCAATCTACTCCAGTCAACCCCAATCTACCCCACACCACACTCCACTCTGGTCTAGCCCACTCCAGTCTACCCAAATATACTCCACTCCACCCCAATCCAATCTACCCCACTCTATCCCCACTCCAATCTACCCTAGTATACACCCATCCACTCCAATCTACCTCACTCCAACTCAGTGTACCCCACTCAGTTCTAATCTACACCACTCCATGCTCCCCTACTCAAATCTACGCCGCTTCTGTCTACCCCAATCTACCCCATTCCACCCCACCCCACTCCACTAACTTTTATCCATGCAAAACAGCCACCACACTGGTGTACAACATGGCTAAAACACACTGCCAAAGCCAATAGCTCTCACATAGGTGAGACCTTCTGGCTTTAACAATGCCTGTTTCTTTTTCAACCTCCAAGTTTTAATGCTCCTTTTCTGCTTTTAGTATAATGTGCTTTCTTAAAAAATAACAAACAAATGAACCAAAGCATTTTAACCCCTTGGCCGCGGCGGTGGGGGGTGAGCGCGGCGGCGCCATGCTCGTGACTGAACCACGCCGTCATGAGTCACGGGTGAGCTGTGCTCATGAGGGCGTGGTTCCGTCACGACTCCGCCTACTCACTAATTCGCCCGCACAGGCGGGGAATCAGTGCCGCGTGGGCCGCAGCATGACGGAACCACGACATCATGAGCACACTCCGCCCGTGGCTCATGACGCCGTGGTTCCGTCATGCGCAGGAAAGAGGTTAAAATATTTTTTTAAATACAAAGAAAGGTTATTTGTTCAAAACAATAAAAGGTAAGTGTATTGTTATAAGTGGAAATATAAGTAAAACATTTGTAGCTATACCTTTAATTTCCTTTAATAAAAGTACTGCATTCGTTTTCTGTTCTTTTTTTAACACACCCCTGAAACAAAATGTATTTCTATTTATATACTAGCAAAAACACTTTCCGTTTATAATGTAAAGTATTTCAATGTAGTCTAATACAGTGCCTTGGATCTCTTAGCATCACGGGTTACTCTGTGAATATGGGGATTCCCATACATCCAACCATGCATTTAGAAGCAAATCGATATTTACAGTCACATGTTGATACGTATTAATGCCAAATTCTCGCACCCCTCAGACACAGCCATTATGAGAAATATATCTATTTTTTATATTTGCTTTTCCTCTTTGCGTGTGTGATACGCACTGCAGTACATACACATAGTGTAAATATCCATGATGAACTGTTTTAGTGCATAAAGCGACTCGTTTTTATCAAAAGCTATGATTGATACAACACAAATGATTTTGCACTACAGCGCAAGGGTGTCTTCATTTGTGTAAGTCTGCATAAAATATGACTGCGCGTTCACGCAGCACAACTGTGACACAGTAGATGTAGAACAGGGTCTACAGGGTGAAAGTTGTGAATAGTAAAAGATGAGCCACCTGAAACAGCACATGGAATAGGGCTCGAGTTTACTGATGGACATGCCTCTCCATTAAGAGCTCTGTATTTTTTCTTCTGTGTGTGAAAGAATGCTCGCCTATTCAGGTACCGTCCTCCTTGCAAAGCTATGTTTAAGATCACCAGAAAGAGGTCTGCAACCTCGGATTACCCTGGCATTTTATTTACTGCCAATTAATTTAAAATGATCGAAACCTGAAGTATTGGGATGCAAGGACTTTGCTGGTTTTGAGAGTTGTCTAGCTTTCCACGTTAATCAACATTGGACCATAGGTGAGCCAATGTGTCCTTGGTGAAATCTGTTTAAACCAGTGTCTGTTTTGGGTAGAACAGAAGCCGAGACACGCCTCATACCAGTCTTTCACGAGCCTGACCAGTATCATTTTTCTACAGACAAAACAAATCTTCGTGTTTTATGATTTTATGATTAAAAATAACTTGTTGCAAGTGTGATATACTTTGTATTACTCTGCTCTGTACTTTAGGTATGGCGTTGTAGTATAGAAAATATTTCTGCAGTTTGATTTTGCATGCATGAGCCAAGCTACTATCTGCACAGTGCACTTTAAAGAAGCCATCTGCGCAACATACCTCTTTTTTCACATATGAAGCATCAAGGCTATTTAATGCTATTTTGCTGCAACTATGTTTAAGGAGAATGCCCCATCAAGAGTTTAAGGAGAATCTGTTGCGGCCCATGGACTGTATCCAATTAGGAACATTGGGTTGCTGTAGATGTCTGCTTTTCACTTAACGCTGCTAAACTCTGGAACTCTCTCCCCCTTTCATTAAGGTCCAACCCTACCCTCCGGCTCTTCCGCAAAGAATTGAAAACATTCCTATTTAGGAACTAATCCCCCCCTCCTTTCTCCTACCTCCTCTTTTCCTCCCTCAGAGTAATTGTCTACAATCAGCCATTGGACACTTCACTTCCCACACAGAAATGGTGCTGGTCAAAGCATGTCTCAGTTTACTGTTCTGAACAGCAAGCATATGGTTTTCCTAATCGGAGGCTGGTTCTCAGTTCCCAGTCACAGCTCATAATCCTGCTCAGTTGCGAGATCCTACATGTGACGTCCAATATGTTCACTGTATACCTTGGTTGGGAACATCATGCAGCCAAGGTGATCTCCTGGGGACGGGGCTTAGAGATTTTGTTAGGCGGTCGCCTATGTAATTTTCTTTTGCATCTTGCTTAGAAAATAAAAAACTGTTCAGATGTTCATTGAAAGGTTGGCTGCATCTATTTGTGTTTCAATATTCTTTGAATTACATACCTTGCTATATTTTTGTATATTTTGACAAATCAAGTCATTACAAACAAATTGTGCATTTTGCTCATGAGTAGCCTTTACTTTTTGTAGTTTAAAAAAAAATTTCAATTGCTTAGTCAACTACTGGTTATGTTTTAGAAGATAACTATTGTACGCATACAACATCATACTTGCATTAATGGTAAACCATTGTCATTCACAGTTTATCTAAAGTGTGTTTCTATTTTTTTCAGCGTTCTGAAAATAAAGCTGAGCAGCTCTCCTATTCCCACAATAGCCTGCTCAATTCAAACAGGCATGAAATAGATCTTGTGGCCTGCCAGATATTATCTCCAAATGTTGAAGATATTGGCTGCACCGTTTTCAGTTTTTACAATCGGCTTCTACAGTATGCTGCGCTCTGCTTCCCCTGCACCTCTCAATCTATTGACTCTGTTGGTACTCCGGTAGATCAGGCAGGCAGTGATTTCAGCAGCTTGTGCCGTTCTCGCCGCAACCGCATCCAGTCCAAAGAAGGCAGAAACAATTTGTTGAGTCCTTGGAAACTGTCCTTTGGGTTAGCATCATCAGGGGATTATTCAATAACTGAAGATTCTTCAACGGCTCGACTGAGCAATGTTTTGACTAATCATTCAGTGGACGGTAGAACTTCAGCAGAAAAACCATCTGTTGTGCAGTCTTCAAATCAACCAGTTGAGGATGCCGAGCGGGTTGCCTCAGCCACAAAGAGGAGCGAAGGAAAGAAACTGGTGCAAAAGCTGAATTGTGAATTTAGTAGGGATGTCAGATGGAGTAGGGATGTCAGATGGTCAGGGGCAGTACCTGATAGTTTTCCAAGACTTGATACTAATTTCGAAACTAAATTAACACCTATGAGAGTCTGGTCTTCTGACAAGTGTGCCTCTTCATCATTGCAAGATACAGCAACTGGTCAAAATACTATTTTCAATACTAAAGTTATTTGCAAATCTTTTAACGATTTAGAAGCACCTTGGAGTTCTTGCCAAGACAATGAATTGAGTTTTTCTTATTCGTCTATGAAAGAATTCAAATCATTTGCTGGTGATAGGGATGAAGAGCATCAAGGAGTTTGTAGTGACGAAGAACACTCAGCAGCTTGGGATGATCTGCCGTTCTCAGAAAGTCTAAGTGAATTCATCGAAAAAGTTGAAAAGGACAATAACTCAACAGCCCAGATAGGTTGTGAAGCCTTGAAATTGTCACCGGGTGTAGTACATAATGAACGAAGAGTTGGCATTGCTAATCATTTGTGCAATTCAAAGCCTCTGACAGTAAATTCACCCTTCGGGTTCTCATCAAACAGCTTACCGCTGCAGCATTCTACAACATACAGCCACATTGATCGTTCAAGTTGTCACTTATTGACTAGTAGTGTAATAGGCCAGGCCGCATATAGCAATGATTTTTCCAAATATTTAGAAACTGGTTCCAAGGTAAAGAAAAATGCAGATCTATGTGCTGCATGTGAAGTGAGTGCTTCTCCGCCAAAGCATAAATCGGAATTAAAAGCACGCAAAAGAGACAAATCTGAAAATAATGAATTCGAGTTAGTGCTCAAATCCGATGAAAAGCCCCACACGTCCTCCCTGCAGGACTCGATTAACAATAGCTTCCAAAACAGCTACAATGGTTCTGGTGATCTCTTTGATTCTGGTGAGAATGGACTGGATATAGTGCTAGAAAGTGTGCATCCGCAACTATATTCATGTGCGTCCCCAGATAGTGTGTTGTTTACACGGCATATTGTGAATAAGCCTTGTAACTCCTTGCCCTCTGAAAATTCACCTCTTAGGGATCCCCCACAGAAGCAAGACAATTGTATTATCCAAAAAAGCGGTTCTTTTCTAATTTCTTCACAGTCTGATTCTGATCAAGAAAATGTGGATTCTCAAAACTTTGTTCCTTCATCCCAATCAACTCCACTGTTGCAGCAATTTTCATGCATACGACCATTTTGTGAAAAAGGAACCGTTGTCACCAGCCAAAGTAACTCCCAAAGTGAAAAATCAATTCTTCCTCTACAAGATAGTTTCCCAAGGCAACCAACATTCAACTGTTACAAAAGAAAGCCCTCACAAACTCTTGGCAGCGCAAAAATAACCACAAGTACCTGTGCCACACTGGAGGATTGTTGTCCCTTTGGTCCTTCTGCAGACTTGTTCGAAAGTGACACTGAAGAGTGCATCCCTCCTTCTGGCACAAAACTATTGCCAAAGCCTAAGATCTCAATGATACCAACCGGAAGACCTGTGGAAAAATAACTGCTACGCTGTTGACAAAAGGCATAGTGCTCATGAAAAAGATAACAGCAGCCAGCAACAAACTAATAAATATTCACTTCACAACGAACAACTATCAGCAGTTCTTGTGTGTACCGCAGAAGCTGCAAACTGTAACTTGACTGTAAATAATACTGTTTGTCGGCTTAAACCTTCTGCCTGCTGGACACCTACTTGCTCAGGAAACACTAACTGTCTTTCAGTTGCTAGTGACTATCAGTTATTTTATTCACAGGGCCAGATCAATGCTAGTGCAGGTAACTGGTCCCCAGAATTGTTTGCAGAAGAAATTATTGTTTCCCGGCGCAGTGATCTTGTACAAAAGCAATTATTTTGAAAATTTAAAGGAATGTTTACTCTATTTTATTTTTCTGTGCTGCAGTCCATTTATGGCTGTGTAAATATCTTCATACCTGTGCTTTTCTACAGTGTAGTTTTGACCTATTTTCACTTCCACAAATGAATATTTTGTTTCCTTCTTCCTATTGCATTGGTCTACTTCATCAACACTGGTTGTGAAAAAACTCTATATTGTCACCATCGCTTTGTATTAAAAAAAAGTACTACGAAGAACACTTTCAGTACCTTTTTTTAAATGCATGGCATAAATTGCCATTGTTTTTTTTTCTGCACAGTAATCTGTGTTTTTATGCGTTTCATCTAATTCAATTTTCTTAATTGATTGACTCTAAACCACATCTTTATGGCATGTACGTTTTGAAGGAAGCATAGCCACACATGCTAAGAAGAACGCTGATTGGATTGATTCTTTTTTGTCCTCCTATTTACCACAGCTAGTTTATGCACTTCTTTACAGACCCGAACAAGCTTTTTGTTTTATAGAAAACATAAAGTGCATAATGCACCATATGTTCTGCAGATGACCTACAGTAACTTGACAGTAGGAAATTATAATTTGGCCGCTTTAGTGTACATAGAAACCTAGGCAGCCTAGATTCAGGCTTCAGCATGTACAGAAACTGCACTCCTAGCCGACACAGACGACATCCGCATGATCCTCGACAGAAGAGACAAGGAAGCCCTGATTCTCTTAGAGCTCTCTGCAGCATTTGACACAGTCTCACACCCCATCTTCAACAGGCACAAGTCATGAGATTGGCATCCAAGGACCCGCTCTCTGCTGGATCTGCTCCTTCTCAACAGATAGAATACAAGCTGTAAGTCTGGCACCTTCTTCCTCAGAAGCCTGCTTACCCATCTGCGGAATGCCTCAAGGTTCATTTCTCAGCCCCAATGTCCTCAATGCATACATGATCCCTCTGGCCAACACGATCCGTGCACACAACATCGACACCCTCTCCTCCGCCATACATCATACAACTCATACTCTCCCTCTCTGACAAGACCCCCAACACAAAAAACGAGTTTACCTCCCTCTCCGCATCCGAGCCTCCTCCATTCTTCTTGAATTCCGCAAGAAGCTGAAGACCTGACTTTTCAATTAACCCACATACCCTAGACAGGGCTAGGCACACACACCTGCTCAGCACCAGGATACTCTCTTAGGTGATAGTGCTATTTACAAATACACGTAACATTCCATGAATATCCAGCAGCCTCTCACGAAAGCAAGGCACCGTTTCCACCTAACAATATTTGCATTTCTTAACCGTTAACAATATCAGGTGAAAAAAATAACATACTTTGACCTTTATTTAGTCCCCTGTTAGTTTCTTGTACCCCAAAACTGATCAAAGGAACAGCTACCTCTAATTTCCCCCTGAAGATCGCATCAAAGATTTTACTCCCATTCAGCCAAATTATTAAGCTTTACAGCGCCTGGAGAACACATGGATATCATCTGCTCTATCAGCTTTGCACTTTGGGCATCTACCCAGTGAATGTGGATTCAGTTTGGACAACTCCTTAGGGAATCAGTAGATCTGATGAACTATAAAATAGTGACTTCTTTTTAACTTAGCTGAGCACCTTATTTTATGCAGTAAATCTATAGACACTTGTCATAACTTTGTAAGTGGAACCCTAAGCAGTTGCTTCAGGTTTCAATGGCTTGCCGTAGCTAATGTCATGTTCCAACCTCCTTCTTTATTTGTTTGCAGTGGTTAACTTGAAACTTGAGTATTGAGAGATTGATAATAGCATCTGTGATCTTGATGTCCTTCAACCACTTTACTTGGTAGTATTTGAACCTGGAGACTTGTTTGGTGTTAACCATAAAACTTTGCCGTGAAATTTAGCAGATTTAGAACTTGGCGGATATCCTAATGCACTTATAATTAGGTTGGATAGGATATCTAGCAGATTTGTGAGGGAACACCCATCTGCCACACTCTAAATCAGACCTTTATTGTTCCCTTTATGTAGTCCAAGTCCAAATCTGCTTTATTGGGTGCAAAAGAAAAAACACCATGAAAGCATACTAATACATAAATAATAAGGCATTCCTGCATTACATCATAATTAAATTCTAAGGAATAACAATTTATGAATCTTCAGGAAAAGCGGTATCGAAGTTAAGCAGAATGCTAGTACATGTAAATGCTAATACACATAAAATGCATGATATACAAAGTACCGTTAAAAATAAACCTAGTGGATCAGAGTCTGATCGAATTTTACGCATTGAGCTGTTCAGAGACATAGCATCCAAAAATAAAGTGCTAATGCATATAAGTGCCAAAAGATACGTAAAGTGCAAGCTGCCAGAAGTTATACGATAAAGTGCTGGTGCTTATAAGTGCATAAAGGTACATAAAATACACAATGCCATATCTTATCAAGATAAGAGTTTAAAAGCATAAACTAGAAATAATCATCCTGATTTTCATATAACAATACATCCAAATGTGCCGATTGTAAACGTTTCAGCCTTGCTTTTTCGCAGTACTCAGGGTCAAAGTACATGTGAAGTCCCTCCTAGACGCAGGCTCTATCTTATCAGTCAACCAGACACTTGGTATCTTAGTGCTCTTAAAGGTTCTAAATTGTTCCATTTTATAATCCCAACAATAAGTGGCTAATTTGTTGAAATCCATCCGCCTTTGGTCAGGGGCGAGTACGTTTTGTCCGGGCTATCCTGTACCCTTTCCCTCTCCAAAGAAGAGAGCTGATCATAGCCTGTGTCCTCTGATATTGAGGGGAGAGAATCATCTTTAAACTAATTCTTCAGATAAGTGAGAGTGATATGTTCAGTGTGCTTAGTAGAGGTATTGTTTTATCAGTTACCTTTTTTGGTTAACGTGAGCTAGTTGTCCTATTTTAGGTATGATATTCACTCACATATATCAATTGTTTTTTTTAATGTAAGTGCACTATATTCTGTCCACTCAATCCTTTCAGATTTTTATGTTTAATTTTGTATCAAGAAATGGCTGCGACGGGGTGTGGCCAAGACGGCGAGCATGGCGGACGTGGCTTGAACAAGCTCCGTCCCGCCGCTAACTATCCTCTAACTGATCCTGCGTCGCCCCGACCCGATTCCGCCCAAAAGTGTGTGGCTGTCCGCAGGTGTAGAAGGGGACGCCCCGACGGCGATCTGGGAGCCCTGGGGCATTGTTTTCTGCCTCCTTCAGCCGTGTGGAGCCGGGACGGCACTGTGGCCTGCGTAGAGTACTGACGCCGGGGACTCGATTTGAGGGCGGCCCGCCCGGTAGTGAGACGACGCCGGACACGCAGGGGCGAGGAGCGCCGCTCCCACCGCGAGACCAGGGGGGCCGCCGCCGGAGACCAGCCGATTTTGCACGGACCTTGGCAGCCGGTGAGGGCGCGGAGCCGGCGGAGTGCAGGCGGTGCGACCGAAGCCCGGACAGCGACCGAGGCGGTAAGGGGCGGCCGCGTGGCGTGCGGCCTAGTGGGGGAGGGGAAGCTCCTATGGTCGGACCCAGCCCGTTCGGCGGCGCTATTGGACCGCGGGGCTCGGAGGCCTTGGTGCATCCGTCTCTCATTCCTCCTCCCCCCCTCTGCTTTGTCCAGCGGACCTGAAACCGGCTTGCTGGGGCCTGGGAGCCGGAGTGACTGTGAGAAGCGACCCACCGCTCGGCGGTCGTGTCGGACCGCGGTGGAGGACACTGGCTGGCAGAGACAGTATTTACAAGGGGCCGTGTGACACTTAGCTGGCGCCTTGGCTGATGCGAGGGGTGGTGGAGTGAGTGGCTTGGGCCACCTCCGGTGGCCCCTGGGGTAGAGTGCTTGGACATCTGGTAATACGCTATCTCTACCACGTGGCCCCAACATATTGACTTAACTCTTGGGTGCGAATTCATTGGCACAACCACCCTGACCGGATATAAGTGGGGCCGCAGACCACGCCGAGCCTGCAGAGAGTACTGTTCCTTGGACACTGCGTGAACTGTGGGGGCTGCCTCTGGGTCCGGGCCTCCCTTGCGGCCAATCGTGGGCCTCCGAGTGCACAATAACAAGAGGAGGCAACAGCGGGAGCTCTTCAAACCAGGGCCCAATGGATGAATTCGCGGGGCCGAGTGGGGGTGCCGGGCCCCGGGAGGACATCAGAGCTCAGGACCAGATAATGCGGCGCTGATGGCTGCAATTACGCAATCGAGAGACATGCTGGACGCGAAGATAGGGGCAGTCGGAGCCGATGTTATGCTGCTAAGGCAGGATCTGCGCAACGCGGTCGCCCGTATCACGGAAACTGAAACCAGGATCACGGGGGTGGAAGACGACGTGGTGATCCTCAAGAAAAAGGTTGCCGCCATGGAGGGGATCCAAAAGGGTTTGGCGCTGCGAGTGGAGGATGCGGAAGGACGGGCCAGAAGGAACAACTTGCGCTTTGTGGGCTTTCCAGAGGACTGTGAGAAGGGAAACATGGAGGCCTTCTTGACGCAGTGGCTGGAGGAGTGGCTTCCGCCGGACTCCCTGTCGCGCTGCTTCATCATAGAGCGGGTACATCGGGCACTTCACCCGAAGCCGCCTACCGGGGCCCGTCCCCGTGCTGTGATCGCCAAACTGCTCAACTATCATGACAGGGATACCATACTCCGGCAAGCTGGCGCCAAGGACCCTCTGATGTTTGACAACCACAAAATCCTGATTTTCCCGGACTACACCAAATTGGTCCAACAGCAACGACAGTCCTTCACTGCCGCGAAAGCACGCCTACAAAAATTGAAAATCCCCTATGCTCTACTCTACCCGGCCCGCCTGAGAGTGGTCTTTCAATCTCGCACTCAGTTTTTTAACTCTCCGTAGGAAGTATTTGAGTGGACAGACGAAACGGTGCGGGTTAAGGTGCATACCCCTCCTAGACGAGGCTCGGACTCATCATCCACGACGTAGTCCAAGAGGACGCCTCGCAGATCACACAGCAGGAGCAACTGGAGGTCGCGCTCCCAGAAGCGCCCGCCTCCTCGGGAAGAGACAGCGGAGGACGCTGAGGAGACTAACTCTTCCCCCCTGAAGTCTTGAGTCCCTATGCCGCATTATCCTGGGTCACTATTTCAGGCCCGAGGGGCCGATGAGACATCACGTCGGTGAAGACAGGGCAGATGCTGAGAACGGACTGGCCACCTGAACTGCTACTCCATGATTGCTTGTTGTGGGTAGACCATGGGTCGGGAGACGCTTGTGAGAGTGCGGGCTTTCTCCCGGAATTCGTTCCCACGTGTTGGGTGGGCGTTTGTTTGCCACCTGGTGGGTAGTTGGGTGGGATCCATTGGTGTAGTGGGTCTCCGGCCTCCCGTTGGAGGATCGGGATCGCCTGCACCGCGACAGGTACTTCTATGTTGCTGAGGTATGGGGTGGGGGGTTGGAGGGGGGGTTGTTGCCACAGTTTAAAGGGGGAGGGGCTGGTGGGGGGGTCGGTCGGGGTGGGGGGGTTGGGGAGGTGTTGAAGGGGTGGGTGGGTGTAGTTTTTGCACGGTGTGTACGGGAATCTGGAGGACGGTATCTCTGTGTGTGTGGCCTTTGACGCCTGTCAGATTGAAGTTCTGGCCTATTGATGGTGGATGATGGACAGGGGGTGGACCCCCGCGAACTTCACTGCGCATTTTAAGTTGGAATGTGAGAGGGGTGCTTGACAAAATTAAAAGGAGTGCGGTTTTACGGCTGGGGAAGAAAGAGAAGGCGGATGTGTTGCTCCTCCAAGAAACGCACCTTATGGGTACCAAAACTCTTAGCCTACGTAGGTACGGTTATGATCAAGTGTTCCATGCTGGGTTTGTGAGAGGGTCCAGAGGTGTTGCAATTTTGATACACCGTAGAGTACGATATACGCATGAGACACAATGGTTGGATGCGCATGGCAGATTTGCCTTAATTAAGGGTATGGTGGGTGATGAGCCGATGGTGTTCGGTAGTGTTTATGCTCCTCCCCCGCTGCAAGAAGCCCTGATAGAACGACTGATGTTTGGGCGGAGGTCCCGCATGCATTGACGATTGTGGGTGGTGACTGGAATGACGTGATGGATGTGAGGCTGGACCGCTGAGGCCACCACGAAATTGAGCAGGATGTTGCAGGGGATGGGTTGGATTGACGCCTGGCGATATCAACATGCCTGTAATCGTGAATTTACGTTTGTCTCTGCAGTCCATAAATCCTTTTCTCGCCTTGATTACCTCTTCATCCCTCAGCCCTGGATAGGGAGGGTGGACTCTACCTCCATACTTCCGAGGGGTCTGTCGGATCACTCCCCTGTAACTCTGACGCTGCTCTTAGGTGCGAAGCGACAGCCGTTTCGTTGGCGCCTCTCCGCGTGGCACCTACAACGCGATGACTATCAGTCACACATGAGGGAGGCAATAGCGCATTATTTGACTGGCAATGATGGCCCAGACACGGATGCCATGACCCTGTGGGAGGCCCTTAAGCCGGTGCTTCGTGGTGTAGACATTGCATGGTGCGCAGCGAACCGTAGGGCCCGCAAGTTGGCTATCGAGGAGGCAGCGAGTCAGGTTCATAGCCGAGAGGCGGAATGCATGTCGGGAGGGAGCAGCGACGCAGTGGGGCAGTTACTTTATTATCAGCAGACATATGCCTCCTTATTGATGGATGAGGCCCGTCAATCTTGGCTGGCCACACAGAGTAGAATTTATCAATGGGGGGACAAATCCAGCACGATGCTTTACAGAATATGCCACGGTGCATATCAGGCCCAGTCCCTGCTGGGACTCCGAGACGAAACTGGTGGCCCCATAACGGCCCCGGAAGTTCAGGCCGAGACCTTTGCTCAATACTATGCGACGCAATACGCCCCCCGGGAGTCCCTTACGGCGGAGGAAATCGACAAATTCCTAGCGGATCTTCCGCCCCGGGCGCTCTCGGATGAAGGCCGTGCCCGTTTGGACCTCCCGTTGTCGGCGGAGGAACTGGAAGAGGCACTCTGTGAACTGAACGCTGGCAAGGCCCCTGGGCCTAACGGCTTCCCATGCGAATTTATGAAAACGTTCCACCTCCAACTAGGGATGCGCTATAGGAAGGCTCTGGAGGCGGCCAGGAACTGTGGGCGTCTGCCGGCGGACTGGCGTCACGCGAAGGTAGTGGTCTTTTGCAAACCGGGGAGACCGCCGGATAGCCCTGAGTCGTACCGTCCGATTTCATTACTTAACTTTGAAGCGAAGATTTTAGCAAAGGCCTTGGCAAAACGTCTTCTCCCTTACATTACAGACCTGGTCCATCCGGACCAGGCCGGCTTTATGCCCCACAGAGCGACAAGACACAACATTCGACGGGCGCAGTTGGTGGCGGAAGCGGCGCGAGCGGCAGACATCCCAGCGGCCCTTTTACTAGCAGACATAGATAGGGCTTTCGACTCCCTCAGTTGGTCGTATCTTCGGGCACTACTTCTCCGCCTCAATCTGGGCCCGCGTTTCCTGTCCTATATTCATTTACTATACACAGACTTGACAGCGGCGGTGAGGGTGGCGGGGGCGGTCTCCAGCTCATTCCTTATAGGCCGAGGCACCCGGCAGGGATGCCCTCTTTCGCCATACCTGTTTGCCCTGGCAATGGAGCCGCTGGCGGCTTGGGTGAGGATGGATGCACAGTTACGTGGGGTGGAATGGGTGGGGGGCCCGTCCGACAGAATGGCACTCTATGCCGATGATGTGCTTTTCTTTCTTACTGACCTAAACAGATCGGGTCCTAGGGTCCTTGATATAATGCGTATCTTCGGAGAAGTGTCCGGTCTCATGCTCAATGTGCAGAAATCGAAACTGTGGGTCTTGGGAGGCAGGGGGGCCCTGGGTCCTTGGGCCTCGGCCCTTCAGGAGGCGGCGGGAGGTATTAAATACTTAGGGGTCTTCTTGACAAATGTGCCAGGAGTCTTGTGGTCCCGCAATGTGTTACCTGTGTGGGATAAAATACGGTCAGACATGCAAATATGGTCCAGGATGCCCCTGAATGTCTATGGACGCTCTGCCATCTTTAAGATGGTAGCTTTACCACCTTAAGGAAGTTGGCTATTGTAACACCTCTGTTGAAAAAGGCTTCTTTGGACCCTCTCTGCTCGGCTAATTACAGGCCAATTTCGCTATTACCATTTGCGATAAAAATCCTCGAGAGATGGGTTACAAGAGCCTTATCCAACTTCCTAGAAACAAATCTATGCCTGGATGCTGCACAATTTGGCTTCAGGCCAGCGCACGGCACCGAGACGGCCTTGGTCACCGTGTTGGATGATCTGCGAACGCGAGTCGACAAGGGCAAGTCTGCATTCTTGGTGCTACTTGACATGTCGGCCGCGTTCGACACGGTGGACCATGAAGTATTACTAGGCCGTCTTCGGAGTGCGGGAGTGTGCGGTCTGGCCTTAGACTGGCTCATGTCCTATTTGGACAACCGAAAACAAGCCGTGGCACTACCACCTTTTCGATCAGCCACTAGGCGGGTGAAACAGGGAGTTCCTCAAGGATCGGCCATTAGCCCGATCCTATTTAATATATATCTTCGTCCCTTGATAGCACTGATAAAGTCATTCGGCATATCTGTTGTCAACTATGCCGATGACACTCAGTTGATTTTTTCATTTGAGGGTTCAGATGCTATTTCAAGGGATGCCTTTCACCGTTGTATGGCAGCCACAGCAGCATGGCTGCGAGCCAATGCGCTACAATTCAATGGATCAAAAACGGAGGTACTCCACTGCTCCTTGGACCGAACTCCCCGTACACTACCGGCCGATTTTTGGCCAGTGTCCATCCCGGGCTCGGTGGAGGCGGCAGAGTCTGCTCGCAACCTGGGAGTTCTATTCGAACCCAATTTGCAGCTTGATGCCTCCGTAAACAAAACGGCAGCAACATGTATGTGCTTGCTCCGTGTTCTACGGAAAATCTTGCCACTTCTCCCACGGGGCTCCAGAGCTGAGGTAGTGCGTAGTTCCATTCTCAGTAGGATTGACTACTGCAACGCACTACTTCTGGGCGCCCCGAAGACTCTGGTCTTAAAGCTCCAAAGGATACAGAATATGGCCGCTAAACTGGCCCTGTCTCGACCACGGTCCGCCTCTTCATCGGCAGCTTTGGCCGATTTGCACTGGCTCCCAGTCCAGCAGAGAATTGCGTTTAAGGCTCTCTGCCTTGTTTTTAGGGCCCTGCATGGACTGGGACCAATACCTCTCCAGACTCTCTTCCTCTGGTATCAGGCAGCCAGACCTTTAAGATCATCTTCGGCGTTTCTGGCAAGAGTCCCCAAAATCAATAGAACGAGAATGGGTGGTCGCGCTTTTAGTTTCGCGGCTGCCACGTTGTGGAATACTCTCCCCTTGACATTAAGGAGTTGCCCTGATCTGCTCACTTTTAAAAAGAGCCTTAAAACCTACTTGTTCCCCAGAGTAATGTAGCTTTTTTAATAGATGCATGGTTAGGTCTCAGCGCCAGGATACCCTTTGGGTGACAGCTGCGCTCAATAAGCAATAAATACAAATTACCCCGTATCCTGTACCAGCTCCAAAACCATCCGTACCCTATTTCGCCGCAGTGGTTTAAACAGGTGAACTCGGCATTGGGTCGGTTCTTGTGGACTGGGGGGGCTGTCAGAGTGGCACTCTGCACTTGCTTCCTCTCGACTTACTGTGGGGGACTAGCCTCTTCCGATGTCCAGTCTTACTACCAGGCGTCACACCTGCTGGTCCTCAATGAATGGTGGTACGGGGACCGAGGGGACCCGACCTATGCTTTGGAGAGGTATCTTATGGACCCATACACGCTCCATACAATCTTATACTCGGCGGCCATCCGGAAAAGACTCCCAGCGGTCACTCGGACAATTTTCCGGGTGTGGCGCGACGCGCTCCGCCGCATGGGATGGTGGAACAAACTAACGAGGGAAACCCCGCTGTGGCACAATGGGAGATTGCCGGCTCTAGCCTCCCTGCGAGGTTTTGATGGCTGGGATGCTATCGGCGTCTCGGCGCTTGGCCACGTCATGAAAGGCACGGCCCTTAAGTCCTTTCAGGCTCTGCGGGATGAATATGACATGCCCCAATCTCAATTCTTTCGATATTTACAGCTCCGACACGCCCTGACCCCTGCTATAGCGGACTTGACTTCTCTGCCAGAATTCAGCCCCCTGGAGGCTAAATTGTTCATGGGGGAATTAGAAACCCGAAAGATTTCGAGTATATATCAAACACTAGTTACCCACTGCTCCCCTTCCCTTGATAAATTGCGATCGGTTTGGGAGGGAGAGATAGGGAGTTTGGAGGAAGAGGACTGGAGAGAAGCCCTGGAGGCCCCTAGGGGCGCAGCGATTGCGGTGCGCTTGCGCTTCATTCAATTTAAGTACCTTCATAGGGCGTACTATACGAGGGAACGACTGTGGAGGGCGGGGCTGATAGCGTCCCCGGAGTGCTTGCGATGTGGAAGTGCTGTAGGCTCCTTTCTTCACACGGGGTGGGAATGTGTGAGATTGCAGAGATTCTGGACTGGAGTGTGGGATTGCTTGGAGGAAGTGCTGGGCTGGGAACTACCCCGCTCACCGAAATTGGGTCTTCTCCATGTTATGGAACAAGTCGGGGGAAATATATATGAACGTCATCTGCTTCTTTTGGGCCTCACAGTGGCCAACAGAGATATAGCCCGGGCCTGGAAGGCTCCTAGAGCCCCATTGCTGGAGGTGTGGAAACGGGGCATGGACTTTAACATGGGCCTGAAACGCCCAATATTTGAGGCCAGGGGGTGCCCCAATAAACACTTCAAGGTCTGGAGGAAATGGGCGGACTACAGGGGTCTACTGCTGGACCCCCCGGCACCTCAAGCCATTGACGCGGATCGAGTACTTACTAACTCTGGGTGAATTGGTACACACACAGCTATTGAGATTGCAAAGCCCCTCTTGATGAACGATGTAGACACCGTGCGGGGTGGAGGGTGGGTACCGGGTGGGATAGTTGAGGGTGGGATTCTGGGGGAATGTTGATGGAATGTCCTTAAAGATGATGCTACTATATGCACACCGCCTCTCTGATTCTTAGGGAGCGGTGCTTTGTTTCATATATTCTGTCAACTACCAAAATCTAATAAAATTTTGTTCTGAAAAAAAAAAAAAATGGCTGCGACTCTGACTTTAGTTTTTTTTCGGTTTAGGAATACTCGTCTTAGTCGGGCTGTACAAATGACTTAATCTATATAGTGCCTAGCTGAATGGGACTGAAGAGATCTTTGATAAGATATTAGGTCCTTCTCGCTCGGGCATTGGGCAACCTTCATTGTCACTATAATGTCCATCCCTGGTACAAAGAGGAATCCAAATGTTTTTCCCAAGCATATGAGAAGGCATTTGGTCTGGTAGGTCCTCCGCAGTGCTCCAATCCTGCACTCATGGTGCCAATGACATGTCTGTGTGTCATTTCTCCAGGACATTTGTACTGCTCTAGAGTGACTAGGTGTGTGGCACTGTGCTCATGACATTAATTATTTTTTATTGAATATTTCTTGGTAGAGAAGGAGCTTACTATTAACTTTAAAATTATCTCAATCTATGGTTCTTCTGTTACTACATGTTTTAAGTAATGTAGTTCCTGCTGGGAATGCTTGAAACTTTCCTGTAACACAATTTAAAGCCGTCAAAAATGGGTACATTCGTTAAGGAATTTTCCACTACACCCGAGGCTTTCACATTGTGGGCTAAGTCAGCCTCTTGGGCAAGAGGTACTTTCATAATTGTTTCATCCTGTTTTTCCTCCAGCAGAGACAGGCCTATAAGCAGGTCATCCGGATGGAGTCTGTCGGAGTAATATTCCTCCTCCTGGGTGCCTCTGAGACCGCTTAAAATGCATAGTTGCTACATAAAATGCTACTGTGGACCATTTTGTGTCTATTTAGGCCTTAAGGAGATGGAGTCCTTCCTGGAATAAAAGCAGGGATCAGCCTTAATCGCACTTTTCTTAAACTGGCTTGACAGGTCTGGAGGCGTGGAAGGAGGACATCATGTTTTGAGCTTCGATGGATAACCTAGTCTGCTCTGCTTGCTGCTTCACTGTCTTGTGTGGTTTCAGGAGCTCTCTGCAGGGATACAATTTGAGATGCGTCCGCAGACAAATGGTTTCAGTATTGTGGCCTGATATGAACACTGTGTTCCAGAACTACCCTATTTGCCTTCATCAAGAAAGTGGAAACTTGATTAGGTCAAGGTGTAACCTCTAAATGTGGAGGGAGCTTCGCCATTTTCTTCATAAATGGTAAAGCTGTTCAGGTAGGAGTTTGAGAGTAGGCTAGCCCAAAGGCAATTTAGAGCACTTCAACTATCTAGTCATTCACTTTTGATACCAAATGTGCTGAAAAATGTGCTAAGCCTTATCCCTTAAAGGTAAAGTTCTCTTCACTACAAATAAGTCTTCCAAAAGTGTACGGTGTGCAACAGCAAGTTGCCGTATATTCTTTTGTCTAAAGTAGACAGTCTGTGGCATGGACTGTAGGCTCCTACAGGCTTTTGTTTGTCTTCTTTTTAAGACTCTGTTTATTTGAATATGACCCAGGCTTTCTATCAACGTTTCTTCTTTGTTGCAGTTGCGCCTGATCTCAGGGAACGTAATTGCCCACTCATGCCTACCAAATTCAGGTTGGGCAGCACTCTGCTGTACCTTGTAGAAGAATGTTGCTGCACCTCCAGTCTATGATATCAGTTGCCCAAGAGTCTCTGTTTGTGATGGACAAATGTTTGATTCCTCTGATTTAGAGATGGAGGTAACATTGGGTGGAAGTTCTAAGTTAGAACACCAACACTCTTGCCCAGTTTGTGCTTTGCTGTCCAGGGACCTGTGCAACACACTGTTGCAAAATACTAAACCATATTTTGATTAAGATATTCCACCTTTGAAGGTACCCAGAAGAGGACCTTTTCAAAGTCTAAAAGGTTGGTATCTTGGTTGGTGGGAGAAGTCCGTTCACTTCAGCGCCTTGAGATCCTATTGACAACTGTCATTTAATATTCTGTTCCAAAAAGAAAATAATAGAGTAATCAAATGTAAAAAGTAACATTTCAAGCACACAATGAGTACTTGGAAGCATAATAAGCTCCACCTGAAATGTTTCCAATTTAAGTTACACCGACCGAGTATCACTCTATAGATTGGTATTCTCAAGAGGGTGAGAGTCAAAAACTGAATGGCCTCTGTACTTTTTAAGGAATCTTCATGTGGAAGGCTTCCTTTCATCTTTTATTTAAAGTATAACTTTTTTTTAAAGGCACTTTCTGGCGTGGTTTTGTTTCACCCCTGTATATTGTATATTGCTCAAGACCTCATAGATGGAAGTTATAACTTTATCATTAAATAATATTGTGATATTTTAATTTTGACAGTTATTCATAAACATAAATTATTATCCCACAAAAACAAAATCAAACCGAACAAAAAATACAGAAAAAAAGGAAAGATTATATTATAGTAAAGTAATTCAACATTGGTCAGCTGGGTGCTACAAACCATTCCAGATTTTCAGGCTGGCCTGCAGACCTTGTAACTTTTTTAATTTGGGGTATGTCAATTAATCATATGGGTCTGTCCTGAAAATCTGAGATGAATCAACCCCTAGTGGACCAGCAAAAGATGACCCTTAATCACAGCAATTCAGACCAAGAAATTCCCCAAGTCAACAGGTAGGGCATCTGTTTCAGGTATCAACCTATATTATTTTCTTTGAAGGAGAAGCTCCCAACACTGTGAGGGCATCATACCTTCTAGTGTTTTGAAGCAGATGTGCTGCTTCTCTCAACAGAATGTCTCACGAGGATGAATACTGATCATTGTCACTAATATTAGATTTATGTTCCTGCCAAGAGAACTTAACGTTCTCTGAAGTTTGTTCCACATAATTCTATCTGCATGGGCATGTTTTCCATAAGCAGCAAAGTCAGACTTGCATGTGGCAAAATCTTCCCGAAAAATGTTGTTCTGTAATGTGAGTGCATCATTTCGTACCATTATATTGTTGCATTTTTCACATTTCAAGCATACAAGTGCTCACTGCCATTTTACTTTTATGATAGCATTTTTCATGGACTAGAGCATGGGTACTCGCAAACAATATCCCGGGGGCTGCAAAGTTTGGTCTTTGTTTTGACCGAGGGCCACACTGATGCCAGCAGGGTGGGGCTCCGGAGAGGGGGGTAAAGTGGGTGTAGTAAAAGTGAAGCATGTACATTTAGTGGCTGGACTGAATTGCACAATGTGGAACCAGAAAACCTAGGATGAATCCCGGCCTCCGAACTTGAACAAATTGTGTGATCCTGGGCAATTGCTTTATTTCAATTTCCCTACTTTTTCTTCATTATCACATACAAGTGGACCTTGAAATACATGACTTCCCGATTTGTGCTTTGGAAAACCTTCTCCTGTGTTTAGATTTAATAATTACTGGCATTGTTATCATGGTGGGGGGAGCGTGAACGTTTCATAAGTCATGTTTTAAAACTATCGTTTAATCCCTCCCATGCTGGTGACTGAACCGCTCCGTCACCAGCCTCGGATACCCTGTGCTGATGACTGAGCGGTTCCATCACGGCCCGCTCGGCGCGCCTGCGCGGGGCTGATTCCGCGCCTGCGCTGGACGTTCTGTTGAGCGGGCGGGGCCGTGACGGAACCGCTCCGTCATCAGCACAGCGACCCCGAGGCTCGTGATGGAGCGGTTCCGTCACGAGCATGGGAGCGCCACGCGGCCCCCCTCCCCCCTAGCGCGGCAGCGGAATTGCCGCCGCAGCGAAGGGGTTACAAACTATTCGGAATGCACCTTTTACTCATTTGCTGCCTTTAAAAATTATGGTGTTTCTAAAGCTAAGGGTTGCAGTACACCTTAGTTACTTCCTTTCTTCTACTATAAATAACCTTTAAATAAATGCTTGCTGTTTATTTAACATTTTGTAATGTTAGTAATTGAGTTGAGTAAACAGCAGCCCAGTGCTGCTCTTTCCCAGGGGGCCGCATGTAAAGGTCAGGATGGCCGTACTTTGAGTATCACTGGACTAGAGGTTCTTTAAATAATGTGTTTATTGTTTTATTATTCTCAGAAATCTCCAAATATTTTTGATTATTTCTTCAGTTGCGTTCTTTGAGTTGAAACTGACAACACTAATGCCAATTTTTGACAGATCATAGCTCTATTCACTTGGAGCTACTCTTGGCATGATTTCTACAGTTGTCTCCTTTCTCGGGCTTTGTTTCCATATGACCACTATTTTGAAATATAATTTTCATCGATTTTTGACTCAAATGTAATTTCTCATAATGTTAGCTTTAAGTGAATAGAAAGGCAGTTAAAATGGATAAACACTTCTGGAACCAACCTATTTCCTCCTCTGGATTCACATATAAGACTTTTTCACAATGTGGGCTGTAGGCCCATTCAGTGAACTTCTGCTCAAAGCCTTATTACTCCTAAAACTAGCTGCTCTCATTCAAGAATGTAGTCTGTAAATTTGAAGGACCGATCACACAAACAAATATCATCAGTCAAATGGATCCAATAAACAAGATGTTCTTTGTATTGATGATTAAGCAAATAATGAGCCAATCATATTTATGATTCTGTTTATGGATATTTGTAAAGTAAAGCATATGCTTTACATAGCTGGCAAATTTATAGATTGCTTATGTGTGGCATTTCTATGTTTTCGGTGATCTTATGAGTAACATTCTACAGCCAAAGAGGACACTTCGAGTGACACAGTTTGCCTAACACAATTTTGAAATAATGGCTTGCACATTCACAGTGCTTTTTCAGCACAAGCTGGGAACTCCTAGCACCATACATGCTCAACTCCCTACTACGCCAAACAGGATGCAATTACATTTCTCTCTGTTTACACTCACACTGACCTCTACAGTCACTGAATTACCCAATGAGGTTCCATAACCTCAGTGCATTTTCCACCTATTATTTGAACTTGCATGTATCTTTAATTTAAGTTGTGTCTTATTTTATTTACAGTTACCTAGAGGTTCAAGATCAACAATAATAATGGAGGAATTGTTATGTCTCTTTTAGCCAGGTCTTTGGTCCGGCTCGCTCCCCACGCACTGGCACTGCCCTATTCCACTCAGATTGGTGCTCTGCTGCTGTACTCAATTGTGCCTACCAGAATAGGCTGAGCCGGCGGAGAACATCTTCCAAATGGGCCCGTGCAGGGCGGCCATCGCGATGCAGTCCGTGTGCTAGTCTTAAACGGTCGTGCTCCCCTGAGTACAACACCGCATGCCTCTCTCTCACACTGCTGAGCCAGCCCTGGTGAAATCAGACAGACTGTCTCCTCCTGCTCACACTGCCTTTGTCACCTGTCAGAGAAGGCCTGATGTTCTGTCTGACTAGGAGCCAGCTCCATGTAGCCCAAAGAAGGCTGGGCCAATTATTCATTGGCTGCAAACACTGCATAAGGGAATCACAGTGATAGTGCTGAATTTTAAGTTGAATGATCAGGTTTTTTCCAGAATTTTAGTACTAGTGTATTCGTCAGGGTATTATGTTCCAGGTTCTGGTCCCTGTTACCTGGAACCCTCTGACGACCAGGCTCTCTTCCCCCACCACGTCCCCCCCCCAACCCCCCAGTCTCTCTTTCTTTTAAGTTGGGGATCCCAGAAAGGAGTTGGTTCTACGACTGTAACATTTGACTCAAAGTATACTTCCTAAATTTTCTCATCAAAAATTGGGGCCCGGTCTAAAGAAGATCTTATGCTCTATGTGTTTTTTTTTTTTTTTTTAGAAAGAATCCTTTTAGGTACTGAAAGCCAGTGCAATTGCTAGCTGGGGTCTGAAACGGACTCAAATAGTTTCAGATTAAAAATAGTTCCTCTTGTCATGTTCTACATCTTTTGAGGTATATGGATGTCTTTTTTGGGAAGACCTTCATAGGCGAAAATGGTGAAAGAACAGGCTAAGGAAAGCACATTGTGAAATGTTTAAGAAGTTCATATAGATTTCGTGGTGAGAGAGATTAAATGATTAAAGTCCATAGCAGAGTCTAGCCAGAAACCCACATTCCAGACTACAGGTACTGGGTCAAGACAGGGACCTAGGTCATAATTTGGCATCTCAACTGTTAAACTTGTCCCTCACACGCAGGATTTTCGATTTGGAAGGGTTAAGCTTAAAAACATTTTAGATCATTGATAAATGTGTGGCTTCCAATACTAAAGGGACTTCAGATATAATATCTGCGGAAGTCTCAGTTAAGTTACAAATTCGAGCCTGAAGATTTTGGGCCTTGCCTAGGGGGCGGCATCTTTAGATTACTTGCACAGCTCTCTAACTAGTACTGACCAGGGCTGGCATCGGACCTCGATTCAGAGGCATGGTTCGAGTCCTCTAACTCTACAGCACAAGTCCAGATTAATGGCATCCTTTCCTCAACCTTCCCTATAGGAAGAGGGACAAGGCATGGCTACCCTATCTCTCCACTCCTTTTTGCGCTTGCAATTGAGCAGACAATGTCTTACTTTATCTAGCGGACATAGACCAGGAGCGGTCCTCAATGTCTTCGGCGCCTGCGACACTTTGAAGATGCCTCCGGTCTTCAAATGAATCCCCCCAAATCAATATTAGTCTTCTGGCCCCATCTAGAGACTGCTTTGTTGGGGAAGCAAATATTCCTTTCCGTCTGCTCAGTTTCAAATATCTAGGCATCTGGGTCTCCCTGAACTCATCTGGACCCTCAATGTTCAACCCCTACTTAAAAAGGCTAGGGCTGACCCTGCTGGATGGCAATCCCTCCACTTGAACATTGTAGGCTGTAGAGCTTTATATAAGATGATGATTCTGCAATAGGTTTCTCTACATTTTTGAAAATGTACTGCTTCACTTGCCGCAGACTTGGTACCGGGCCTTACGGGGAACAGCCACATCCATCCTATCGCATGGTTCTCAACCCCATCCTGCATATGCTCATTGTCAGTGAGGTCCCTATGATGGTGGGCTTGGGATGACTATTCTTGATCTCTGTTATTTGGCCTCCAATCACTTAGTCGTCCATGTTTATTGGGGGTGGAGGGGGTGTCAGACCCCTCTTACCAGTTGGAGCTATCCTTTTTGGGATTTCCTCAACTACAAGCTAATCTTTATGGCTCTCCACCCCTAACTCTATGCCCCACTTGACCAACATGATTCCCCTAGCCTGGAGAGCTGCACTCCAACATGTACAATGGGAGGCCAAACTTACACAGCAATCACCTCTTTGGCATGGTACATTGCTGAAGGAGTTGGCAGCACTGCAAGGTTTTAAGAGCTGGGACATTATTGGTGCTACCCAATTGGACAACATCTGGCCTGGGACATATGTTCTTTTCAAGACCTTCAAACTACATACTCCCTTGCCCATACTCAATTCTATAAATATCTCCAACTCCGACATGCCCTTCACACTGGTCCTAGAAATTGACACCCTGCCGGAGCTAGTCCACTTGAGCCCAAGCTTCTTGTGGGCAGGTTAGGCCGTGGTGGAATCTGCCATATTTATTTTACCTTGATAATCGATGCCCCTGGCTTGCTGTAACTTCTCATGACCTGCTGGGTGGGCCCTATTGAGGATGAGGACTGAAGAGATGCACTAATGGCTCCTAAGGTGCTCACCATCTCAACTGGATTACAGCAGATCCAAACATATTATCTTTATTATTCCTACCTCTCCCCGGCCTGAATGCATTGATTATTTCCAGATCCCTCCTGCCCCTGTTGTGGAATGGACCCGGCGATTTCTTTTATATGGTATGGTCCTGCCCTTTAATTTAAAAACTATTGATCTGTAGTGTTCCAGGACCTAAGTGGTCCTAGGATAGGAAGTCCCTCTGGCCCCTTTACTGATATTACTTTGTGTCTCTGAGGGCTCTGGAGGAACGAGAGCTGAGCGGGCATTTCTGGACACAGCCCTTTTAGTTGCCAAACGTAACAATGCTGCTTGATGGGTGTCTCCCAGTCCTCCCACTACGTCACTATGGCGTAAAGGTATGGACTGGGGTGCACAACATGAAAGACCAGTCTATGATGCTAAGGGGTTGTTCCCATAAACATGTGCGAGTTTGGGCGAAATCTCATCATTTTATTCATTGGCAGCCGACACGTTTCTTTTCCATCAGGACATTCTCAAGGCTGTAAATAATAAATATATGCTTATAAATCTCATAATAAATATTAAACCCCAAAAATAACATGTTTTAAACACCTTATTCAATCAACAAAATACAAAAAATGACTTTCTAAGTACAAGGATTTCCAGTTATAACACCACTTCTTTGAATCAAGAACCCATATGCATCTGTATAGAACAATTGATTTTACAATGTCCCAAAAAACAGTTAATATTATAATTTCATAACTTGTACACATCTATGGGTAGTATGTGATGAGTCTGTGGTATTACCTGTTCATATTGTAAAATGCCTTGTGTTCTAAGTGTGGTACCATGCTCAAATTATACATCGCTCAAATATTGAGTTGGGGCCACCCAGTGCAAGTGTATTGCATGTTCATTTAGTATGTTAGCTTTAGTAGCTGCCTCTAAGGTTGGTATGGGATAACTGTTATCATGTGTTTTCCTTGTGCAAGAGGACTTCCCTTCTAACTAGCTGTTTGTACGGACATGAGACCATTCTTAGTCTTAGTAAACCATTTGTCAGCTGCTGAATGTCAATATGATATGTAGGTTACAGAGGTAATTTGTTCGATCATTGAATAAAACCTGCGCTCGTTGGGTAAATAGATCATCCCTTGTCATTTTGGAGTCAAAAAGTATACCCAAATAGTTACATTTTGAAATTTTAGTAATGGGAAATCCTCCAACATTAAAAGATTTGGAACATGTAATTCTTGGCCCACTGGTCAAAATAAAATATTTCTTTTGGTTCACCTGTGAGTTAAGAGCACTCATAAAATCATGAAACCATCTAAAAAGAATCTGTGGCCCATTTGCAGTATGGGCCAAAAAGGCCTCGTCATCCTTGTTCAAAAGTGCGGGAACAAGACTCAATCCAATTCTGGGAACATCTACGGCTCTTGAGACAAAAAATGTATCTAGAACATTTATATAAAATAAAAATGCGAAAGGCGCCAATATACAGACCTGCCTTACTACTCGGGTAACTTTTATAACTTTTGTACAGTCCCTGGATTATGCAGAGATTAAGAGCCTGTTTGACTGTGCCCAAGTGTGGTCTAAAACCAAATTGTACCTCAGAAAAGAAGGACTGTGCCTCTGCCCATTCTTCAAGTTTACCTAGAATAACACACCCAAGTAATTTAGCTCAAGAATCCAATACGGCTATGGGGCGGTAATTTACCAGGTGATTCCTATCCACTTTCATAAAGATGGGTACAGCAATCTATTCACACCTAGTATTTATAGGACCAGTTTTAATGATGGCTTTAAAAACATTGGGTTTAGTACAGTTACTTAAATAAATCGACAGGTACCCCAACGGGGCCCATGTGTCTTTCCTGCCGCGGAGCTAGAAATAGCTTGGGATTTGTCCGCTACTGTGATGGACTTGGGTACTATTAACTTGGTATGGTTGGGGACGTCAACAGGAACTTGGGGAATTACATTTTTGAAATCCGAATTGTGGGGATCAAAAATTTGCAAAGTGAATCACCCATTCCTGTTCGGGGATGTGGCAACCAATTCCCGAGATAGTACTGTCTGTTTGATTTACAACTTCCCAAAATGCTCGATTGTCCCTTTGTTATGCAGCCCTTTCTAAGTCTTCCCAAGATTTATGTATTAATTCCTTTTTTCTGTTATCAAGTGCCTGCTGGTAGGCATTCTTATCCACCCTGACCATTAACAAGTTGCAGGGAGTCGTGTTGGTGTCCTTTTGTTAGTGCTTTGTAAGCCATAGCACACTTTGCATTAAACCATCTGTCGACTTTGCAGGCACTGGTGGGTGTATTTCTAGTCAACATTTGATGATTTAACTTAGAGAGGTCCTAAAAACTCTCCCACATTTTACCCACCATTGCCTTTTCTGAGATAGTTTGCAATAGCCTCAGTGTTCTTGCTAACTTGATCTTTGAAGAACAAATGTGCATCAATTTGAGGCCATTTCATCTGCACCCCCTTATTTCCGGAGTACCACAAAGTATTTTTACTTGTTAATTAGAGCGACTTTGGGCAGGAGAAGAAAAACTGATGACAATAAAGTGGTTATTGCTCAGAGGTGAATGAATTACGTAGCGCTCTAGTCTCCAGAGCCACGTGCACTGACGCAGACGTACCCAGCGGTAAACAACTATTACTTCGCAACTTTTACTTTGCTATTCTTTTACTTAGCAACTTTTACTTTGCATAGTCCATTACTACGCATGCTTCTACTTAGCATGCCTTTACTTCGCATATGCCATTACTTCGCATATGTTGTTACTTCGCAGGTGAAGAGTGGATCCATGGTTGAAGGTGAAGAGAGGAGAGAGAGGTAAGTGGGGCAGTGTAGTTAGGGTAGTGTTGTAGTGTATGGGTAGTGTTTTAGGGTAGTGTTGTAGTGTATGTGTAGTGTAGGAGTAGTGTTTTAGAGTTTAGGGTAGTATTGTAGTGTATGTGTAGCGTAGGGTAGTGGTTTAGGGTAGTGTTGTAGTGTATGTGTAGTGTAGGGGGTAGTGTTTTAGGGTTAAGGGTAGTGCTTTAGGGTTAAGGGTAGTGTATGTGTAGTGTAGGGGGTAGTGTTTTAGGGTTTAGGGCAGTGTTGTAGTGTAGGGGGTAGTGTTTTAGGGTTTAGGGTAGTGTTGTAGTGTATGTGTAGTGTAGGGTAGTGCTTTAGGGTTAAGGATAGTGTTGTAGTGTAGGAGTAGTGTTTTAGGGTTTAGGGAAGTGTTGTAGTGTATGTGTAGTGTAGGGGGTAGAGTTTTAGGGTTTAGGGAAGTGGAGGGTAGTGTTGGCGTGTAGGGTAAAAACCTGCGAAGTAATGTACTACTAAGTAATGCCACTTTAATGGTTTTCTATGATTTTGCGAAGTAATGGCATGCGTTTTAAAATACTGCTAATTAAAGGCGTTTGCTAAGTAAAAACTGCGTAGAAAAGGCATGCTAAGTAATGGCATGCTAAGTAACATCATACATTCGTACCCAGCGTGCTCGGGTCCCGGAGAGTTTAACTGCACTCGAGTGGAGGCTGCAGTCACCTCCTGGAACCGGCAACACGGGGTAGGTCCTCCGCCGACTGAGCGTGAGATTTTGTGAGTATGGACTGCTACTAATTTCAGCCAGATGACCGAGGTAAGACTCACCAACGTTTGAGATTGGGTCATGGGCGTGGACCCCGCGCCTCTCCTGGGTCACCGACCATGGGGGCTTAAGAGTGCTTCTATCATGCATCACTGCTGTTGTGTGGGCACTTTGTTTTTGGGGGTGAGGCCGGCCGTGGGGGCGCCGCGATGGTAGCTTGATCGACAGATATGGCTTTCCAAGATACTCCATGTGGCTTGTCCCGGCTGCTTTCTCTCTCCACTTCATTTGCTTGCACCAGGGTAGTGGGTGCCATTGCTGGGCACTCGAGAGGGCAGCGCTGCTACACTTATGTAACTTTAGCAATGTTGGGTCCACCGGAGTCGGCCACAACATTGGTGGCATCCACGCCCTTATGCTGATTGTTTCCTGTTCCCATTACTCATTCAGGAAACGACACGTTACTTCAACGTGCTCTTCTGTTGCCAGTTGACCGATGAGGCCAATAGTGTTACTCTTTTAGGTGAGTGACTTGTCTATGGTCTTGCGGAAACCAATAATACTAGACTAAGGCTTTGAGACTGTCTACTAGCACCTGTTATGATTGTCTGATTTCTGCCGCACTTTTATATTTTAATACCCGACACTGAATTCAAGGTACTTAGTCATATTCATGACTTAGCCACCCACTATAGGATCACTAATATTGCACCTGGACTCAGTGTAAAATTAATTTAGTTCTGCATCCTTTAACGTGAGTTCCTACCTGCTTGAAATGACCTAGCTTGTACGTGACGCTCTCCCTGTATCAGTGACTGTGTTTCCATATTTTGTTTTAACCCCTAGATTGATTCCAGCACCGAGGGACGCTCACCGTGCTCCAGAACTGGTAATACATAGGTCAACGCACCTTAGAACCAGTAACTAGTGTAGTTTAAAAACTTAGATTTTTACCTTTTGGTCCTGAAGAATTGCCGCTTGATCCCACTCCTTGGGACTAAAAGGCAAGAAACATGTTGACCACATAAGTGCAACTACCCACCACATCACTGGTTAGTTGCCATCACCTTTTTAACCAGGGTAGGAGGCAGGATTATTAAAGAAGTGGCCCTGACCACCTTTCCCTGTTTAACCCACTATCAGTACACACACTACACTTTTACACCTTAGGGCCCCACACACGCACTCACCAAACGGCAAGGCTAAAAGATCTCCGCCAAAGAGCTTCCACTGAGGGTGCCCGTCAGGAATTGCACCGCCGTCCCTACGAGGAGCACGCCCAATGATGAAGCATGACACCTAGCGGGCTGGGTGTGTGAGGGCATTCTATTCGAAAGGAGGAATTCCCCTTCCTCCTTTTTGGTTACTGCACATCAGTCAGTTTCTCACATTAGTCACTACAATCTTATCCCTTTTAGGAACTGCATACCAATCTTTTGTTGCTTTCAGTACATGGGCACGTATTCTGGACCTTTGTTAAAATAGCTCTCCCCTGTCTCTCCCTTTGTTCACTCATGCAGCAGTCTATTCACACCTAGTATTTATAGGACCAGTTTTAGTGATGGCTTTAAAAACATTGGGTTTAGTACAGTTACTTAACTAAATCGATGGGTACCCCAACGAGGACCAGGTGTCTTTCCTGGCGCTCAGCTAGAAATAGCTTGGGATTTGTCCGCTACTGTGATGGACTTGGGTACTATCAACTTGGTATGGTTGGGGACGTCAACAGGAACTTTGGGAATTACATCTTTGAAGTCCGAATTTTGGGGATCAAAAATTTGCAAAGAGTGAATCACCCATTCCTGTTCGGGGATGTGGCAATCAATTCCCGAGATAGTACTGTCTGTAAAAAAGGTTGATTTACAACTTCCCAAAATGCTCGATTGTCCCTTTGTTATGCAGCCCTTTCTAAGTCTTCCCAAGATTTGACCTGTTCTCAGAACACCCCCGCGCCACATAGCCCCCCAGCTGTGTGTGTGCCCCTCGCTGCTGCTCACAGTCACGATCTGCCGTTTTGCCTGTTTTGCTTGTTTTTCCCTAGCTCGTTTGCTGGGACTGCCTCACTGTTTTCCCCTGCTGTATCACTGTAATTTTGTGCATTGTTTCCTGTTCTGCCTGTCTCCCCTGGTTAGCCCCGCTCCCTGCTTCCCGCCGCCGTGATCTCGCGGCCCGCCCCCTTTTTTTCCGTGTCCTCCCCGCTCCCGCCTCCCAGCTGCTCCTCCCTCCCACTTCGCCTTAAATGGAGACCGCACGGACGCGCAGCGTTCACGCGCCGATTGTGCGCCGAAGGCGCGATAAAGGCAAGCCCGTCTGCGCCTGGACCGCGCCCAGCGCCAGGACCCCTGGCCCCCGACGATGCCTGCCCACACGACGGACCTACAACGCCGCCTCCCTCCACGCACTGAACGCCGGCCGAACTCCCGCATGCTACCGAGCCACCCCGAAATGCACCCACGGACCCTTCACCTGCCAAGCCTGCAAATTCACCTGCCTCCGGACCTGCACCGCACCCACCAAGCCGAGCACCAACAACAGCCACCTCAAGTGCATCCTGCTCAACACCCGCTCCGTCCACAGACACGCCATCGAACTTTGGAACCTGCTCGACACAACTTCACCAGACGTCGCCTTCCTCACAGAAACCTGGATGAACGCCTCCTCTGCACCCGACATCGCCATCACAGACGGATACAAGATCACCCGGAGGGACCGCGTCAACCAGACTGGAGGAGGCATCGCCATCGTACACAAGAACACCATCCGCATCACGACCGACTCCAACGACACCTTCTCCGCCGCCGAGCACCTCCACTTCCAGATACACACCGACCCAAAGACGACCCTCAGAGGCACCCTCGTCTACAGACCCCCGGGACCATGCACGCAATTCAGCAAAGACATCACGGACTTCATCAGCCCGCACGCCCTCCCCTCCGCTGACTACATCCTCCTAGAGGACCTCAACTTCCACCTGGGGAACAACAAGGACCGCAACACCACCGCCCTGCTGGACAACCTCACCAACCTCAGACTCAAGCAACTGGTCAACACCCCCACCCACTACGCCGGCCACACGCTTGATCCCGTCTTCTCATCCGGCAAGCACATCACCTTCAGCCACTCCACCGGACTTCACTGGACCGACCACAGCTGCGTCCACTTCAGCTTCAGAAGAACCAATACCAACCACCACCCGCAACAGGTTCCTCACAGGAGCTGGAGCAAGATCACCGCCGAGCAGCTCACCACCTCCCTCAGCCAGAACCCACCCGCCAGCACAACGGACCCCAACGAAGCAGCCCGCAACTTCACACAGTGGCTGACCGCCTGCGCAGACGACCTCGCGCCACTGAAGAACCCTCCCAGCAGACCCAGAAGCAAGAAAGCCACCTGGTTCACCGACGAACTCAAGGACTCCAAGAAGAACTGCCGCACCCTCGAGAAAGCCTGGCTCCTCGACCAGACCACAGACAACATGACCGCCCTCAAACAAGCCACCCGCAAGCACCACAAGCTTATCCGCGCCACCAAGAAGAAATCACTGAAGGAATGACTGGACAACAACGCCCACGACAGCAAGGAATTCTTCAGCATCGTCAAGGAGTTCTCCAACCCCAGCACCGGCAACAACGACATCACCCCTTCACAAGACCTCTGCGGCTCTCTCGCCTCGTTCTTCCACCGCAAGATCGCCGACATCCACAACAGCTTCGGCGCACCATCCACGCACCCAACCACCGAACCAGCGCACCCAACCGCCACCCTCCGCACCTGGACCACGGTGGCCACCGAAGACACAGCCCGCACGATGAACACCATCCACTCCGGATCTCCAACCGACCCCTGTCCCCACCACGTCTTCAACAAGGCCGACTCCATCATCGCACCCCAACTCTGGGACATCATCAACATCTCCTTCAACACCGCCACCTTCCCGGAGAGCTAGAAGCATGCCGAGCTCAGCGCCCTACTAAAGAAACCAACAGCGGACCCCACCGACCTCAAGAACTTCCGCCCCATCTCGCTCCTCCCTTTTCCTGCCAAAGTCATCGAGAAGACCGTCAACAGCCAGCTTGCCGCCTTCCTCGAGACAAACGGATCCCTCGACCCCGCGCAGTCCGGTTTCAGAGCCAACCACATCACCGAGACCGCCCTCATCGCAGCCACCGACGACAGCAGAACCCTGCTCGACAACGGGGAAACAGCGGCCCTCATCCTCCTGGACCTTTCTGCAGCGTTCGACACTGTCTGCCACCGCACCCTAGTTCAACGCCTCAGCAACACCGGTATCCAAGAGAAGGCACTGGAGTGGATCATCTCGTTCCTTGCCGGAAGAACACAGAGTCCGCCTCCCCCCGATCCGCTCCGAGGGCACCGAAGTCATCTGCAGCGTACCGCAAGGATCATCACTCAGCCCCACCCTCTTCAACGTCTACATGAGACCTCTTGCAGCCATCGCACGCCAACACAACCTCAACATCATCTCCTACGCCGACGACACCCAACTGATCCTCTCCCTCACCAGAGACCCCGCCACCGCCAGAACTAGCCTACACGAAGGGATGAAAGACGTCGCCGAGTGGATGAAGAACAGCCGCCTGAAACTGAACTCAGACAAGACGGAAGTCCTCATCCTGGGACCATCGCCCTCCGCCTGGGACGACTCCTGGTGGCCCTCGCCCTGGGCACCACCCCCAAGCCAACAGACCACACACGCAACCTGGGCTTCATCCTGGACTCCTCCCTCTCGATGACCAAAAAAGTCAACGCCGTCTCCTCATCATGCTTCAACACCCTACGCATGCTTCGCAAGATCTTCCGATGGATCCCGACCGAAACCAGGAAGACGGGCACTCGTCACAAGCCGACTGGACTACGGGAACACCCTCTACGCCGGAACCACAGCCAAGCTACAGAAAAGACTTCAACGCATCCAGAACGCCTCCGCCCGACTCATCCTGGACATCCCCCGATGCAGCCACATCTCCGGCCATCTGAGGGACCTGCACTAGCTCCCCGTCAGCAAGAGAATCATGTTCAGACTCCTCCCCCACGCACACTAGTCTCTCCACGACCTGGGCCCCAAGTACCTCAACGACCGCCTGACCTTCTACACGCCCACCCGCCAGCTACGCTCTACAAGCCTCGCCCTCGCCGCCGTACCACGCATCCGAAGAGCCACCGCCGGAGGAAGATCCTTCTCCTACCTGGCGGCCAAGACATGGAACTCCCTCCCCACCTACCTTCGGCTGACCCAGGACCATCTCGCCTTCAGGAGACAACTCAAGACCTGGCTGTTCGAGCAATAGCGGACCCCTTCCCCCAAGCGCCTTGAGACCCTTCCGGGTGAGTAGTGCGCTATACAAATGTTATGATTGATTGATTTATGTATTAATTCCTTTTTTCTGTTATCAAGCGCCTGCTGGTAGGCATTCTTATCCGTCCTGACAATTAACAAGTTGCAGGGATTCGTGTTGGTGTCCTTTTTTTAGTGCTTTGTAAGCCATAGCACACTTTGCATTAAAGAATCTGTCGACTTTGCAGGCACTGGTGGGTGTATTTCTAATCAACATTTGATGATTTAACTTTGAGAGGTCCTAAAAACTCTCCCAAATTTTACCCGGCATTGCCTTTTCTGAGAGAGTTTGCAATAGCCTCAGTGTTCTTGCTAACCTGATCTTTGAAGAACAAATGTGCATCAATTTGAGGCCATTTCATCTGCACCCCCTTATTTATTGAGTTCCTCAAAGTATTTTTACTTGTAAATCTAGAGAGACTTTGGGCAGGAGAAGACAAACTGATGACAATAAGGTGGGTATTGCTCAGAGGAGAAGGGTGTACCTCATGGCTCCTCAATAGAGGCCAAATCCTCTGAGAGTAAGATAAAATCAATCCCACTACCTCTCCCCCGCCAACAAAGGTTGAGGGATTGCTATAACCTTCTCCATGCAAATTTGAGGAAAACAAAAGGTCATGGGTGAGTATTAGATGGTTAAAGAGCTTCCCCATAAGCATTAATGGATGAAGTGAGTAACATGATCGCTCTGTATATTAGTAACTCCGCAAACCTGTTTACCACTTTGATTGCACATGTTGATATTAAGATCACCAGTCTATAAATTAGACTTATGCTTCTTTTCACTAGACAGTAGTCTTTCAAGAATGGCTTCCAATGTTTCAATAATACACACCTGCTGTGTTAAAAAAAAAAGTATAATAAAAATGTATCAAAATTATATTAAATAATTTCGACTGGGACTCCTTTAAAATCTGAAATTGGGAGCTTGAATATAAGACTTTAACATTTAAGTCCCTTATGGCCAACAAGACCAATATGATATGGTCTCCAATCCTTCTTCCGGCAGGTGAAGGAATGGCAGGGATGGAGAAGTTTTTAAAACCATATAAATAAATAGGATCAGTAGACCACGTCTCTTGGTCACAAATTATGTCAGTTATTTATTGTAGATAGCCAGTATCTATTTGCTAATCTATGTCGAATTCCGGCTATATTTCATGTCATAACCTGAAGGCACCGCGATAAGTTAAGACTGGGGCTAACAACTATATGAGTCGTAGTTGCAGCCAAAGAGTAATCAACACGAGATCCAGATTACTGGCTGGTGTGACAAGGAGAAGATTTGTCTGGGCCGAGAGATGGTGTACGTCATTCAATATCTGACAAACTTTGCAATGGGCCGATTCGGTTTGAAGTTGGAAAAGAAGCAAGCAATGTAATAACTGAATAATTTGAATTTAAAATTGGGACCAGAAGCTTAGTCGTTAGAAAGTCGTTCCCCTTGGGCCTGAACGAGATGTTGTTCCAATCTATGTAAGGAGAACTGTAAAATTAACCCAAAGGAAAAGCATGTATTTTAGTGTTTTGATGTGACAGATGATACAGGTGAGATAGTAAAAAATGTTCAAAGCACAAGTCCTATAAATTCAGTACCACACAGTCCCCCACAGTGTTTTTTGGCAAAAGGGGCCTACCCATCTGACCCTGCAAGTCATAATGATTTTGTTGCCTACATTAGTCCTAAATCCCACGTTTGCTTACACCAGTAAGCACCTTTGTTGATTAGACTTTGTCTGACAATCACATAAGGTGTAAATTCCTGTGGCAGGTGTGAATAGTCGAGGTAGATCCTTGTTTTCGTGGGAGGCGAAAGAGCGGTACACGATTGTTCT
This sequence comes from Lissotriton helveticus, assembly GCF_964261635.1. Taxonomy (NCBI): domain Eukaryota; kingdom Metazoa; phylum Chordata; class Amphibia; order Caudata; family Salamandridae; genus Lissotriton; species Lissotriton helveticus. The sequence goes on along the minus strand of NC_136069.1, from coordinate 1,505,513,221 downwards.
GAGGGGCCCCTATGGTAGCACTATGGTTAAACTCTTGAGAGTTGGACACAATGGAATTTAAATCCTGTTCCCTTCGCCTGGACAAGTGAGATAAAGGGGGGGGGGCAGTAAGACCAGTAGGGCCTAGTACCATTTGTATAATAGGAGAGCCAGGATAGGACCTATTATTGAGCTCAGTAAAATTGGCCCACCATAATCTGCCGGTCGGTGAAAATCCCAGATCGCTTCCACTGCCGTCACTAGGGAACGATTCCAAGCCTGAAAATCTGTAGTCGCAGTCGTGGTTGTAACATCTTAGCTGAGAAGAGCCGGGTAGTATCTGTTGCCCAAAACTATTTGGCTGCAAAGGTTTATCCTTACTGCTGTTGCAGGGATTCTGCAAAATCACAGAACTATGCTTGGTAGCAGAACCTTACTAAGCAGGGACTGAGTTATCCTACCTCCTTAGTACCCATGAATCCAGGACAGACTAGCTATAATGTCTCACTTGCCCACCTACCCACTCACAGAGGAACAAGTGATCAGACACCCCAGAACATGACACTCCTGACACTCTCAGAGGTCGGGGTGACAGAACACACCCTTTCGCACTCACACTCCTACTGGTCCACAATAAGATCTGACAGAGACACGAGAAATGTTTAAAATATTTATTTCGATTATCGTGCTTTAGTATGCAGAGTATGTGCCACAACAAGTAAAAAGATGCCTAACACAAATACAGTCAGCACAGTAAGTAATTCATAAATCATAAAAGGAGCTGTCGTATAAGACCAGGTAAACTACCCCCCCTCCCTTCTACAGAAGCAATTGATTATATATCAGAATATATCTGGATGTTTGTCGCAGACCCCATACCTTAACATGCACAAATGAAGGTTCTACATCCCAGGTGTAGCCGCGATATCGCTGTGCATTTGCCTGTCTGGGCATACCTATATGACAAAGAGTGCGTATTCCCAAACAACAGCTGCATGTGTATGTTTTGTCTATGTGCTAGAGCCTGACCAAAACAGAACAACAAGGGGCATTGTTATTTGACTTTGTCTGCGGTGTTCAGAATAAATCCCAGGAAAATACAGAACACAAAATAACAGTAAGCTCTGTGTGAAAGTACAAAGGCACAAAACAAAATAAAGGGAAAACAGCAATAGTTATGTGAAGGGGCATTCTGATTTTTCATATAAGGGTTTGTTGATGAGTGAGCCATTAAAGGTGACTTGGACCTATGGGATCTAGTCTGCATTTAAGGTATAGTTAGCTTCTGTGACCTTTCTTTTGTGCACATTTCCTGCAGTTTGCGAGGCCTTTTAGAGCAGTGGTCTTCAAACTTGTCAATGTTTCACCCTTTTTTCTATTTCTAGACAGGAAATTAATGAAAAAATACATTACTGATGGCCAATTAAAGAGCATTGTTTTGCCACTCTGTTTTACTTCAATAAAAAGACAGCCGTCTTTTAAGCATTACGGTTATCTGTTCTCTAAGGGCATGATAAATTGGCATATCTGGCACCCTATTCTCTCTGATCAATTCAGGCACCCCAAATGGGAGTAGCCCCTAGTTTGAAGACCTCTGCTTTGGAGGGTCTTCCCATTATTTTATTCCATCCTTCATTTTATATATATTCATCATTTTGTGGATAGTATTTAGTTCAAAGTACTTTTCTTTTTTTTAAAGACGAAGCACTAACTAGACATTGAATTAATGATTGTTACTAGTTGGGTAGGTGAGTTCTGAGTTTCTAGCCCTCATACCTTCCTGACTAAACTTTGTACTCTTCTATTTAACTATCCTTGAAGACAAGTCCTTAAAGGGGCACTTGGTTCCTAGTTTGAGATCCCCCAGTACGGAGACATATGACACCAAAAGCAAAAGACCCCAGTTGTCACAATTTGGGCCCAGAAACAACTGATTGGGGTGGGACCCTCCAAATCTAACTTCTAGCAACTAACATTAACAGCACTTATTAGTGTCACTGAATGCAAGATCATCTGCTTGTCAAAGGCTAACATGCTTTCTTGCAATTGCTACTTTTTGGCTAAAGAGTCTTACTTCAAGAAGCCTATTGCCACAGGTTTTTGGCATCATGGGCATAGTACTGGAATTCAAGGCAATTGTGTGAATTATGGGTCCTAAAGGTGTTCAACCTTAAATTTATTGCAAAAATGTTATTGTACATTAATATTGTTAAAAGAAATTCTGATAAGAATATCGTAGGATATAATATCAAAGGTAAGCATATACATTTTTTTACTTTGTTAAAAATATTGAAGAAATTATACATTTTTTAAATCATGTTTTATTCGTTTTATTGTTAAGTTAATTTCTTGTTAATTATTTATTATTTTTAGTAGTTTTTTGTTGATTTAGTAACGTATAAAAAGATTTATATTTTAATTGTAATTTCTTTTATTTACTTACGTTTATAGGGGAGCACCATGGGAATTATAATAGTTTATAAATTAATTTATTAATAAGTAGTTAATTAAATTAGTTTTCCCCCCAAAATATATATTTAAATTAATTATTTGTAATTGTTTATTTTTGTTAAATGTGCAACTTATTTGAATTGATTTTTCAAAAAAAATTTTGAGTCTTTGGCGGTTGTTTTGAAAACATTTTAAATATACATTTTTATTTGTGATATTATAGTAATTATAATGCATTTGTGTTTATTATGGTTGATAAATTAGGACTTTTTTTGTTTTAGATGCATTTGGTTTATAGGGAAACTAGCAGAAATGTTTTAAAATATATATTTATTAATGTTTCATGTTGTTTATTAATTGGTGAACTCCTGTAATAATTATGTAAATTATGTTTGAATAACTTCTATTGATACTGTAATTGATAGGGAGTCCCCTCGCAAGAGATCCCATTGACCATGGTTTGATCAGTTTGTGGGCATTACTCCCAGCCACACAAGTGGTGCAGTGTTTTTATCGGCACAAGTGAGGTAACGCTGGGTAGTAGAATGTTTGTGGATTCCTGCAGATTGTGGAAGTTTGCATCACAGAAAAGTGAGAAAAACATGTTTTTAGTCAAGGTTTGAGGTTTGCAAGGTATTCTGGGTAAAAAAATATCCTGGGGAGAGCGACACAAGTCACCTCATCCTTGATTCCCCAGGTGTCTAGTTTCCAAAAATGTGTAAGTTTGTATGGTTGCCCTAGGTGCCGGCCGAGTTAGGGCCCAGAATCCACAACTACACTCTTTGCAAAAAAAAGGGTCAGTTTTGAGTGGAAAAATGTGATGTACCATGTTGAGTTTTGGGCCGTTTTCTGTCGCGGGCACTAGGCCTACTTATACAAGTGAGGTATAATTTTCATTGGGAGACATGGGGGCAATGCTGGGTGGAAGGAAGTTTGTTGCTCCCCGTATATTCCAGAACTTTCTATCACAGAAATGTGAGGAAAATATGAGGGTCATTACGATGGCAGACGAACTTCAGTCCGTGCGCCATCGTCCCGGAGATAGGGACAGCCAGCCTATAAGGTGGCGGTCCTTCACGTGTAATTATGATGCGACTGCCACCACGGCGGTCGCATCTGCTATATTTGACATTGCAGCTGGTTGCTGCTAGCTGCAGCAGCCGCCGCAATGTTAAAAATGCACCTTTAGCATTTCCCTGCACTACTTGGCAAGCACCATGCAGTGCCTGCCACATGGTGCAGGGAAATGTAGGGGGGCACAAAGGGAAATTCAAAGTGCCCTGGGCAAGCGGGCCGCTTACTGGCCCCCAAAGTCCATCGCTGCCAGCCTTTCCATAGTGGGTGAATTACCATGGAAAGGCTGACGGGGATCCTGCATCCTAATCAGGCGGGCGGCTGGGGATGCAGGCGGTCCGACAGGCAATCAAAACGACTACTACTGTCGGACCCATGGAGGTCGGGCTTTCCACCCGCCATCACAATCTGGCGGGCGGGAAATGGCCTCAAGATGGCGGTGAATCTGCCACTGATAGCCTGTCGGTGGCAGGTTCACTGCCATCGTAATCAGGCTCTACGTTTTTAGTCAAAGTTTGAGGTTTGCAAGGATTATGGGTAAAAAACACCTGGTGAGAGCCACACAAGTCACTCTACACAGGATTCCTCAAGATGTCTCATTTTAAAAAATGTGCAAGTTTGCTGGGTTTCCTTAGGTGCTGGCTGACCTAGGGCCCAAAATCAACAGCTACCCACTTTGCAAAAAAGTTGCTCACTTTGGAGTGGGGATAGTAAATGTCTGACCCCTTCAAATTCCAAAACAGCTTTGGAACATTTCGGATTTTGGGATGTCAATAGTAAACAAGATCTCTCCAAAGTACATCATATTCCTTATTGTCACCTAGTGTGTAATGGGAATAGTGAATCTGACCAAGCTAAATATTCCAAAACCTTCTCTATTGTTGCTCAGTTTGGAGTGAGAATAATGAGCCTGAACCTTCCATAGGAGCCATTTTACTTACTGACATTTAGATTGTAAAATGAGCAGTACATTTTAACTTTCTTTGTGTGTGTTTTTATAGTTTTTGTGTCAATGGAGGTATAACAATATGTTTGTATTTTATCTGTATGTTTTTAATTATTTATTAGATTGGAGCTAAAATGTTAAATATGTTTATTTTTAAGTTGCATCTATTTTTATGTTTATAGAATTGTTATGCTGGTATTTTTGAATATTTAGTCTTTGTTTGAACTTCTTTAAATATTTTTTGTTTTACTATTTTTATATATTTTTGTTATTTAATGTTAAATATATTTTAATGTTCTATTTGATCTTCAAGTTTTGTTTTCTTTATTTTTAATTTTATATTTTGAGAAGTTGGTAATGTATTTTGCATTTTATTTGATGTAATAATTCTATTTTATAATTTTCATTTTATTAAAACTATATATTGTTTATAAGTCATACTTTCAGAATATCTTTTTAATTGTATTTACATGCAAGTACATTTGTATCTGAGTTTTTCATATTTTTAATTTGTTTATATTTTAATTTGTTTTCGTTTTTTAATTATTACATTTTTCATAATGTATATTTTTTAATATAACGGACTTGTGGGTATCAGTGTCTCTGCCAAGCCTGGGCTTGCAGGAGGTGAATGCTCAATGGAATCTGCTGAAAGTGAGGTAGATACACTAAATAAATGTGAACGATGCAGAAGACCTTGAACCATATGTGCATGCCACCAAGAAGCTAGCAAAGGTTTTGAATGGTGCTAAACATTAGGGGTCACTACATATATGTAATGATGCTCCGGACTGTGATAATTATCTTTATTTATCCCAACCACAAGCGAGAGGCCCCCCTCGCCTGCTCATGCCTAACTGTCACCCTGGGCTCCGTGGAATCCCGATGCCCGTCAGAGTTCCACCGAGCTCCACAGCAACAACAGAGGCCTGAGAGTGCAACGTCTTTGAGATTACAACATATCTCCTTGTTTTATACAGAAAAAAACAAAAAATATTTGCATTACATAACAACGGCTTTTACATTGCTTCAACTATATACAACCATTTCTTTAGGAGGTTCATCACCTCGTTACAACTCTATACAACTGACATTGCTGGTGACTTATGGCACCCAAAAAAACACAAAACTTCATCTCATATCTTAATCAAGAAACTTAACAGGCACATGATGTTGTCTGCAATGTTGCCTGATCTTACTCCCCTCTCCATGCAATTTGTCACCCTCTATACTCCTTTCACTCCCTTCACTTGCACCATCACCGCGCACTCCACCTCTCCTTCTCATCTCCTCATTATCCATCATCATACACCCACAACCACCTTGCTCTACTCTTTCCTTCCCACTTCTTGCTACACTGATCGCTCTGTTTGCAATACAAAGCAACACTCCTTTTATTCCACATCTGCCCATACTTCAACACAACAAGCAAATCATGTACATCTTGCACTTCCATGGAAATGGAAAACCTGTTTTCTCCACCCCCACCTAACTTGATCTTCACAAAATCCCCTGCTGCTATTCTCCCATTTGTCACACTGCTCCTTTCTTTCCTCATTGTACCACTTTCCCTCAACCACTGAGGCACTAACTTCATCCTCTTCTCATTCTCTTGAAAGGAGTTTCTCCTGTAGCACCATTCTCTGCGGTATTGTATGCCCACATCAGATTCTCCACCTCTCTCTTCTCATCCTTCCCCCCACTGACTGCCATCTGTACAGTTCCTTTGACCATACGGTTCACCCGCTCAACCATTCCATTTATCCCTGGGTTATACAGTGACGTATGAACATGTTTTATTCCACTTCTATCTCACTCCGTCCGGGAGGCACATACCATTCCCCATTCAGTACCAAAAATTAATTAGCTCCGTTAGTCAATTCTTCTTGTACTTTCACAAAACGTCTCTAAGCAGGTCTCACATCCCCTTCACGTTTCCAACCTTGAATACTTTTTACCAAAACCTTGAAAGCCCCATCCATTTGTGCAGCTGCCTCCCACTCATCTCAGGTAACGGACCTAAATTCTCCTTCCACCCCCATCCTCAATATTCGCTACCACACATACCAACTCTTCCTCCATATTTCCTTGATCTGCCCCTCTCAATGGTAATCTTGATAAGCAGTCGGCCTGCACACTCTTCCACCCGGCCACATATTCTAGATCATACCTATAATCTTGTAACCAGGATGCAAAACGTGCTAGTCTGATCAACACTTTACTTGCACCTCCTGGTCTCAACACTCTCACCAACAGCTTATGGTCCGTTCATAACGTAAACTGCATACCCCACAGATATGTACGAAAGTACTCCACTCCCTACGCTGCTGCCAATGCCTCTCTATTACAGAGTAATTCCGGTCTTTTTGAGAAAGAGTCCTTGAAGCAAAAGCCCCAGGTTTATCCACACCATTCTTTATCTGTGTTAACACAGCCCCGGGACTATGAACACTGGCATCGACAGTTAATGTGGTTTTGCTCATTGGCTCAAGTATATTTTGTTTTATTGAGTTTACTAACAGACAAGAATTTGTGCACAAAAAGCACCAACATCCTCTGAACACCACATCGCTATCTCTTCCCCCCCCTGCCTTCTACCGGACGGCCACCACACCTCATCAGAATCCTCACCTACCACACTTGCGCATCACAAAACTCTGCCCCAGCACACCCATAATGGGTTTCACACTAGTCTTTTGTTCCCCACTCAAACTGGGGCCAGGGCAGGAAGGCAAGAAATTCCACTCACCTGCTTAGGGTAAGGGCTTTTGAACCTTTTCCCAGTTCAAAGTGGGCATCAGCTATAAATAGTGGACCCTCAGACCCGACTCCTTGGTACATTCTAGACATGTGGATACTACAGAAGGACACCCTGCTGCTTGATGCCTACCCTGTTTGCCGAGAGGAAGACTAAACCTGCACCCTTCATCCCAGGCTTTTGTGACTCCAATGTAAATGCATGTGAAGGTAGCCGTTGCACACCTGTTTAGACATTATTTCTACCCTTTTGTCATTTTCTTCTTTGTTACGCGTGCAGTCAGGGACCGTGCCTCGCCTCGTTGCACGGGGTTATAGAATCAATAAAAAATGCAGCAAAAACTTTGTCGCAAACCCCTTTGCACAGCTTCAAAACAATGCGTTACAAGTTTTTCATGTTTAAATCCATTTTATTTGAAATCTTCATAGTTTGTCCAGTTTAACTTCATTAATCGCGATTAAGCTGTCCAAATATCCTCTAGCTTCACACAAAGTAATTGTGCCCATCCAGGCCTCTCATTATATTGCGTAAGGACATTTCATTCATGAATTGCAGCCACAATCTTATTCCCAATGCATTTCGAGCACCTTTAATTGCTCTTCGTCAGGGGAAGCTGTTGCAATAAAATAAAGTAAAACCCATGTTAATCCTCCATTTTTTCCCAGCATATTTAACTGACCTTACATACTGTAAACATAACCTTCGTGTTTCTCCCCCCTTGTTTCTATAACTGAAAAGTCTTCACATTAATTCGCCCACACTTACCCTTTAACTACAATCAAAAGTGTTGCTAAACGCGGTAACCTCCCCCTCTCCTACCTCGATGTTAAACCTGCCAAAATTGCATCCGCGTTATTATTTAAACTTAAACAACTGAACCGCCCCGGTAAATTAAGACTGTCCTAAATATCTCAACCACTGTTCCATAATGTGTGCTTACTCCCTGTTTCCCATCCTGTTGTAATTAAAATAAAACTATTAAATCTTTCGTGAACTAAAGGTTACCTGCTTCAAGATGCTAATCGTGTCTTTTCTGTGCCGTTTTTGTTGCTCAACCTACCCTGATGGTTTTGCGCGCACTTTTTAAACTTTCGCTTCTGCGCAGATTGTACCTGTGTCATCATTACCTTCATTTCGAACTCCACCCCATCACCGATCAGCATATTATTAACCCCTGTGTTTCTGCCCTCAGTTTCAAACTCATTTTTACCACCTGATCGTTATACAAAACAAAATATGTGCTTTCCATTAAAACAAAACTGACCTGTGCACCAAATCATAACCATCAATTTAGACAAACTTAACATATATAATGTGTTACTACCAAATTACACAGTGAATTCATAGTGCATATTCGTGGTGAATCAAATCATTTTGTGCTTGTCCTTATGGTCACAATATGCTGTTTACGACGTAAAAATCTCATAAAAAGAAGAGATATCCACGAGTCTCTTGTATTTCTCCATGAAAATTAACAGCTTTCATCGTATGGACGTCCTATTTTTATATCCGTTTAATCTTGGTTTCTGATTTGATCTCGGGTGCATCACAGCTTGGGTGAGGAGAGAGTTTCATTGTAAATGCATGTGAAGGTAGCCGTTGCACACCTGTTTAGACATTATTTCTACCCTTTTGTCATTTTCTTCTTTGTTACGCGTGCAGTCAGGGACCGTGCCTCGCCTCGTTGCACGGGGTTATAGAATCAATAAAAAATGCAGCAAAAACTTTGTCGCAAACCCCTTTGCACAGCTTCAAAACAATGCGTTACAAGTTTTTCATGTTTAAATCCATTTTATTTGAAATCTTCATAGTTTGTCCAGTTTAACTTCATTAATCGCGATTAAGCTGTCCAAATATCCTCTAGCTTCACACAAAGTAATTGTGCCCATCCAGGCCTCTCATTATATTGCGTAAGGACATTTCATTCATGAATTGCAGCCACAATCTTATTCCCAATGCATTTCGAGCAACTTTAATTGCTCTTCGTCAGGGGAAGCTGTTGCAATAAAATAAAGTAAAACCCATGTTAATCCTCCATTTTTTCCCAGCATATTTAACTGACCTTACATACTGTAAACATAACCTTCGTGTTTCTCCCCCCTTGTTTCTATAACTGAAAAGTCTTCACATTAATTCGCCCACACTTACCCTTTAACTACAATCAAAAGTGTTGCTAAACGCGGTAACCTCCCCCTCTCCTACCTCGATGTTAAACCTGCCAAAATTGCATCCGCGTTATTATTTAAACTTAAACAACTGAACCGCCCCGGTAAATTAAGACTGTCATAAATATCTCAACCACTGTTCCATAATGTGTGCTTACTCCCTGTTTCCCATCCCATCCCATCCTGCCGTTTCGTTGCTCAACCTACCCTAGCAACGAAACGGCACAGAAAAGACACGATTAGCATCTTGAAGCAGGTAACCTTTAGTTCACGAAAGATTTAATAGTTTTATTTTAATTACAACAGGATGGGAAACAGGGAGTAAGCACACATTATGGAACAGTGGTTGAGATATTTATGACAGTCTTAATTTACCGGGGCGGTTCAGTTGTTTAAGTTTAAATAATAACGCGGATGCAATTTTGGCAGGTTTAACATCGAGGTAGGAGAGGGGGAGGTTACCGCGTTTAGCAACACTTTTGATTGTAGTTAAAGGGTAAGTGTGGGCGAATTAATGTGAAGACTTTTCAGTTATAGAAACAAGGGGGGAGAAACACGAAGGTTATGTTTACAGTATGTAAGGTCAGTTAAATATGCTGGGAAAAAATGGAGGATTAACATGGGTTTTACTTTATTTTATTGCAACAGCTTCCCCTGACGAAGAGCAATTAAAGGTGCTCGAAATGCATTGGGAATAAGATTGTGGCTGCAATTCATGAATGAAATGTCCTTACGCAATATAATGAGAGGCCTGGATGGGCACAATTACTTTGTGTGAAGCTAGAGGATATTTGGACAGCTTAATCGCGATTAATGAAGTTAAACTGGACAAACTATGAAGATTTCAAATAAAATGGATTTAAACATGAAAAACTTGTAACGCATTGTTTTGAAGCTGTGCAAAGGGGTTTGCGACAAAGTTTTTGCTGCATTTTTTATTGATTCTATAACCCCGTGCAACGAGGCGAGGCACGGTCCCTGACTGCACGCGTAACAAAGAAGAAAATGACAAAAGGGTAGAAATAATGTCTAAACAGGTGTGCAACGGCTACCTTCACATGCATTTACAATGAAACTCTCTCCTCACCCAAGCTGTGATGCACCCGAGATCAAATCAGAAACCAAGATTAAACGGATATAAAAATAGGACGTCCATACGATGAAAGCTGTTAATTTTCATGGAGAAATACAAGAGACTCGTGGATATCTCTTCTTTTTATGAGATTTTTACGTCGTAAACAGCATATTGTGACCATAAGGACAAGCACAAAATGATTTGATTCACCACGAATATGCACTATGAATTCACTGTGTAATTTGGTAGTAACACATTATATATGTTAAGTTTGTCTAAATTGATGGTTATGATTTGGTGCACAGGTCAGTTTTGTTTTAATGGAAAGCACATATTTTGTTTTGTATAACGATCAGGTGGTAAAAATGAGTTTGAAACTGAGGGCAGAAACACAGGGGTTAATAATATGCTGATCGGTGATGGGGTGGAGTTCGAAATGAAGGTAATGATGACACAGGTACAATCTGCGCAGAAGCGAAAGTTTAAAAAGTGCGCGCAAAACCATCAGGGTAGGTTGAGCAACGAAACGGCACAGAAAAGACACGATTAGCATCTTGAAGCAGGTAACCTTTAGTTCACGAAAGATTTAATAGTTTTATTTTAATTACAACAGGATGGGAAACAGGGAGTAAGCACACATTATAGAACAGTGGTTGAGATATTTATGACAGTCTTAATTTACCGGGGCGGTTCAGTTGTTTAAGTTTAAATAATAACGCGGATGCAATTTTGGCAGGTTTAACATCGAGGTAGGAGAGGGGGAGGTTACCGCGTTTAGCAACACTTTTGATTGTAGTTAAAGGGTAAGTGTGGGCGAATTAATGTGAAGACTTTTCAGTTATAGAAACAAGGGGGGAGAAACACGAAGGTTATGTTTACAGTATGTAAGGTCAGTTAAATATGCTGGGAAAAAATGGAGGATTAACATGGGTTTTACTTTATTTTATTGCAACAGCTTCCCCTGACGAAGAGCAATTAAAGGTGCTCGAAATGCATTGGGAATAAGATTGTGGCTGCAATTCATGAATGAAATGTCCTTACGCAATATAATGAGAGGCCTGGATGGGCACAATTACTTTGTGTGAAGCTAGAGGATATTTGGACAGCTTAATCGCGATTAATGAAGTTAAACTGGACAAACTATGAAGATTTCAAATAAAATGGATTTAAACATGAAAAACTTGTAACGCATTGTTTTGAAGCTGTGCAAAGGGGTTTGCGACAAAGTTTTTGCTGCATTTTTTATTGATTCTATAACCCCGTGCAACGAGGCGAGGCACGGTCCCTGACTGCACGCGTAACAAAGAAGAAAATTACAAAAGGGTAGAAATAATGTCTAAACAGGTGTGCAACGGCTACCTTCACATGCATTTACAATGAAACTCTCTCCTCACCCAAGCTGTGATGCACCCGAGATCAAATCAGAAACCAAGATTAAACGGATATAAAAATAGGACGTCCATACGATGAAAGCTGTTAATTTTCATGGAGAAATACAAGAGACTCGTGGATATCTCTTCTTTTTATGAGATTTTTACGTCGTAAACAGCATATTGTGACCATAAGGACAAGCACAAAATGATTTGATTCACCACGAATATGCACTATGAATTCACTGTGTAATTTGGTAGTAACACATTATATATGTTAAGTTTGTCTAAATTGATGGTTATGATTTGGTGCACAGGTCAGTTTTGTTTTAATGGAAAGCACATATTTTGTTTTGTATAACGATCAGGTCGTAAAAATGAGTTTGAAACTGAGGGCAGAAACACAGGGGTTAATAATATGCTGATCGGTGATGGGGTGGAGTTCGAAATGAAGGTAATGATGACACAGGTACAATCTGCGCAGAAGCGAAAGTTTAAAAAGTGCGCGCAAAACCATCAGGGTAGGTTGAGCAACGAAACGGCACAGAAAAGACACGATTAGCATCTTGAAGCAGGTAACCTTTAGTTCACGAAAGATTTAATAGTTTTATTTTAATTACAACAGGATGGGAAACAGGGAGTAAGCACACATTATGGAACAGTGGTTGAGATATTTATGACAGTCTTAACTTACCGGGGCGGTTCAGTTGTTTAAGTTTAAATAATAACGCGGATGCAATTTTGGCAGGTTTAACATCGAGGTAGGAGAGGGGGAGGTTACCGCGTTTAGCAACACTTTTGATTGTAGTTAAAGGGTAAGTGTGGGCGAATTAATGTGAAGACTTTTCAGTTATAGAAACAAGGGGGGAGAAACACGAAGGTTATGTTTACAGTATGTAGTCAGTTAAATATGCTGGGAAAAAATGGAGGATTAACATGGGTTTTACTTTATTTTATTGCAACAGCTTCCCCTGACGAAGAGCAATTAAAGGTGCTCGAAATGCATTGGGAATAAGATTGTGGCTGCAATTCATGAATGAAATGTCCTTACGCAATATAATGAGAGGCCTGGATGGGCACAATTACTTTGTGTGAAGCTAGAGGATATTTGGACAGCTTAATCGCGATTAATGAAGTTAAACTGGACAAACTATGAAGATTTCAAATAAAATGGATTTAAACATGAAAAACTTGTAACGCATTGTTTTGAAGCTGTGCAAAGGGGTTTGCGACAAAGTTTTTGCTGCATTTTTTATTGATTTTGTGACTCCAATGCCAGCTAACTGACCTCTTGGTCTGAGCTGATGGACACAGCAAGATCCAAAGGCCTCTGCAACTACCCAGTTGACCTGCTGCAACCGGATCTGCCTGAGCCCTGCTGGTCTTTGCTGGAGTGAGTACCTGATTCCCAAGAGGGGCCTCCCAGTCTCTGGAACCTTGGTGTGGAATCAGCTGAGCTCCTTCGCAGGGAAGAGAAGAAATTCTGACGTTTTGGGCTCTTCACGACCGCGAAAGGGCCCATTGCCACCCACGGCCATCGCCAAGCTCATGGGAACCTGATTCTTTGTGCTACAGAGCCTGTCAGCGACGACTGACAATGGGAGATCTGCACTGTGCGTTACATGATGACCACCCACAACGCTCTCCCTGCTCCTTGCGAACTGGACTCTGCGCTGGACTTTAGGAGGTAACTTTTTCAGTGGGACTAACCTGGTCCCTGTGTCCGGCCCGGGCTCCATCGTGATCAGCATGACCTTGTGACTTTCACCCATTCTTGCACGACCACCAAGCTTTGGGCTTTTAGGTGCTATTCTTTCCTTAATTCTTTGAAATTGCATATCTATGGTTCAACTGATTGGATTTTTGTTATTTTGGTGCCCAAGAGTTTATTACATTACTGTTTGTGTCCTACATAAATACTTCACACATTGCCTCTAGGTTAAGCCTGACTGTCAACTTACCATAGTTAAGCACTGGTTAATTTAGTGACTTTTGTGGTTCACCTTGAAAAGAATTGTGGTTGCTTCTTTGAACAGTTTCACTCCCGCTCAATTAGTAACACAAATAAATGCCTGGCAAATTGAGGAACAACCTATAGGCGAAGAATTTCCAGGAAGGTACCACACCGTGAAAAGTTGTTTTTAAAGTTGTTTTTCCCACACTAGAAAGGACCTCTGTCTTTGTCACTAGAATATGCCAGCTTTTTCACCCAGCTGGTAACTGAATTACTCGTTACTAGAATGTTAATCTTATTACAATAAAATTATAGTGAAAATAATATGTACCCTTGTATCTCTGCAGCTCTGACGTATGCAATTATGTGCCCCGATGCTCCATAAAGTTAGAAAACGAATGATTCGTCCTGGGGCCTTTGTTGCGCAACATTTTCTCTGACGCATCGATCAGATGTTTCATTTCAAACGAAATTACAACAGTGCGCGGAATGCAGAACTTTATTAAGATGTTTGAGATCTCCTATTACAGAAATGAATCTCCTTTGGCACAGTGACTGCGCACGAGGACGCCAGCGCCAGGTCACATGCCTGCACTTGGCAACAGAACTGCACACTCAGATGAAAGTTATGACTCGGCCTGAAATCTAATAAACTTTGAGCACGCACAGGCCCATGGGCGGATCTCGGCGCTTTCGACAGATGTTGAAATACAGCTTGAATTGTTCTCGCTTGAATTCAATTGCCAAATAATTTGCGCTGCTTGGGACTTTGCTTTTGCAACCACGGGTCATGATAGATTCAAGCTAAAATATGTTTGTGTTTTTCCAGTTACGAGGTTACCTCTGCTCTCCGTATAAGTGAAACTGGCAGAAGCTGGCATTATCTAATCTTGGTCGAGGCTCTTTGAAGGGGGCGCAGAAAAGGCTGCAGACTAAAAATACAGCATTGATATAGTTTTGGCAATGATTGAAAGGTATTTGATTACATTTAAATTCCAAGGGATTGAAAGGTATTTGATTTAATGTCAAATTAATTTACGGGCAAGTGGGAGAGAGATTGATTTTAGCCAGATATTTAGACCGAGTCGCTTCAAGGTGGCACCACTTATCCAGCAATTTGTATTTAGTGTTCCTGATGGCACGGTAAGCAGCTGTCTGTTGGCACTCTTGCCACATGCCCGTGTCTGTTGGCACAGCGCCCTATAAAAGCCCCGAACAGTTGGTTTGTAAAAGACTGTAAACGTGAATGTTTGAATCCACTCTTAATTTTGACATTTGCACAAGAAAGGCATATTAAAATATTTTGAAAACAAAGAGGAATTTATTTGAAAGGTAGAGAGGTGTCAAACGTAGTACAAAAAGGCTTCTTTAATTCAAGATAAACGAAAAAGGTATTTCCTTTTTTTCCCTGTCTCATAGACAGAGGTTCTAGAATAGGAGGCTAATGAAAGCCCCCGAAGACCCGAAAGGAGTTCAGACCGAGAATGAATAGTAATAAGTCAATTAGTGGTGTTTGTTTCTTGCAGCATAAGCAAGGGCAAGTGGTAAGCAGAGTTTAGAGAACACCTTACAACCCTCCTCTTGCTGTCTTAGAAGGCAAATCTGTTTACATTCGTCTGGATATAAACTAAGGGCATTTTGTAACTTGATTTTTAGTGACACTGTTTCTGGGGTCTTGGAGAAGTGGGCGTAGGTAGCTTGTGAGGAGCAATGCAATAGCACACACAGATGTGTGGAAGAACAGACAAGAAGCACTGGTAAAGCCAATAGTTCACACCTTTAAAATTGCTAGCAGAACTATTGGGATTGCTAGGGATTGTTTACATTGGCAAAACCTAAACAAATGACTTTCCGCGATGGGGGGTGGTATTTCACAATGTGTACAGAGGCAAGCAGACGCATGAGCTGCAATCTTGCAATGCATATTTTTTTATGAGAGGCAAATATTCCATAAGGACCTGTGGTGGGCACTAGGAATGCTATCAGATCAAGGAGGGAGCCGAGACTAACAAGACCATCCAATCATGAGCAAGGGACTGACCCAAAGCCCACTCTCTGTTTGGTTTGTCCAAATAGGTCTTCGATAGCTGACAAGCTGCCTGCAGTCAAGCCTTAAAAACTTTTTAGTATCGATTGTAAAGTTTGTGTGTAATCAAAATGAGGCACGTTGGGCCCCTTTTAGTTGTTAAAAATCGGATGGAAACAGATTTTAAATAAGATCAAAAAAATATTAATAACAGAACACTTTGATTTAGTGGTGTTTTTAAGTCTCAAATTATGTAACTGAACATGCTCAACTGCATTAAGCTTTTTGCTGTTTGTTAGATAAACCTTGTCCATTATTGGCATACCATTCAAGGTTAGCCAGTCTTAAATCTCTATAATACAGCAGCTCTTATATAAGTCAAGTATGAGCAACTGGACTATCTGGGAAATACGAAATATGGTACAGAAATAACAGTCCTATCGGATACTGTGCACGCATTGCGCCAGAAGCTTGTTACTGCGGGGGCAGAGGACTCAAAGGCCCAGAGACCAGCGGGGGCCTCAAGTGGACCGGAAGCCCCTCGCTACGGGGGATACTTTAGCTGCTCGCTTCTCCCGCTCCGCGGGAGACGCATCGTGCCAGAAGCGCCAGAAGCTTGTTTCTGCGGGGGCAGAGGACTCAAAGGCCCAGAGACCAGCGGGGGCCTCAAGCGGACCGGAAGCCCCTCCCCCTCATCATCATCAGGCGCATTTAATCGGTGGCTGACTCCCGCAATGCGGGACGCGCGTGGGCGGGCGCCGGGCTAAGCCTGGGCAAAGGGCGGGCCATCTGTGGCCGAAAGGGGCCGGGCATGGCCACCCCACTTGCAGCTTGTTTTAAGGATCACGGACTCCAGGAGGCCAGGTATGTGTTAATTACACAAAGTGACAGAAACACCATTGTAAGAACACTGCCCCCCTGACTGCCTTTAAGCAATAAATTGACACCATTGTCAGAATGAGCAAACGGAAGGGGGTAGTTGGAACACTAGATGATTTCTTCACAAGGGCAGAATCGGTGATTATACACAAGATACAGGCAACTGAGAGACGATTGTCATTAGACCTTGTTCCGCCACAATCTCGTTTGTCATCACAGGGTACCTTGGACCTAACTTCATCGGGCTGTCTAAGATCTTCCTCCGTGCCCTTGAGTCCTTATTTATTTTATTTTGGAATTTTATAAAGCGCTTAGTTACGCTCTCCGGCGTGTCCCTGCGCTGAGAGTGAATCTGTGGGAGAGTGGGAAATTAAGGCAGTGCTAGGCGAAAAAGGTGGGTCTTGAGGGCTTTGCGGAATTTAGCCTCAGAGGGTTCCAGGCGTAGTTCAGTAGGGAGCAGGTTCCAATTCTTGGCTGCGAGGAGTCTGAACGATCTTCCCCCCATACGAGCTTTACGGATTTTTGGGACAGCAGCCAGACCAGTGCCAGAGGATCTAAGCATCCGCTCTGGTCTGTAAAGGGTAATGAGACAATTGAGGAGGGGAGGTGACCTCCCTCCAAAGATGCGATGACATATGCATATGTCCTGTCATTGTAGTTACAAATACTAAGTCTCCACTTGCTTCTATCAATCAGGACCTAAGTGCCCCTGCTAACAATACCCAAGGGACTCTGAGTAAGACTGCCAGAGGACGGACAGCGGTCGCTACTGCTCTCGGGGGAAAGAAAAATGCGATTAAATTAAACCAATTAAAGCATAGGCAAAAAAAAACAGACTCTAACACGGGCACCCCGTGTAATAGTGATGGTACCAGTGGTGATGGAATAACCGAAGCCCAGATGTGTAATTCTATTTCTACCCAGACTGAAGATCCCTGGGTAAATGGCTCCAATACCACTGACATGGGTATTGAAATTTTAGACACTTTAATGGAAGGTTTTGAGTCCAGATTGGATGACATGATGTCCTTTGGGAGAAAATGTCTAAGAAACACACTGTGATAGATAAATCAAATAGGGGTGGGGTCGGGGAAATTTCTTCGCAACCAGCGCCCAAAGACCAAACAAATGATCAAATTAACTGTATTGGTGACCGCAATCCCGAATCACAGTAGATCCTATAGTGCTCTCCCAAGCTGCCCCTTGTCACCGATGTGGGACAGGGGGAGCCCCTCCGGAAACAAATGAGGGTCATGTTAATGGAAGCAGCGAGTTGCCGACAAGGAGGGACGGCATAGGTACTTATAAGTGGTCGAGCAATCAGGGTTAGGCAGCCCAAGCAGGGTCAAAGGCCAGCAAATGTCATCAATACTGTGAATGGTGATCCCAGCAAGCCCGGCCTTGACTCCAACTTTAATTCAGACGTACTACATCTCCCTCCAGCCTCTGCCCCATATGTGCTAGTCCTAACTGACGTCCCTGCGCTTAGGAAGGGACAGAAAGAGGCTTGGTGTGATTTGCAAAACAAGTCGGTAGACTGGCTTCACAAACATAAAAAGTTTGACCCGTATAGGAGAGATGAAATAATTATGGCCAGGTGAGTAGGGTGGGTAGGACCATCAAACAAATCCATAGACGGGGATTGAATTGTTTTAAACTTTAGAAGACCCCAGTTGGTCCGTCGCATTTTATCTATCACAGAAGAAACATTTAACCTTCTATCTAACATTAGCACTCTCCCTTTGGGCTATTTCTACAAGCCGCCGCCAATTCCAAATAGAAGCATGGAAATAGTCATGCCCCTATCTAATGGATTTCACGCTCTGTCCACTCTGGACACACAAGATTGACTCTTAGACATGGCACCTAATGTAGAATTGGGCCACTGACAAATACCAGAATCAGAGCAAATTGCCCCCTAGAGAGGTCACAATCAATAAAAATGTGGCACTGATACTAGATTGAGTGTTTTGAGCTGGAACGTGGCAGGTCTACGCACAAGACTTGACAATGTAGACTGGGTAAATATGATTAGGACATATGATATTGTCATGTTCCAGGAAATATGGGCCACAGACTAATTATATATTGAAGGGTTTCATTGCTTCAGTGTGTTATCTCTAGCACCTAGGATGGGGAGACCCTCGTGTGGATTGTTCTTGGGAATCAATGTGGCCGCAGGCGGAAGTTTTAAGGCAATTCCATCTGATAGTTTAGACTATCAAGTGATATTGTTTAAAAGAGGGATTCATTTTCACCTGATAAATTTTTATAACAATGATTTTAAGTCAGTTCCAAATAAGAGCTTTATAAAGCTCTTTGATTTTATATCGGATCTGGACAATCAGTCCAATAATTGGGATTGATTGGGCATTATACTGGGGAGGGATTTTAATGCCAAATTACTGGATATACATTCTGAAAAAGGACCGGCCTATTATAGCAAATCGACAAGCAGAGGCAGAGAACTGAACCGGTTCATAAGATCACATAACTTGTCTAATGTTATGGACCTGGTTACGGGGACAACGATAAATAACCATCCAACCTACAGGGGAAGGGGTTGCAGCTCCACCATAGATTTTATTTTTGTATGCCCTCTGATAGAAAAGCAACTGGCATCTGCCGAGGTGGTGCTCACTGATTTCGGTGATCATAACCCCATTAAGATAGTAATATACACCGCCCAAAGGCCGACTTTTCAAACTGAATGTGGAGCCACAAATTTAATAATGTCAACAGACAATTTAAGACTATGTTGGAGGGGGGTCGACAATTCTGAAATAGTTAGGAAATTGGCAGGGGACAATATGTCCCTTATTGAGTCCTGCCTTTCATTAGATCGACCACCGGGACAGATAATTGGAGATTTTGGGAAGATCTGTCAGACGGTCAAAATCCTCCTTTCCAAATCCTTTCCTGAAGTAGCACCTAACCCCAGATGGTTTAACCAGGATTGTTCACACACAAACAAGAAATTACGTAGGGCCCTTTCAGCTACCCGAGGTGTATAACAGAAGTTAAACTGGCCAGAAAAAATTACACAAATGTAATTAACGATAGGAAGAAGGACCTCCTGATTGACCGCTGGGACAAGCAGTCTGAGGCTGCTGGCCAGAGCAAGAGCAACATTTTTTGGGCAGCTGTTAGGGACGTCCGCTCTATGGGCCAGTCCGTGACACCCATTAGCTGTAATATAGCCAGCGAGGTATGGGTGGAACATTTCTCAGGTATTTATACCCCCCACCCCTATGTGAGGCAACTTTCACCCCAGGCAGCCCAGTCCCCATAGATATAAGTATTTTAGAAGTCATGGAAGCTATTAATCAGAGTTTAGCTAATAAGGCGCAGGGCCCGGATCGGCTTTCCATCGATTTAATTAAGTGGAATACAGCTTTTTGGGGCCCTTTACTTTTGAATGTTTTTAATAACTTAACTATAACTAAAATACCTGAGACCTGGGCAAGAAGCATTATAGTCCCGATTTTTAAGAAGGGAGATAGATCCCTTCCGTGCAACTATAGACCCATCTCCCTTATAGATATCACCCTCAAAATTTTAGGAATAGTTTTATATAATAAAATTGCGGGATGGACAGAAGAAAATGCTATTTTGGACCCATGTCAGCTGGGGTTCAGGGGAAAGGTGGGAACCGTCGAACAATGCCTTAATTTAAACTTAATTCTGGGAAAATATACCATCGCAAGGAGGACCCCAGTCTACATGGCCTTTATGGATTTGTCTACAACCTTTGATCTAGTTAATAGGTCAAGGCTGTGGGCCATCCTTTTGGCATGTGGGCTGGATGAAACATTAGTTAATTTCCTAGCGTACTTACACAGAGACCTCCAGGTTCAAGTGAGGATAGGGATGGGTGGAGAGGTTTCGGGGACCATTGACATTGGCAGAGGCGTCAGACAAGGATGCGTGTTGGCACCCCTGCTTTTTATCATATATATCAACGGGCTGAATGCCTCTCTGAAAACGGCTACTAAAGATGTTCCATATGTTAATAAAGTGCCCATCCCGGTACTTCTCTACGCATACGATGCGGTTCTCATAGGCCGTACCCCAAATTCTTTGCGTCTTCTTGTCCAAAATTTTAATAATTATATGAAAGAGCTAGACCTTCGAGTACATTTAAAAAATCCTTTCTTATGAGTAGTGGCCCCGGTAAGCGTGATTTAGGAATGATCACAATAGATGGTCAAAAACTGACCTCGGTGAAATCATTTGTTTACCTAGGGTTGGCCTTTGCTGCGAACGGCTCCTGGAGTGAGCATTTAGCTCACGCCAGGAGCAAGTTCTCAAAGGCCACCAACTCAATCTTAAGCTTACTCCGCCCTAAGACCACGGGTGCTCTATTAGCAGTACAGAAAATATACAAACTACAATGTGCCACGGTGGCAACATATGGTGCAGAAATTTGGGGAACTGTTAATTGTTCAGCAATTCAGCGTGAAGAGAACCGGTTCTGCAGGAAATTGCTGAACACCCCAATCTCAACCCCCCAATACATATGTCACAAGGAGCTCAATATTAATTTTATAACTGATTTTATTCGAACAAGGCCAGCACTTATGTGGGCATCAGTGTGGAAAAATGAAGTGACACAACATATTATTAAGGATTGTCTCTTAATGGGGGAGGAACTCAAACAGCCAGCAGCATTAAGTACTTGATAAATACTCCACCGGGCTGAGTTTTACATGATTGGCGAAGATTCAACCCAGACATTCTAAATAGAGAAGAAGCAGGAAAGGAAAAGAGATTGACTGAAAAAAGAAGGACTGTAAAAGAAGTAGTAAGAGTTCAAGAACTGGAAATTGCAAAAAGAGGGACAAGGAAAGAGAAAACAAGAGAAGGAGTCAAATGGGTGAGAAATTGGAAAGGAAGGACAGCGATAAAAGCGGTGATTAGGAGAAGGTTCCAGTTGAGTGCATGATGCAGACGGAGAAAGAGGGAATGTAATGGAGAGCTAGAACTTTATTATTAAGTTGTAGAAGAAGGCGAGGAAGGGAGGACTAAGAAGGTAATAGGAGTTATTATTTTGCTAGAGTAAGCATTTCTGGGTGTGTATGTGTAAGGCTGAGAAAGTGTGTGTGTATGTGCGTATTTGATTGTCACAGAGTGAGTGTTTGTGTGGCAGTGTAAGCTGTGGATCTCTGACACCTGGTGGCTACACACAGCATAATATGTTCACCCTCACATTAAGTTGCATCATGACCTAAAGATAGCGTTTCTGGTATGTGAGTCGCGCCCCCGACTATTGTATTCACTCATGTGATAGTCTGGACTTTCCTGGCATAAGGTAGGCATATTGTTCATTACAGTGGCCATTTCTGGTGTCTAGTGACCACCACAGCCGTCTGGTGGTCTCCTCTGCCATAAAGTGGGCATTCATGATATCTGTGGATATCTGTGGACCTCCCCTGTTGTCAGGCTAACATTCCTGGCATTAGGTGTCGATCTGTGGCATAAGGTAGGTACCATTGAGAAATTGTCGCCATCCTAATACTTATCATAGACATCACTGCACAAGGTAACAACTCCAGGCATGTAGTGGTTGTCTAAGCATGTATTCCTGGCAGTCAGGTCGCAATGTAAGCACTGGTGCACCAGTCTGACAGAGAGAAACAACATGATTTGACCATGTGTGCACCATGGATGGGTCAGGCATCTGCCATCTTACATTAGGATATGTGTCGCTATCTATACCAACTAGCGAGAAAGCTTGGTAGATTGTGCAGAATTGTGCGAGCGTTTTCTATATTTAGGATCCAGACTCTGAAAATGTAAATAAAAATCATTTGTATAAATGTCAGCGTTAGCATAGACATTTTTTAAACAGAGGAAATACAATTTGCTGACACTACTTCATTATTTGTTCTGTTGTGTCAGCTAAAAACGGTCAAATAGCCCGAGGTTGAAACATGTTGCTTCATCCGTAGTAAAATGGGAACTCCCTGTTTCAGAGGTTGTGGGAACTGCAAGAGTGACTTCAGGGACAGTCACGTACAAAGCCCCGGGACCTCTTGTGTTGTCCCCAGTCCAGTTACATGATTTCCGGATGACTTGTTGCAGCAGGTGGCTGCCCTGAAGGCCTCTCTAAGTTCTACACCCTTGATGGGCATTTAGAGTGCTGGTGGGCCCCCACCGCGGGTGATGGCGCCCCTCCTTCACTTCTGGGATCTGAATTTCCTGCTCCGACGGGCACATACCGCAGGCCCCTTTCAAGTGGATAACATGAGGTTTTCCATTTTCCCTGACTATACTCCAGCTATGCAGCGGCATAGGCATCCTTCCTTGCTATCAAGTAAAGCTTGCGTGAAGAAACTATTACTTACGCCCAGCCAGGCTGCAAGCGCAACTAGATAGAAGTTCAATGTTTATGGGAGAGGTGTGGCGCCGCGGCCAGGGCGACTGACGCTGTAATCTGGGGATCAGGGTTCGATCCCCGGCTCCGGCGGCAGGTTAGCCCAGCACCATGTGACTCTGGGCAATAGCTCGCTTAATCTTCCCGACGGCCCCCAGCGCCTAGAGACCCTTACGGGTGATTGTGCGCTTTACAAATGTGGATTATTA
Source organism: Lissotriton helveticus (assembly GCF_964261635.1). Lineage (NCBI taxonomy): Eukaryota > Metazoa > Chordata > Amphibia > Caudata > Salamandridae > Lissotriton > Lissotriton helveticus. The sequence continues at coordinate 1,505,489,959 of NC_136069.1, read as the reverse complement.
TTTATTAATGTTTCCGCCCTCTGTGATCTTGTCTTTAAATGTGACTCAGAGAACACAATTCACAGTAATTTAATCAGAATTGAAGGCACAGCGTCCTCCCCCTGGTGGAGTGGGAGGAAAGCCAAATGGTCATCCGTGGGCACTGTATGACTAACAGGGTGGGGATCAGGGCGCCGTTACATGCTGAGATCACTTGGAAAGCGGATCTCCAAACAGAACTGGCCCCTCCAGGTGGGAGGGAGAAGGTATATTACAGTTCAGGAGTTAAAGGGAGCCATTAAGGCACTGGCCATGGGCAAAAGACCTGACGGATGGTTTGCCCATGGATTTTTATTCCATATATGGCGAGTCCCTTGCTGCTATTGTAACTGAATTATTCAATGAAGCCAGGGCCTGTCGTAGCCTCCCTTCCACGTTACGAGAGGGCTTGCTTGTTCCCCTCCTAAAGAAGGATAGAGCTGGGGACAGAGGGACCTCCTATAGGCTACTTTCTGTCCTGAAGGTGGACTATAGGATTCTGAGCAAACTCTTGGTGAACTAATTTCTCCCCCATATCAGTGACTTCGTTCATGAAGACCCAAGGGCTTTATTCCTACCTGAAGCACTGAAGCACTATACCTAATATACGACAGCTGGTGCACGTAATGCCTGAGTCGTGTGATGAATAACCAAATGCCCTCTCTATCGCGGTAGATATTGAGAAAGCCTTTGATTCACTGAACTGGGACTACCTATAAGCTAAAATGGCTAGGTTGGGGTTGGGCAGTGGATTCCTTGGCTGGAGACTCTCCCCCATACTCTTTATATGGCAATGGAGCCACTGGCTCTTACAATCCGGGAGGTCACAACTTCAGGGCATTGTAGGCCGATGGGTCATCCCTGTATATCTCTTTGTATGCTGATGACCTCCTCCTTTATCAATCAATCAATCACAAGAATTTGTATAGCGCGCTACTCACCCGTAAGGGTTTCATGGCGCTGAGGGGGGGATCGCTATTGCTCGAACAGCCAGGCCTTGAGTTGTTTCCTGAAGGAGAGGTGATCCAGGGTCAGCCGTAGATGAGTGGGGAGGGAGTTCCATGTCTTGGCTGCCAGGTAGGAGAAGGATCTTCCTCCGACGGTGGATTTCCGAATTCGTGGGATGGAGGCGAGGGCGAGGCTGGCGGATCGGAGCTGGCGGGTGGGTGTGTAGAAAGTGAGGTGGCTGTTGGGGTACTTCGGGCCCATGTCGTGGAGAGCCTTGTGTGCGTGGGTGAGGAGTCTGAACGTGATCCTCTTGTTGACGGGGAGCCAGTGCAGGTCTTTCAGGTGGGCAGTGATGTGGCTGCGGTAAGGGATGTCCAGGATGAGTCGTGTTGAGGCGTTCTGAATGCGCTGGAGTCTTTTCTGGAGTTTGGCTGTGGTTCCAGCGTAGAGGGTGTTCCCGTAGTCCAGACAGCTGGTGACGAGGGCCTGGGTGACCGTCTTCCTGGTTTCTGTGGGGATCCATCGGAAGATCTTTCGGAGCATGGGTGTTGAAGCAGGATGATGAGACTGCGTTCACTTGCGTTCACTTGCTTGGTCATCGTGAGGGAGGAGTCAAGGATGAAGCCCAGGTTGCGTGCGTGGTCCGTTGGTTTGGGTGCGCTGCCCAGGGCAGGGGGCCACCAGGAGTCGTCCCACGCGGAGGGAGATGGTCCGAGGATAAGGACTTCTGTCTTGTCTGAGTTCAGTTTCAGACGGCTGATCTTCATCCATTCTGCGACATCTCTCATTCCTTCCTGGAAGTTGGCTTTGGCGGTGGCGGGGTCGTTGGTGAGGGAGAGGATCAGCTGGGTGTCGTCGGCGTAGGAGATGATGTTGAGGTTGTGTCAGAGGGCGATGGCTGCGAGAGAGCTCATGTAGACGTTGAAGACGTGCATGAGTGATCAGACATAGAAGGAGCTATCAGGGCACTAGATGATTTTGGGCCCGACTCAGCTCTTCATGTAAACTGAGACAAGACCAATGTTTTTCCATTGTTCAGCCACACAACATGGCCAGGCCCTCAGCTGGGAGCCAGTCACATTCTGGTACCTCACAATTCAAGTGTGCCACAGAGAAACAGAGCTGTTAGAGGGTTCCATCAGAGCAACGCTTGCCTCATTGTGTCAATCCCTTTACTTCTGGCTATCCCTTCTGCTGTCCGTGTTGGGTTTTATCTTCAAAGATGATGTTTGTATCTGGTCTTCTTTATTATCATGTGGCCAAATTAATATTTTCATCCATTTCATTCCCGTTGCTTCTTTCTTTACTGTGGGTATTTCAAGCTCATGGATTGAGCCCCAGTCTGCGTGTGTCTAAAGATCCAGCACCTCTGCTCTGTGAATATATATATTATTTTTTTCACATAGAGCAGTGCACTGAAAAATAGAGAAATGTAAGTCTCTTGATGTTTTCTTTTCAATTCTTTATTTGAAAAATCCGAATGGTATTTCACTTCAAACAGCAGCCAACGCGTTTCGTTCTAAAGCAGCAAACAAGCCAAGAGAACTTCTTCAGGGCTTATATGTAAATAAAGGGACTCAGTAACAAATGTCCCCAATCTGGTGTATTAGTAGAAAGGTAAGCAAAATTATAAGATGGTCTAGTTAATGTACAGTATCAAATAAAAAATAAAAAACGTTCTACATGGCAATGAGAAATAAACCCACAAGAAAGAAAGGGACAATAACCCTCTCCCGTAATCCCGATCTCCAATCAGATATAGTCCACCTATATGGGGATATAACTCTTATACAGTATCAAATATAAAAATCCATTCAGCATGTTACAAAAAGATATGAATAGGGACGCACTTCGGATGAAATGAGGGGGATGGTGCCCCTATTCCGTAACCGCAATCCCCAAGAGGATCCAATCCACAGTGATAAGTGGTGTAACATACTTCACGAGCAGCCTCCAAGGCCCACAGTCAATATATATATGTATATTACCTACTGGCGGTCGCCAGTAGGTAGTTATAGTTAGGATCTATTTTCCATAGGAAATCTGCAACATTCTATTTGGAATAACTTTGGCGCCGGTTGACGAATCTTCGTGAAAGTTTCAAAATTGGTGGCCCGGTCCGCTCCTATCCTGAAAGTCTCGGGGTGATTCGTCAAGCAGGGGCCCAGAAAAAAGGGGGGTCCCAAAATGTGTTTTCCCCATGCAATTTTCTATAGGGACCGTTAATCGCAGCTACAGCCTGAACTGTTGAATGGAATTACACCAAATTTGTCAGAAAGGTAGACCTTCGTTCAGAGTCATGCCTTTTGCTTAAATGGTGTAAATCTGTTCAGTAGTTCCTGAGAAAATCAAAATCACATATATATCTATGGCCGCGGTAGATCTGCGCACCCTGCTGATCACGAGCTGTATTCTAATTGGCTGTCAACTCTCCAAATCAGGAAGTGTTGGCAGCCATCTTGTGCCTCGGTAGACCCGAGGCACAAGAAACCTAATAAACAAACGCGCAAAACGCAAAATGGGGGTAGGGTAGAAACACCCTGACCCCCTAGGCCTGCTCAGGGGGTCCCAGAAGGACCCCCAAGCCCCCGCCCAAACAAATGTTCTTTAAAAATCGGCAAAATCCGCTCAGGGTGCACGGATCTTGCCGATAAAAAAAATGAAGCGCTTCAATGCTAATTTGCCCCCGGGGGGGCCAAATCTCGAGGGCATATTAAAAATAAAGTGTGGGGGGCCCAAACCCCCCACACTGCCCCAGGGACCGCCACCCCCGGGGCTTCATACTATAATTTTGGGAGGCCTCTAGGGCCCCCCAAGGGACCGCCACACCCGAGGCGCAATGTAATTGAGATTGCGGGGGGGCACACTGCCCCCCCCCCCGCAGCCCCGGGGACCACCACCCCCAGGGCTTAATATTATAATGTTGGGAGGCCTCTAAGCCAACCCCCGGGGCTCGACTTCATTAAGATTGCGGGGGGGCACACTGCCCTCCCGCAGGCCCGGGACCGCCACCCCCAGGCTTATTTTTCATTAAAAAACAAAAAACCCTGTGTGGGGGGCTTGAACCCCCCCCCCACCTGCCCCGAGGACCGCCACTTCCCCGGGGCTCTAAATAATAAAATGTGGGGGACCCCCAAGCCCCGGGGACCACTACCTCCCCGGGGATTTGAAGCTGTTGGGAGGGGGGCCGCGCGGCCCCCGTCCTGGAGCCTTGTCATGGCCCTGTGGACCGCCACCCCCCAGGGCCAGCTCCTGCAGTGTCCCGGAGTACCCACCCTGGGACACTGCTGTTTGCAATGACAGGGCGGGAGCTTCGCGGTTCCCACCCTGTCATTGCAAACTGCTTTGCTTCATTGAAGCGAGAGCAGGGAAACCTGCTCTCACTTCAATGAAGCAATGGAGATTGCTTTTTCACATGGGGAGCAGCATGTTAGCTGCTCCCCATGTGGAAAAGCAATGCCGGCTCCCACAGGAGGCGGAGAGCTGGCTGGGACCGTGGGGGGATTGGGGACCCCCCCACGGTCCCCAACGAAGAGGGCCAGCCCCGAAGGATGGGGTCCCGGGGCTATAATTGCCCCGGGAGGGGGGCCACACGGCCCCCTCCCCAAATAATAAAAGAAAAATAGGCAGGCCTGCCACAGGGATGGGGTCGCTGGGGCCATAATAGGCCTGAGGAGGGGGGCCACGCGGCCCCTCTCCAAAAATGTTTTTTTTTAAAACAATGGCCAGGCCCCAGGGGATTGGGTCCCCGGGGCCAGAAGTGGCCCGGGAGGGGGGCCACGGGCCCCCCTTCCAAATTATAAATAATTATTTTTTAAATAAAAAAAGAGAAAGGCCGGCCCCGGGGTATGGAGTCCCTGGGGCCATAAATGGCCAGAGGAGGGGGGCCACGCAGCCCCCCTTTGAAAATTAAAAAAAAAAGGGGCCATGCCCTGGAGGATGGGGTCCCCGGGGCTATTATGGCCTCGGGAGTGGGGCCACGCTGCACCATCCCAAATTTGAGATTTAAAAAAATTAATTAGGGGGCAGGTACTGGGAGATGGGGTCCCCAGGGCCAAAAAATAAGAAAATGAAGGGGGGCTACACAGCCCCCGGTCTTTATAAAAAGAAAAAAAAAGACCAGCATCGCGCCGGAGGCCACGCCCCCTTCTTGCAGAACTCTGCAAACCTTTGCTGTGTGATACACAAGAGCTTACACAATCTGGGACCCCATTACTTGGCGGATAAATTTGTTTATCACCTTCCATCCCGCATCCTTAGGTCCACCAACCAACAGTTGCTTCAGGTTCCCAGACACTATAAGACCAGACAGGGAGGCCGCGCCCTCTCCATCATGGGTCCACGTCTATGGAACAACCTCCCCCTCTCCCTTAGAGAATGCCCGAGTCACTCAGCTTTCAGGAAATGCCTAAAGACAGCACTATTCTAGGAGGAGTTCTCTCGACCTGTTCACCTCACAGCACCGCGCGGAGATACACCTTCGGGTGTGATGCCGGCGCGTAATAAGCCCATAATAAGCCCATAAATAGCGCGTTTGCAGAGGGGGAACAAATTCCCCTTGAATACTGGGGGTCTCTGGGGGCCAACTAGCCCACCAGGAACCTCCAGGATGCGCCAGGGGCTGCGTTGCAGAGAGGTGTTCTGAGGCCACGTCCCTTTTTACACCTCTCTGCAACGCAGCTCTGTGGCGCTTACTGGAGGTAGCTGCTGGGCTAGTTGCACCCCAGGGACCCTCAGTATTCAAGGGGAGTTAATCCCCCAACTTACAACATGCCACGGGGCATGTTTGCACAGTGGTGAAGGGAGGGCGCGGGCCCTGAGTTCACATGTGTGCAAACACACCCAGTGGTGCGGTTTAAGTTAGGGAATTAATTCTTTGTCAATCCTGAGGGTCCCTGGGGGTCCAACTAGCCCACCAGGTACCTCCAGTAAGCGCCACAGAGCTGCAATGTAGGGTGTTGTAAAAAGGGCGTGGCCTCTGAACACCTCTCTGCAACGCAGCCCCCTGGCGCATACTGGAGGTACCTGGTGGGCTAGTTGGACCCACAGGATTGAGGAGGAATTAATTCTCTAACTTAAAACGCGCCACAGGGCGTGTTTGCAGACATGTCACCTCAAGCCACGCCCCCTTCCTTCACCACTGTGCAAAAGCGCCCCGTGGCGTGTTTTAAGTTGGGTAATTAATTCTCTTTCAATACTGAGGGTCCCTGAGAGCCAAATAGCCCAGCAGGTATCTCCAGTATGCGCCAGGGAGCTGCGTTGCAGACATATGTTCAGAGGCCACGCCCCTTTTTACACCTCTCTGCAACGCAGCTCTGTGGCGCTTATTGGCGGTACCTAGTGGGCTAGTTTCACCCTAGGGACCCTTAGGATTGAAGGGGACTTAATCTCCTAACTTATAACGGCCACAGGGCGCGTTTACACAGTGGTGAAGGGAGGGGCCTGAGGTGATGTGCGCAAACACGCCCTGTGGCGCGTTTTAAGTTGGGGAAAAAATCCCCTTCAATCTTGAGGGACCATGGGGGCCAACTAGCCCACCACGTGCTTCCAGGAAGCACCACTGCGCTGCGTTGCAGAGAGGTGGTGCAGGCCATGCCCTTTTTTACATCTCTCTGCTACGCAGCTCTGTGGCGCTTACTGGATGTACCTAATGGGGTAGTTGGACTCTAGGAACTCTCAGGATTGAAGGGGAATTATTTCCCCAACTTAAAATGCGCCATAGGGCGTGTTTGCACTGTGGTGAAGGGAGGGGATGGTGTAGGAAAGTGGCTCTATATATACTGGACTGAAGTAAAATCATCCGAACTACGAATTCCGATTTACTCACCTTTATCAGGAGAGACCTCAGTGCTGCATCTTTTGAGCCCAGTACTGATCCTGAAAAGTAATTTTAACCGTTCTTACCAGTAAATTGAATTTCCTTCCATAGGATATCATTGCCTGCTTTTTGCTGAAAAGGTTTCTAAGTGTCGATTTTTTAAACTTACAAATATTCACCTAAAATCATCCGAACAACAAATTCCGATTTACTCACCTGTTATCAGGAGAGAAACCAGTGCTGCATCTTTTAGCCCAGCACTGATCCTGAAAAGTAATTCTAGCCGTACTTACCAGTAACTTGTATTTCCTTCCATAGGAATCCATTGTCTGTTTTTCACCAGAAAAGTTTCCAAGTGTCGATTTTCACAAACTACAAATATTCCTTAAAAATCGCCTATATGACTCAAACGCATTCGTTCAACTGTTTACAGGAGATGCACCAGTGCTTGATCCAGGATCCACCACTGAGTAAGAAAAAGTAACGATAACACTACTTACCTGCTAAGTGAATTTCCTCCAATAGGATAACATTGGTGACTCTATGTGAAAAAGTTTCTAAGTGTCAACTTTTAAAATACAATAATATTCCTTAAAAATCACTACTGTAACTAAAACGCTTTTACTCAACTGTTTACAGGAGATATCCCAGGACTGAATCTAGGATCCAGTCATGTGGTTAGAAAAGTAATCCACGAAGTAACTAATTGTATTTAACTAGAGATCCTCATTGAGCTCAATGTTGCATTGTGTTTGAAATGGTGTTGCCCATTGCAAAAACTGTAACTACTGTACTTAAAAGTCTATTGCCTATTTGAAAAGTATTTAAACTAAAGTAATTCATTCTGAGAAAGTATATTTTGTAATGTATAATGTAATTATAATGTCATTTAAAAAATAAAATATCTAAAAATAAATAGTTTAAAAAAATGTAGTAAATCAGTATAAAAAAATAAATATAACAATTAATACATTTGAAAATTGTCATTTACAAAACCTTTGAAATTCACTGAAAAAACCCATAGGTTTCAAACATGTTATAGTTGGGAATTAGCATTTAAAAAACCTTTGAAATTCACTGAAAAAAACATAGGTTTCAGACATGTTATAGTTAGGAATTAGCATTTAAAAAACCTTAGAAATTCACTAAAATAAACATAGGTTTTAGGGGTGTTATAGTTAGCTGGACATTTCACTCGTACAAAACCATTGAAATTCCTCCGTTATAGTTAGTTGTACTAACTATAACTCGGGCGCCAGAAATCCACCCCTGATGATGTCACATATTACATCATTCATGACATGGTCAGTGACATCACTGATGACACCTCAAATGACATCACTGATGACATCATCCACGTGACAATCTGATACATCTCATCATACACTAGTATAACCTTTCAACACTCATTATAAAATATTGAGTACCATATTTGAAACCATTGACACACCAATACAAGTTTCTAAAAGCCGACTCAGTGATTCCTACATCTACACACACACATCTAAACATTTACCTATAGATTCACTCATACATGCTAACAAAGATCAATAGAACACTATTAAATATACTTATACACCTACATCGACATTACACACCAGCACACATCCTATTCACTTATCAGTCATCCTACTCACTTATGCAAACAATTGATCATACTTGCATTTACTAAGCTACACACTTATACAAACACCACTTTATTTATTCATATAGATAGTAACTCATACTTAGTGTGTTAGAAAATCACTATTACAAGTATACAGTTTTCGAAACAGTCACTCATACAATCACTGAGTCTTATGTATATTTTTTTATATTTAACAACTATCACATACACTGCCTTTTATATTTCTACTTTGTTGGACATGTATCATTGAGAAATATATTTACTCATCACCACACCCATAAAGAGATTCACTCACCCAAACAACTGTTTCCACTTACAGTCTTAACCTCATATACCTAATAAATCAACTGTTTACACAACTTTGGACAGTCAAACACCTCCCACCCAACCACACACACATTCACTATCCCAAAACAATACTCACTTAACTAATTAATAACTAATATAGACTTTCACATAGCTAGTAACCAAGTTATGTAGTAGATTACACAACAAGAGATAGAGTGATACAGATATTCACACAGTTTAATCACTATCCCATATATTTAGAGAGACACTTTAAATTAGTCACTTAGACAGTCAATCACAGTGCTACTAAATCCTCCACCCAGACACTTATACATCCACTCAGTCTTCAATGCAGATTGCTATATATATAATACTTATTTAAATATCAAACCAAACCACATTCACTGGATGATGTCATCAGTGATGTCACCAGTGATGTCATTTGAGATGTCATCAGTGATGTCACTGACCATGTCATGAATGATGTAATATGTGACTTCATCAGCAGTGGATTGAAGGCGCGTTATACTTAGAACAACTATCTATAATGGAGGAATTTCAATGGTTTTGTACAAGTGAAATGTCCAGCTAACTAGAACACCCCTAAATCCTATGGGTTTTTCAGTGAATTTCTAAAGTTTTTGAAATGCTAATTCCTAACTATAACATGTCTGAAACCTATGTTTTTTTCAGTGAATATATATATATATATATATATATATATATATATATATATATATATATGCGTGTGTGTGTGTTTTTTTGCATCTGAAAGAGACACGTTAGTGATAGATTCCTTACCTTAGAATATCCCCAGGCGTCAGACTGGATCCGGAAATTTTTGCGTAGCAATACCCCTGCGCGTCGGTAGGCGTTGTCTGCGGCTCCGCGTTCGTCGTCGGCGTCGTTAGCGCTGGAATGACGTCGCCGGAGTACTTAGACGCCGCCCATGCGCGCTGACGTCAGTTCTTCTTTTTTCCGCGCCAGCTAGCGCAGATCCGGAGAAGCTCTACCCCTAGTCATTTTTTGACTAAACTTTTTATTCTTTTTGAACATTTCTTTCTTTGAGTCTTCGACTCTATCGGTGCTGGTAGGGATGCTCGGGTACAAGCCCTGTTCGAAGTGCGACCGACTGATGTCGGTCACGGACCCCCATCGCCGGTGCCTGAAGTGCTTAGGCCTCGACCACGACGACCGCACCTGCTCCGACTGCCGAGCCCTGACGTCGAAGGCTAGGCAGGAGCGGTCCCGCAAGCGGCTCGAGCTCCGGCAGTCGGCCCCGCGCCATTCCAGGTCCCGGTCCCACGGGAGGTCGAGGGACCGGTCGCGGGGTCGGAGTCCCCGCAGCTCCGGGAGTGGAAATCAGTCATCGGGATCCAAGTCCTCAGGTAAAAGGCATGAGAGGTCGGAGGGGCATCATCGCTCCTCCGACCCACCCCAACGCTCGCACGATGCGGCCGGGGGTTCGGGCGACGCCGCCCACGTGGCTCCGAGAGAGTCGCAAGCGCCGCCGCCTGCCCCACACCTTTGGGTCCCTGGGCACGGCGCAACGCCGGAGGAGGTCGAGAGTTACCTCATGGCCATGAGGTCCCTCCCTCCTCAGCCGGGTCCCGCGGCGCCTTCGGGCCCAGCGGTCCCGGCTGGAGGCCCTAGCGGGTCGGGCGCTTCGGCCCCGACGCCGCCGGGTGCTTCGGCCCCGGCGCCGCCGGTGACTTCGGTCCCGGCGCCGCAGGACCTCAGCGGATCCGCTTCCGGATCCGGGTCATCGCCGGTCGACCTGACGACCTCACCGGCGCCGGCCCTGTGGGTGTCGCCCCCGGCGCCCATTGTGGACGCCGTCCCCAATCTTCCCTTCGGTCCGACTCTGGCGCTGGAACGGCGCCGCTGGGCGCCGCTCCAGACGGCCTTTGGAGATTTTTATTTCCATGAGGAGGCCCAGTCTGTTGACCCTGGGTTGCAGGAGACTGGTGACGGAGGTGATTGGGAGGGGTCTGAGGATCCTCTGGCACAGGAGTGCCAGTCTCTAGAGGACTGGACATATGAGCTTGGGGAGGCCAGTAGTATTGACACCTCGCCAGACACTGGATTTGTCTCCCCTCCCACCGTGGCTACGGAGGAGGGGGCTGCCTACAGCGTAGTGTTGACGAGGGCAGCCAAGGCCTTGGGCCTTGAGCTCCCCGTTGCGGCCGTGAGCACTAACCTCCTCACTGAGGTTCTTAAACCGCAGGCAAGCTCCAGTGAGCCTCTACTGCCGTTTAATGAAGCCTTATGTGACGTTCTTGTGGGCACTTGGTCCAAGCCCGCCACAGGCCCGCCTGTGGATAGGAACGTGGCCAGACGCTACCGCCCGGCCCCGGGCGACCCTTGCTTTTTGTCCACCCATCCCACCCCCGAGAGCCTGGTTATCCAGGCCCCCACTTCCCAGACCGCATTCCCGACGGCCCCGCCCGATCGGGAATCCAAGAGATACGAACAGTTCGGAAAGAAAGTGTTCTCGTCCCTGAGTTTGGGACTGCGGTCTGTCAATACCGCGTGTCTCTTGGGCGGATCACTGAAATATTATCGACGGCCAAAATATCGAGTTGCCAAAATATAGTTGACTAATTATCGACTACAAAATTATCGAGTTTAAATACTTATTTAAGTAACTACAAAAATATCGAGTAAATAATATCGAGTCTACAAAATATCGACTTCAATAATATAGACAAACAATATATCGACTAAAAATATATAGTTTGTAAGCTAAATAACCCTAACACTACAAAAATATCGACTACCAATATATAGACTACAAAAATATCGTATTTTTTAATTTATCGACTTGTGATTATACACATTATATATATAAAATGATACATAAATCTTCTTGTAAAATACATTACACAATGCTAATTATATATTATATATTAAAATACATTTTTAAAACACATTTAAATGTGTAAACATTTTTCCTACATATCATGAATAGTTTGAAAATAATATATACATTTGTCGAATTTTGTCAACATATATCATCACATTATTAGTACATATATTTAAAAAGATTAAATTAACTAACCTGGTTTAATGCAAAACTCTTCACAAACGACCATTTCCACTTCAACAAACAAACCAATTAATTGTGAAAAAATTCAAACTAACCAATAAAATGCTCTCTTTCTTAAAACATCCAATGAGATTAGAGAACACAAAAAATACACACTATAAAAGGAGTACATGCCTACTACCATTTGTTGCTGCACAAGCTATAGAAAACAGAAGGCAACTCTTTGATCAACGAGTTCCTGAGAAATCGAGATTACTATTCCAGATTGCAACAAAATTAATCAAGTAAGTGAATATTAATTATTATAATACACAAGTACTAGGCTAAAATTGTATGTATTTCTCCTAACAGTTTAAATGACATTTATTTTTCTCTTTTAACATTTAATTTATTAACATCTCCTAAACACATCAAAATATATGCTCCTAGTGATTTACCACTAAATACTATTTGTAAGTATATGTAAATGTTGTCTAATACACCAACTGCTGTTCTTATTAACTATTTTCTAAAATCCTTTCTTTATTTATTCTATCTTCTAAACAGAATTTCTGATAACATCCGCATTCTACTCAACGAAATGTAAAGACTACACAATTTAAACAAGTAAGTATATGTGTACAGTTCTAAAAGGCACAAAAATACGAAAACTATTTTCTAAAAACCATTTCTTGTTTATTCTATCTTCCTTACAGATATTCTAAACACATCCTACATCTACTAGACTAAAGGCAAAGAGTACACAATTTAAAAAAGTAAGTATATGTGTAAAATTCCTCAAAGGCCCTAAAAAGTTAACGCTATATTCTAAACACCATTTGTTTTTTCTTCTATCTTCTCTACAGATATTCAGAAAACATCCTACATCTCCTCTACCTTAAGCTAACACTACAGAATTAAAACAAGTAAGTATATTTATTAACTTCCTCTAAGTCCCTAAAGTTTATAAATCTATGTACTAATAATCATTTCTTGTGTATTATATCTTCTCTACAGATAATCACATTACATCCTTCATCTACTCCACCAAAGACAAACAGTGAACAATTTTAAAAAGTAAGTATCTCTAATAATGTCCTAAAATTGCCTAAAAAGCTAAATGTAATACTGCTTTCTGCAAAAAAAATGCGAAACATTTTTAACAAATGGCTTATAATTTTTTACTTTGCCTACTAACAGGAAAACAAGAAGAACATACAAGAAATAAATTGAACATAACAGTTTCAGAATTTTTCAACACAAGATTTACTAACTGTAAGTATAAACAGTGAAATATAAATGTGTAAAACACTACCAATAATATTTTACATTTAAACATGTTTCTTTCTAATCTTTCCTAGAACAATTAATACAAAATGACTGAAGGTGCAGAATTTGTTATGTCACAGAAAAATAAATTGTAATTTTGAAAACATTTCCCCACACAGCTATCCAAGGTTGCTACTATCACTTTAACCAAAGTATATGGAGACATCTCCAAAAATCAACGCTAAGCATTCAATACTCAACTGATAGCAACTTTGCATATCAAGTAAAAAAATTAATAGCACTAGCCTATGTTCCAGTTACTGATGTAGCGGAACACTATGACTTACTTATTAACTGCACATACTACAAAAAGTATGAAGACAAACTGGCCCCACTACTGGACTATTTTGAGGATACTTGGGTGGGAAGGTTACATAGATCTGGGCACCGACGCCAACCTAAATTCCACATACCTTGGTGGAATGTATATCTAAGTACATTAAACCAAGAGGCAAAAACGAATAACAGTGTGGAAGGATGGCACAATGCATTCCAAGCTACCACTAACAGAGCCAAACCCACCTTCCTAAATCTAATACAATCTTTAAAAAAAGAACAAAGCTACCAAGAACTAAGGATAGAACAATCTGTTACACAAATTGGCCCTAAACTAACAAAACAAACAAAACAAATGTTCAGACTCCTGCAAAGCCAAGTAACTCTGTATCCTTCAACCAGAGGTTTAGAGTACCTATCACTCGTAGCTAAAAGCCTACTATAATGTATCATACCAAAACTAACAAAAACTTCTGATAATTACAGAAATTGTGCAATGAATAACAATTTTCATTTAATCATAAATAATACACATTTGTTAAATAAATTTGTTAAATTATAAGAAATATTTATTTAACAAATATGCAATATTTATAATATTAAACATTGCAATGACATTTAAATCGACATTTCCCACCCAAATTAAATAAATGTAAAAAACTTACAATTTATGTAGCAGAAGAAGAGGTCATCCAGCCCGTATAATGCATACCATACCTTACAATCCAGTACAAAATCAATTTCGGAAACCCTCAAAAACCCGATAATAATTTAAAATTTGTGAAAAACGCTCCAGGAAATCCCGACAATACAAGTGTGGACACTTTATTATTTAAAGTGATATACACACACCTTGTAAAAATTAAATTACGCATATTCTTCTCCCAATGCAATGCAACACCCTACAAATATCCCGAAAATTAGTAAAAGGTTTAAAAAAATCGCTCCAGTAAACGTAGATTAAACAAAGTGTGTAAAATTCATTTAAAAAATGAACATACACACACGTAGTAAAAAAAAATAAGCCCTATCTTATCGTAATCCATTCCAAATCAACAACCATAAAAACCCGAAAAATCGTGGAAAAGATTACAAATCGCTCCAGGAAATCACGAAAAAAGGAGATAGATGTTAAAATATCACATTATTTTGTAATACAATCTTATCTCAAAAAAAAAAAACGCATCCTTCCATGGAATAATACAGCGAAGTTCCGGTACCTGTAAAAAAACATACATTAAGTAACCCACCCACACAATACCCTAAGATTCCAAAATACACATTAAAATTTATGTAACACATGCTCAAACACATATCCTAAGCATAGAAAAACACTAGGCCTCTAACATACACGACGCCTCGGTAAATACGAAGTTTCACGTAAAACATACCAAAACGACAACTACATACATACAATAACTCTAAAAACGTCGAATATAGTCTCAAACACTACTACTCTCTACGAAATATTAGTTAAAATTCCCCTTACCTTTCTCAACGCGAAGCAGCTTCCAACCGCGCTCTTCTCCAGTCCTGAATGAAGCAAAATAACCTTACGCGGTCACAAAGTAGTCCCCTTAAAGTATATTTGAAAGGTAAAAATAATAAATACAATGTTCTAATAAGAAATAAAATACATACACCAACTTATAATTTCTAATAAAAATGTGTAACACTAATAACCATTTATTTAGTTTAGATATCCATTTATAATTAATATTAAATAATATTTATAGAATATTATTTAATATTAATATTACTTAAAAAATATAAACTTTATAATACATATCTTTTAAATGTTTAATGTTAAATGAAAAATATTATAATTTTTTTTCCCTATATTTAAGTAAATGTAGCAATTTATTTCATTTGTAAATTAATAGTATAAATAAATAATTATTGTTATTTATTTATATTAATGGTATAATTTAAATACATCATTGGAAATAAATACTATGACAACTCTAAAATTGATGTACTATTTTCAGAATGTATATATTTATTTTGTAACAAATGTTATAATTATTGTTAAATTGTAAATTAATTTTAATAATTAATATAATATATTAATTATTATTATTAATTATCCCAACAATGTATGTAAATTAAAAACATATATTTTTAAACATTATATCCAACTAAGTCATTGTTTTAATATTTCATATAGTATTTGGAATAATGTTTTTCTCCTAAATATTTGTATATATATAACAAGAATTAAAAAATGTTTATTTTTTATTAAAAACATTCTATGTAATATCTATCAAAGTATTTTACAATGTTTTTTGTATAATATCTTTAAAACATATAATTACTATTGTTTTTTTTTATAATAATCTCTATATCAAAAATGTATATTTAATAATATTAATATATAATATATTAACATTATTAAATAAATAATAAACAGTCTGTGAATTAAAATGATTATAATTTGTTCTCAATATTAAAATTTGTCACCCAAATATAAATATGTTACAAATTATTATGTTTTGTATAAATACAGTACAAAAGATATGTTTAAAAAATGTACATTTATAAATGACAATAAATGTAAATGAACACATCCTTTTTTCCAAAATACTTATATAGAATATTAATTGTTTTGACTATTGTACTGTACATGTTATAAAAACAAATTGACAATAAAACTTTTAAAAACATCCATGTGTACTTATTTTCCTAAGATTCTAACACAGTCATGTAAATTTTTCTGTGAGGGTGCTGAACACTGACCAATTATATTTTACTATTCCTAGTCCAGTCAGACAAATATCAGGGAAGGTGTTGAACACTGACCAATTATAATTTACTATTCCAACTCCAGTCAGACAAATATCAGGGAAGGTGCTGGACACTGACCAATTATAATAGATGTATTACGTTACAACACGTACTTTTACAACGCATACCTTTACAACAAAATATTTTGAAGGCAAAAACCATGTAATAGAAATTAATATAATTTAATTTAATTTAATGTATTTAAAATTAATAAAAATTATTTAATATAATTTAGATGTAATTTAATGTCATTTTTACCCTGTACCCGTAACCCAAAAACGCAAAACTAACCTGGCCTGAACCCTAAAAATATCACTTTACCCAAAAACTGAACACTGACCCTGACCCCTCTATATACCCTTTACCCAAAAACTAAAAACTGACCCTGAACCCTTAAAATATCCCTTTACCCAAAAACTGAAAACTGACCCTGAACCCTAACAATGCCTCTTTACCCAAAAACTAAAAACTGACCCTGAACCCTAAAAATACCCCTTTACCCAAAAACTGAAAACTGACCCTGAACCCTAAAAAAATCCCTTTACCCAAAAACTGAAAACTGACCCTGAACCCTAACAATGCCCCTTTACCCAAAAACAGAAAACTGACCCTGAACACTAAAAATACCCCTTTACCCAAAAACTGAAAACTGACACTGAACCCTAAAAATACCCCTTTACCCAAAAACTAAAAACTGACCCTGAACCCTAAAAATACCCCTTTAGCCAAAAACAGAAAACTGACCCTGAACACTAAAAATAACCCTTTACCCAAGAACTAAAAACTGACACTGAAACCTAAAATTAACCCCTTTACCCAAAAACTAAAAACTGACCCTGAACTCTAAAAATACCCCTTTACCCAAAAACTGAAAACTGACCCTGAACCCAAAAAAATACCCCTTTACCAAAAAACTAAATACTAACCCTGAACCCTAAAAATACCCCTTTACCCAAAAACCCCAAACTGACCCAGAACCCTAAAAATACCCCTTAAAAAACCCCAAACATATTACATTTAAAATAGAATTATATAATTACCAATACTTAAGTTGTAATGTTATACGTTGTAAAGGTACCTACGTAGTAAAAACATGCGTTGTAAATACATGCGTTGGATTGGTTTTTGCTTTGTAAAAGTTTTGTTGTAATGGTAGTACGTTGTAAAAGTTGCATTGTAAAGCTTGTTTCCCATTATAAGTAACTATTCAAACTCCTGTCAGACAAATATCAGGGAAGGTGCAGGACACTGACCAATTATAATTTACTATTCCAACTCCAGTCAGGCATATATCAGAGTAGGTATTGGACACTGATTCTAAATAATTTTGTCCACATATTATTTGTGATTTACACTATATATTATATATTTGATCATTGAGTATTTTTAATATACAAATGTTTTTGTTGTTAATGAATTATTGTAAAAATATTAATTGTAATTAATAATTTTATTCTAAATGTTTTACATTTATGTGCAAAAGATTATATTTTATAACATATTTTAATAATATTTTTCCACATATTAAATTATATATTGTGTTATAAAAAAATATTTGTTATTTTCAGATATATTTTATGTATATTTTTATCCTTATAAATTTTTTATAATCGGTTATTTTCAGTATCAGTATATTGTTCTAACATTAAATAGATTTAAGTATTTCTAACATATTTTAGGATAGTAATTCAGATTTTTTTTTTGTATTTTATGAGCAAACATTAGTAGAAAATATTATTTGAAAAATTTATAAAAAAAAGTTTTTTTAATAATAAATTAATTAAATATTACAAAAAATCTTCATAAATATTTAAAAATATTAAAATATTTCATAGTATTTGATAAAAATATTGATAAATATTTATAAATATTAAAATATTTTATAGTATTCGATAAAATTAGTAATAAATATTTATAAATATTAAAATATTGTATATTATTTGATTAAAATATTAATAAATAGTTATAAATATTACAATATTTTATAGTATTTGATAAAAATATTAATACATATTTATAAAACTAATTTTTTATAGTAGTTGATAAAATTATTAATAAATATTAATACATATAAAAATAATTTATATTTGATAAAAATATTAATAAATATTTAGAAATATTAAAATATTTTATAGTATTTGATAAAAATATTAATAAATATTTATAAATATTAAAATATTTTATAGTATTTGATTAAATTATTAATATTATTTTTCAAATGTTAAAAAAAAATTTTACAAATTAAAATTAAAAAATCAAATTTTATTATATTTTATAATTACTTATTTAACATAAATTATCACAAATTGTTTTTGTTTCCTATTATTTTAAATATTTTTATATAAATTTTTAAAGTTTAAAAAAATTAATTTATGTAATAAATTTATATTTATATACTTATTTTTATTTTATTTTATAATATATTTATAGATTTTTAGACTTTTTATTACATATTTTTAAATTACTCCCCACCCTTATCCCCTATTAACCCAACATCCTGCTCCTAAACATTAACATTATTTTCTATATTTATATAAATATATATAGGTGTTTTTAAAATAAAAAATTATATTGTATTTTTCATTTTTTCCATTTTTTGAGTAGATTATATATTTTTTTTTTAATAAAAAATTATTTTTTCCTGTAAAAAAAGTATTAAATAAATTATTAAAAAATATACTAATAATTTATTGATTTTTATACTTTTTATAACATATTTTTAAATTACTCCCCACCCTTATCCCCTATTAACCCAACATCCCGCTCCTAAACATTAACATACATTTATATATTTATATAAATATATATATTATTTTTAAAATATATTAATAATATTTTATTAACATTTTATCTATACTTTTTCGATATTTTTTACTATTACTACATATCGATATTATTATTACTCGATATTTTTGACTAGATATTTTTGGACTCGATATTATTTTCACATTAAATAAGACGATATTTTCTACTTCGATATTCTTTTTTACGATATTTTCCTATACTCGATATTTTTGACTCGATATTTTATCCATTCGATATTTTGCAGTCGATATTATGACTAGTTACCCTCTTGGGCCGCTACACCCACACCCTGTGGGACACGGTCGCGGACGTGCTGCCACAATGCCTGGAGGAGGTCCGGGCTAAACTCGCCCAAGCCCTTGTGGAGGGTCGAGATGCGGCACGATACTCTATCCGGTGTGGGCTGGATACCACGGACTCACTGGGCAGGGCGATGGCAACGACGGTGGCGGTTAGGCGCCACGCCTGGTTGAGGTCCGCCAATTTCTCGGCCGATGTCCAGGCCACTCTTCTGGACATGCCGTTTGATGGCCGTCGCCTTTTTGGCGACAAGGCAGACCATGCGCTGGACCGTTTTAAGGACTCCAGGGCTACGGCCAAGTCCTTAGGCCTCTCGGCCACGCGCCAGCAATTGGGTGCCTTTCGCTCCTTTCGTGGCCACGGAAGGGGCGCCCCCACACGTGCTGCCAGCCACGCACCGCAGAATGCCCAACAGCGCTGTGGCGGCCGTGGAACCCGCCGTGGCGGCGGTCGGGGTCAACGGCGAGGCCAGTCCACACCTCCCTCCCTTCCTAGCCCGAGTTTTCCTAGTCGGAGTTTTCAGGCCCATGTGACGCCTGTGGGATGCAGGGTTCGCCATCACCTCTTTAACTGGCGCACTGTCACATCAAACAGGTGGGTGCTGCAAATCGTCCGAAGGGGCTACTCCCTCCCCTTCGAGGCGACCCCTCCAGCCATGCCACCGCAATTCCACCGCGTGTCGGGGGATCACTTGCAACTTCTGCAAGAGGAAGTCACGGCCCTCTTGGCCAAGGGGGCCATCGAGCGCGTTCCTGGGCCAGAAGTAGGGTGTGGATGTTACACCCACTACTTTCTGGTACCCAAGAAGGGCAAGGGGGGCCTGCGCCCGATCTTGGACCTACGGAACGTCAACGGCTTCCTCCGTCAAGAGAAGTTCAAGATGCTGACTTTGGCTCAGGTCTTAGCTGCCCTGGACCCCGAAGACTGGATGGTAGCGTTGGACTTGCAGGACGCTTATTTTCACATCCCCGTCCTGCCGGCCCACCGGCGTTACCTGCGGTTCACGGTAGGCCACGAGCACTTTCAGTTTACCGTGCTCCCCTTCGGCCTTACCAGCGCCCCACGGGTGTTCACGAAGGTGATGGCGGTGGTCGCAGCTCATCTGCGCAGGTTAGGGGTGTCAGTCTTCCCCTACCTCGACGACTGGTTGTTGAAGGCGGGCTCGCCCCAGACAGTCGTCAGCCACCTCCAGACTACGGTCGACCTCCTGCACTTGCTGGGGTTCTCCATCAGTGTGCCGAAGTCGCACCTGTGTCCCTCTCAGAAGCTCCTCTTCATCGGAGCGGTTCTAGACTCGGCGCAGTTTTGGGTTTACCCTCCCGAACAGCGGGTTCGGGATATTCAGGCTCTGATTCCAATCTTTCAGCCTTTATCCCGAGTCTCGGTCAGGTTGACGCTGCGGCTTCTGGGGCTGATGGCCTCCTGCATCCTTCTGGTGCGTCACGCCCGGTGGCGGATGCGGGCTCTGCAGTGGGACCTGAAGTTTCAGTGGGCCCAGCATCAGGGCAACTTGTCCGATCACGTCTTGATCTCGGAGGGCACTGCGAGACAGTTGCAGTGGTGGCTCACAGACCGCGGTTGGGTCAGTGGCAGATCCCTCTCCCTACCCCACCCGGAGCACGTAGTTGTGACGGACGCGTCCCTCCAGGGCTGGGGTGGCCACATGGGAGAGGCGGATATCAGAGGACTCTGGTCTCCGGCGTAGGTCCGGCTCCACATCAACCTGTTGGAGTTACGGGCGATTCGTCTAGCACTAAAGGCATTCCTCCCCTCTGTCCGGGGGAGTGTAGTGCAGGTGTTCACGGACAACACCACCGCCATGTGGTACTGCAACAAACAGGGCGGGGTGGGGTCGTGGACCCTATGCCAGGAGGCTCTGCGCCTCTGGCAGAGGCTGGAACATCAGGGCGTGACCCTGGTGGTTCAACACCTGGCAGGTTCTCTGAATGCTAGGGCGGACGAACTCAGCCGTCGGTGAATGATGGATCACGAATGGCGTCTGAGCTCGGACGTGGTGCAAGGCCTCTTTCAGCAGTGGGGAGAGCCTTGGTTAGATCTATTCGCCACAGAAGAGAACGCGCAATGTCATCAGTTCTGCGCGTTGGAATTTCCAAGGCGGCACTCGCTCGGAGACGCTTTTCGTCGCGAGTGGAGTTGCGGTCTATTGTACGCCTTTCCGCCTATACCACTTCTGCCCAGAGTGCTGAAGAAGGGGCCCAGGTTATCCTGGTGGCTCCGGACTGGGCACAAAGATACTGGTATCCCAAGCTACTCAGCATGTCAGTTGATCCCCCGATTCGTCTGCCTCTTCGGGAGGACCTTCTGTCGCAGCAGCAGGGGACGGTCCTCCACCCGAACCAGTCCAGTCTCCACCTACGAGCTTGGAGATTGAGCGGCAACAGTTGAGGCCATTTGACTTGCCTCCCGAAGTCTGTAATGTCATTCTGGCAGCCAGGCGTCCCTCCACAAAGTCGGTATACGCCTGCAGGTGGAACAGATTTGTGGCATGGTGCACAGCAAAGGCTGTGGACCCACTCTCTGCCCCCCTTTCTGAGGTTCTCCTCTTCCTTCTTTCTCTTGCCCAGCAGGGCTCTGCTCTGGGCACTGTCAAGGGCTCCCTTTCTGCCCTTTCTGCCTTCTTAAGGCTACCTGATCAGCCTTCTTTGCTCAAGTCCCCTATTGTAAATCGATTTCTTAAGGGCATCACACACATGTTCCCGCCTGTTCCCTTTGTAATGCCACAGTGGGACTTGAACCTTGTTCTTACCTTCCTGATGTGCGCTCCCTTTGAGCCACTTCACAACTGTCCTCTTCGTCTTCTGACTCTAAAAACTGCTCTCCTGGTTGCCATCACCTCTGCCAGGAGAGTGAGTGAGCTCCAGGCCCTTTCTTGTACTCCACCTTTCCTTTCTGTCCATCCGGACAAGGTGGTGCTGCGTACTAAGCCATCTTTCCTGCCCAAGGTTGTCTCAGCCTTCCACATCGGGCAGTCCATCACCTTGCCAACCTTCTTTCCGCCTCTGCATCCCTCTAAAGAGGAAGAGCGGCTGCACCGTCTGGACCCAAAACGTGCGCTCTCATTCTACTTGGATCGCACACGCCAGTTCCGGGTGGATGACCAACTCTTTGTTGGTTACGTGGCCGCTAAGAAGGGGAAAGCGGTGCACAAGAGGACCATCTCCCGGTGGATCATCTTGTGTATCCAGGCATGTTACTCCATGGCTAAGTAGGAGCCCCCTATTGGATTGAGGGCTCATTCCACTCGGGCCACGGCGACTACAACTGCCCTGGGCCGGGGAGTGCCCTTGCAGGACATTTGCCAGGCAGCTACGTGGGCATCGCTGCACACGTTTGCAAGGCACTACTGCCTGGACAGTCAAGTCCGGAGGGATGGCTTCTTTGGCCGTTCTGTCCTCCAGGACTTTCTGGTGTGATTATTGGTTCGCAGTCCCACCACCGGGGTTGGTATTGCTGGGGTATCTATTCTAAGGTAAGGAATCTATCACTGACGTGTCTCTTTCAGATGCACAAGTTACTACTTGTGTAACGATATATCTGTAAGAGACATTAGTTATGATAGATTCCTTACCGACCCACCCATCCTCCCCGTTCTGCGAACCGATATCTAGGGTTAAGTTCATCCCCTTTCAGGGCCCTAGTTTCTTGGCACCAGTGTTGGTTCTATCATGGCTCTGCGTATCTGGCGCGGAAAATCTGTGTATCAGAACTGACGTCAGCGCGCATGGGCGGCGTCTAAGTACTCCGGCGACGTCATTCCGGCGCTAACGACGCCGACGACGGACGCGGAGCCGCAGACGACGCCTACCGACGAGCAGGGGTATTGCTTTGCAAAAATTTCCGGATCCAGTCTGATGCCTGGGGATATTCTAAGGTAAGGAATCTATCACTAACTAATGTCTCTTACAGATATATTGTTACACAAGTAGTAACTTGTGCAACAGGCTTTTACTATGCATGCACCAGGATCAAACTGTTTAAATACATCAGAAAATTAAAATTACAAAAAATATATCTACTCCACCCACAAGTGGCAAAATCCACAGAAACATCTGGAGGGGTGGTGGAGGAATCTGATGCTTCAATAGGACACGACCTGGAGACTCTCATGACCATGCATACTCTAAGGTCCACATCTAGCCAAAGTGGAGAGGCGAATTTGGATGATTGTTTGGCAGAAGCTGGCATCAATCAAACTTGGGGACTAAATAATTTTAAAAGAAAATCTCGAGTGGTTCCCAAAACACCTTTTGATGCCATAGATGTGTTCAAAGAGGCTGTGATTCTTGATTTAAAAACATTGGCCAACCGTAGAGACTTCAACAATTGCTCATATAACATCCCTAGGAGATACTGGGAAGCTTTGAAATCTCTGGAAAAGGATAAAACCATTGAAATTAAACCTTCTGACAAAGGTGGAAGTATGGTTGTTATGTTATGTTATGTTATGTTATTTATTCTTTTATATAGCGCACGGCTACTCAAAAAGAGTGTCCCGGCGCTTTTATTGGAGAAGGAAGGCTGCCACATAATAACATAACACTGAATAAAAGAAAGAAACAGAAATACAGAACAAGTGCAAACAGAAAACCGGCTACTGAGTGAACAACCAGGTTTTCAAACCTTTTCTAAAAGCAAAAAGACTAGAAGCTCCCCGGAGGGCGAGCGGCAAAGAATTCCACAACTGTGGTGCCAGCAGACCAAAGGAGCGGCCTCCCAGGCGCGCTCTCTGCACACGCGGGACGACCGCCAAAAACAGAGATTCTGACCTCAAGGACCTAGTCGGTTGATAAAAGACCAGTCTCTTTTGAAGGTATTTAGCTCCCACCAAGTGGAGAGCTTTGTAGGCCAGAGTCAAAGCCTTGAAGGCAATCCGTTTCCGGATGGGAAGCCAGTGCAGAGTTATCAACAGGCCAGATGCACTGGCCCGCCTGTTTAATCCAAAGATTGCTCTCGCGGCAGCGTTTTGCACCACTTGAAGTCGCTGCAGCAAGTACTCTGGAAGGCCCAGGTAAAGAATGTTGGAGTAATCCAACCTGGACCCAATCAGAGCCTGCACTGTCACTCTCCTGTGCTCCTCGGACAACAGGGGAAGGAACCTCCGCAGCATCCTGAGGATGCCGAAGCAAGTGCCCGCCACCCCGAGGATCTGGGATTTCAGTGTTAATCCTTTGTCCATCTTGACCCCCAGATTTTTCGCGACATGGGAAGAGCAGGATGGAGGAAACATGTTAATCGGCCACCAGGCCTGCCAGTCTGGCTCTGTGTCACACCCGAAGAAGAGTACCTCGGACTTATCGGAATTGCACTTGAGGCTGTTCAGATGGAACCAATGAAATGTATTCAATAAAGAACAATATCACAGAGAAGCGATGCGGCAACTGCTGGATATGGACTGCTATGTGCCAATACCAAGGAAAATCTACTTGGATTTGATTGATGAGTATCATAATTAACTACAGCTTTGGAAAAATGATGGGTTATTAAGCCATGATGAATATCTGTTTTTGCGTTGCGAAACGCCCACAATACCAACGTTTTACCACCTTCCAAAGGTACACAAAAATGCAACCAATCCTCCGGGAAGGTCAATTGTGGCATCTATTGACAGCCTCCTAGAGAACACTTCGACTTACATAGATTCCTTTCTAGCCCCCTTGGTAAAAGATTTGGCCTCGTACCCAGCACTTCCTGAGACTAATTGAGGGAGTGACCTGGGAACAAGACATGCTTTTGATCACCTTGGACATTACCAGTCTGTATACCAGTATTAACCATCAAGATGGTATAACTGCTATGGAATGGTTCCTGAATAAGAGACCTATTAAGTATTTTAAACACAATGAAATACTTATACAAATGATCACCTTTTGTCTTATAAACAACATTTTCACATTTGCAGGCCAGCTGTATCGCCAGCTGCGTGGGACCTCCATGGGCACGTGCTTCGCCCTCAGCTACGCAAATCTTTTCGTGGGCTGGTGGGAGAAGCACGTGGCCTGAGGGGAATCCAACGAGCAATGGATAGACAAAACTAACATGTGGGCGAGGTATATAGATGACCTCTTCATAATCTGGCGCGGTAGTCGCTCCTCGGCTGAGGAGTTTGTAGCCTCTCTGATTAACAATATTCTCAACCTTGGCTTTGCAGGCGATATCAGTGATACCTCAGTCACCTACTTAGATCTTGAGGTATATGTAACAAATGACACACTGTCAACCAGGTTGTTCAGAAAGGCTACGGAGGGCAATACTGTTTTGCACGCCGACAGTCACCATCCTAGGAGTGTCATCAAAAACATACCATTTGGCGAACTCCTGTGTAGGAGAGTAGGGTCTGCTTTCCTATGGTCACCCCATTTTTTGCTTTTTGCTTCACTGGTTTTCGACTTAATGGGGCTGTGGGCCTGCTAATCAGACCCACAGCCCTGCTGCTCTCTCTCTAAATGTCACACCATGTGCTTTAGGTACATCACCAATTGGGATTTGGCTCACTCTTGTGAGTCCCTGTACAGTGTACTATAGGTACCCAGGGCCTAGGTGCACCCAAGGCCTACCAGGGGCTGCAGCATATATTATGCCACCCCTGGCTGGCCATCCAACTGACACAACTGGCTGATCACTCAGCTGGGGCAACGTCGTGTAATCACCCCTTGCTTAGGTATAATATACCTATTCCTACCCTTATATATAGACACATATGCACCTATAAGTCACTCCTATGGCAGGCCTTAACAATCCTGGGGGCAGAGTGCTTGGTTTTATGTGAGATGGTACTCTAGCATGAGCTGAGCCTGCCTGCAGCTTTCGGAACCATGTCCTTATAGCTGTTCTATGATAATGCCATACCATATACTCTTAAGTGCATTATGAACCTTGCGGTTAAATGCTAACTAACTTTGGTTTGGCTTTATCAAAACATGTCGTGTAAGGTGTCATACGCTTTGGAATAATACCCCCTCGCCAGTTCTGGCGACGGGGGTAGCATTCCACCCTTCTAGAGGGAGAAGACATGTTACTTCCATTAATCCCGGTTAAAGTTAAACAGAGCCTCAGCATCACAAAATGGATGCTGCTGCCACAGACACAAGTCTGACCTCCTGCTGCTGGGAGTCCTTCCAGCGAGGGAGACTTGGACAATAGGTTTCCTGTCACAGGGAGGGGCTAGCACCACCCCAGACAGGCTATAGTGTATTGGGGCAGGGGGGGCTGAATGAAATGAGACACTGCATGGGGCACACAAGGTGTCCCATGCATAGTCCAGTTCAAACCGGTGCTGGGGCACTCCAGCCCCAGTTCCGGCGTGAAACTGGACAAAGGGAAAGGGGTGTAACCACCCCCTTTCTGGGTCCCACCCATAGGAGGGACCTAGCAGGTAATCTAGCCCCTAGATTTGATATATAGGTAGGAGCTGAGTCCCAAGACTCAGGGGCGTAACACAGGCCCCTGCAGCCCCCGCAGTGCGGGGAGGCCCTGCGCTCCAGGGGCCCTTAAGGTGCGCAGGCCGGGGCCCGGCCTCTTAATAATTGGTCTCCAGTCCAGGCCCGGCCCCGGGCCTCTGAAAGTGTACCAGGCACACGAAGCAGGGGGAGGACAAACAGCGAAGGAGCGGAGACAGATTGGGGGGGGGGAGATGCCAGCAGGGAAAGGCAGGAGAAGAGGAGGTGAAACCAACGAGTAAAGGAGCTTGAAGAGAAGACAGGCCTGTAATGGAAGACAGAGGTCACACACAGTGGGGGTAGGGGGGCAGGCTTCAGTAAGTGAAGGGGGCCCCCTCAGTCTCCCTAAAGCAGCCTGCCCTGCACGTGCTGTGGACTGAAGAGAAACAAAGTATCAACCCTGTATCTCTTCAGTCGGAGCCACGAGCCAGGCCCGGGACAAGGATGGGGTGGGGGCCCCAGAGAGGGCCCTGCTCCTCTGAGGCAGCACAGAGCTGACTTCACCTGGAGAAAGCTTGCAGCTCCAGGCTTCCCTACACTTGAAGGGGCCCCCTCCCCTACAATGAAGAGAGTGCTGAAGCACAGGCCTGAGCACTGCACACCAGTTCTAACCAGCTTTAGCATTTCTTTGGGCAGGAAGCAGTTTTCTGAAGATCTTGCACACAATTTATAGCTTTTGTTTCTTGCTTGTGTACGGAGGCCTGGAAGGGAAGGCACCCCAGGATTTAGAAGGAAACCAGAGTGCAGAAAGAAACAGTGGACAGAGCAGTGATCAGGAGAAGGTCAAAAGGAAGTTCAAAGGAAGAAGCAATGCTGAGAGGGAGAGACAGGTGATAGAACTCTGTGTGTGCAGGCAAAGGGGCTTACCCCCATCCCCAGGTGCAGGAGGCCCAGGACCCCTCAGCCATGCACCTTGCTTGTCCTGATATTCAGCAGACACCAGCATGCTCTGTTCTTTTGCACAGACAGTGGATAAGGTGACACTGCTCTGAAGAAATGTAAGTAACCCTTTATTGTTACATTTAAGGAAGCCACTGATTCTACAGGAAGCAAGGCCGGGGTTTTTTAATTGCTGGAGTGGTTGAGAACTCTTGTAGAAGGCCTGGAAGGATGACTGCAGTAATATTCAGTGTTTGACTGTGGACCAGGGGCGTAACACAGGCCCCTACAGTCCCTGCATTGCGGGGGGGGGGGGGTGAATGGGCCCCCTCACCCAGAGAGAGCAAGCACTGTTGAGCAGAGCTGCCTTGCCAGTGGCTCGCCGTGTGCTCTTCATGGCAGAGTGTTGCATGCGTGGGTGAGGGATGGCCACCGATGGCAATTCACTTGAGGGAGGTAGGCAGAACCAGCTCATGGTTTTGGGGTGATGGTTCTGCCGAGGGCCCTGTGGGGTGTTCACAGACCTTGGGGCTAGGGGTGGGGGCATACAATAGCGGGTGGTTACGGGCAATCGACGTGGCCTGTAGTGGGCACGGGGGAGGGGGCTGCTGACTCCAGGCACTAGGAGTTGCCCCGAGGGGTACATTCAGGACCGGCTCCAGGATTCAGGATCTGGAATGCCAAGAGAAAGCATGGGTGGGCCGTGAAGATGAATGGAGGTGCATAGCATTTCCCAGGTATCAGTGAGTTGGGATCATGCATGCTGGAGGGGCTTTGAAGGGGGTTGAGCTGCATACTGTACCTACTGCTGAGAGCATGTACACCAGATTTAGTTCTGCCTTTCTTGAGGTTTCACCTACGTGCTTAATCTCTTCTGTTCTCTCTGCATCAGGCTTCTTTCTCTCTACCACATGGTCCTTTCTCCCCACCTCACCCATCTCTTTCCACCTCAACCTCCTTCCTTTCCACTTCACCCTGCTCACCTACCCACCTCCCCCTCTTTTGTTTTCTTTTTTCCCCTTTTCTTTACATCTCTCCTTCCACTTCCTCTGCCTCACTCTCCTATTTCTCCACCGCTCCCTGCTCTCTCCCTGGCTCGGCTTCCTCTCTGTTTGACCCACCCCCATCTTTTTCTCATCTCACTCGCCAGTCTTTCTGCTTCACTCTCCCCTCTCTCTCCACCTCTCGTTGGTCTGTCTGCACCTCTACCTCCACTCCCTTCTTCTCTCTAGCTCACCCAACTCTCTCTTCTTCACCCTCCTCTGTCTCTGGCTCACCAGTCACCCCCCTCTCTCTTTCTCACTATCCTCCCTCTGCCTCACCTCCTCCCTCTCATCATCACTCTGCTACCTATAACCCTCCCTTCTCTCTGCTTCACCTATTCTTCTTTCTATCTATCTCAACCTTGACTCTCTCCACCTCACCCTCTTTTGTCAGTCTTGTCTTTCCTACGTCTGCATGAGGGATAGTGGCTGTACTTATGTGGGTGCATTTATGTGTGCAATCCTGCTGCCCTGCACCTGTTCCTGTTCTTCCCTGGTGGCCTTTACCATTTGGAATGACAGCAGCAACAAGGCCTGAATTATGTAAATAGTGTGCCCATGAGCACGCAGAACATCTACAAACACTTGAAAGCATACATGTTTTAAAGAAGAAGTACTAGCCTATGCAACTTTAAAAAAAAAGTTTTGGATAGTGCCTACTGCGGTACATGTACTCCAAAGAAGAGAAGTAACAATTGGATGATCAATCAAAGTTGCCAACCTAAGCTGAACCAACCAAACTTCAAACAGAGAGAGGTCTGTTTCAACCCCTAGCTTCCCACTGTGCAAAGATTACAACTTCTGAGAATGACAAGTGGTCCTTCAATTTGGTGGCTAGTTTCTCAAACAATATTTGACTGTCAGCTCTTTGAGCAGAATGCATTCTAAGTGAAAGCCAAGGAAACATACATCTTATGTGAATGCTTCAAAACTTGAACTGTCTCTTCTAAATTGTGATTAGCTTGTCCCCTCCTCTTTCCTGTTTTCCTACTTTCTCCTACTAGTATATCCACCCTTCTCTCTGCTCACCTTCCTTTTTCATCATTTTTATCCTTCACCAGACTCATCTTCCACCTTCACCATTTCATACTCCTCTCCTACTACTCCCATCTTATCACCCTCTCCCAATACATGCCTACCAATCATCAGTCTACTTGCATCACCCAATTTGCTCATCATTCTCCTGCTCCTATATTCTGCTTTCCCAGAGTCCTCTTTCATCTTCCTTCATCCAACTCAAACAACATCTTCATCACCTTCTCTAGTTTAACACTCATCACCCTCATACTCTTCTCTATTCAACATCTGTTAAATGTGTTCTCTTGCCTTCTACTCACTCGGTTACTCTTATTTCACCTACCTCTTTCTTTACCATTCTTTTGTTTTATCCTTTTTTCTTAACTTCATCTTTTTTATCCTCACATTCTCCTCTAATCACCCTCCTCCATTTCTCATCTCTGCACCTCATCCTCATTTCCTCATCAAAATTCTATAACTGTTGATAATCTTCCCTGCCCTAAAGTGCCACAGGTATGAACACTGTTTTTCAGGACTTCTGTCGAAAAGACACCATCCCAGCTGCTACTTAATCGACAACATTAGTGCATTGTGTACTAACTTTTGATATGCCCCAAAAGATCAGATTTATTTGAAGCTTAAATATCTGTGTTTGCCCAGATCAGAGACACTGAGAAGCTCAGAATATTTATACTGATGTAAGGACATACAAGTTGTCCCACTCTTGTGTAAGTAATGAAAGGCTGACAAGATTTTAACTTACTAAGTCACAGATTATAGGAACATCTTTGAAGCAAGTGCATTAGCCCACATGAGTATCTTATCTCTTTATGATCTGAGGGGCTACAGCAGTGCTATATTCCATTTGTATCTACTCATGTGAGAAAAAAAGAGAATAAAACGAATACTCAGTCACTGTTGCTCGCAGCAATGTGTGGTGTTTGTGCCATAATTGAGGTGTAATTATATTAGACTCAGCCATCAGCGAGTACCGCTGGAAATTAAAAGTAGGCAGTGCTGCCACAGGACAGCCGCCAGTGTTTTTTTCGTTTAATAAGAACTTGCCCTGCCCCCGTCAATGCTGTATCTGTGTTGTATTAGTGAAACTTGTCAAAAGTCTTCACTTCACAAAAGTCAACGGATGTGGTATTTGCAGTATATAGTGCTGCACTTTAAGAATAGCACAAAAGCACACTAAGATATAAATACTAATTCCACATTTTCAATTACTTACCATGGGATGGCAAAATACTATCAGATTATTGTGGCCCTGTAGTATTTCCCTAATGCTGTGTGATGAGAGCTTTTGTGTCTCTTTTGATCTGGTAGGAGTGTCACAATTCACATGTGCTCATTGATAACCGCAATCCTCACTGACTTCACGCCTGTCTCCAGGCACTTCAAGCAGCCCATGGCATTGTTGCCTATCATGTTTATTAAACAATTAGGATGAGAAAGCGAGGCCGCTGGCCCAAATAAATCATAACGAAAAAGAACAAAACAATGTTTTTCTGCTTGCAAATCGGCTTTGGGAGGGCCATGGGGCTACCTTTGGTGGGCCAGGCCCACCTGTCCCTCTCGCTAGAACCGGGCCTGGGTACATTCGAGGTCAGGGGCGCGCTCAACGAATAACAGGCGGTTTGAGGGTTCCTAAAGGGCTCTCTAGGGAGGGCTAACAAGGAGCACTAGAGTGCTGGTGATCCAGCGGGCTATAGAAAATATATCATAAACTACACTACCCAACTTCATAACCTATAAACAAAATTCTATACTAAATATGGACCCATTTATGAACCTGATATATTTTGGGCCTACTGAATCAGGTGGTCAGAATAAATCTATATACACATTATCTACACACTATATACATATTTATACATTTGCAGAAAGAATATTGTCATTAGAATAAAACCCAACAGTTTAAACGACCACCATAGGTGACGTGATCTAGCTAAAGGTAACCTACACTTCTGAATAACCAAGACCAGCTTGTTTGTCAAAAGTAAGATTTTATTTTCTAAATTATGGTATATATGTTGTAAGTTTTATAAATGAAATTTATTAGCAATAAAGCAAGCATGATGGTAAGGAAATATGAGAAAAATACAATTTAAGCAATTGAATCAATTTTAAAGAAATAATATAAAGTTTAACAATTCTAAAACCTAATTCCCTAACTGAGCTAAATAGACAGAAATTAAAGTAAAGATCTTTGAGGATTCTTACGTGCTCCACGCAAAGTCCAGCAGCACATCACCCTCATCGGAAAGTCAGAAAGCAGCAGCCAGCTCAACCCTAAGGGCATGACTTTTTATACCTTTCTACGCTAACTAAACTGGCAAAGGAAAGTTTTCAGAAATCTACGACGTCCCATTGGCTGAGAGTGACAAGTGACATGTCACCCGTTTCTTAAAAAGTTCCACAAAATCATGTCTTACAAAGACCATTGTCTCTTCCACGTGAAGCCAGAGGCTTTCTGCGATCGCAACTTTGTAATAAGTCATCCTCGCAGCTTCCATAGTCTTTTAGCACAACTTCCGCGGATGCCAAGTTAAGGACTGACAAAAAGTTCACTTTCGACCTTGGCCATGTCCGACAGAATGATGTCAGCTCATCAGTTTTTGCTTTGTGAATGCAGCCTCAATAAACGTTTTAATTCAGAATGGACGTCTCGTGACTTTCTGCAGAATTATGGATCAGCACTTTTTCTGCCGCTCAAATAACTAGGCCTCAAAAGCAGGCAACTTATGATTTCTAGTATAAAACAAACACAAGAAAAGTATTAATGTAAGAAATAGAGTATATTCTGTATCCACCCCATGGTTTACTAATTAATTAACCCACCCGATTAATCAAAATGTTACCTAGCTAATGCAAACAAATAAAGCAGCGTTTATATTTACCAGTCTCCGTTTTTCTATGAGACCCATATGCACCTAGAATAGTAGAAATGACATCACACAGATAAGGAAAAGCAAAACAAGCACATGCTTCTTTTAAATTTGCAGCAGTTAGTAATGACAAAAACGAAAACAATAAATTATTTTATTATTTTGCACGAACAAAAAGATGCAACAAATATGCACGTTTATGAGCACACATGTTAGTCCCCCCACGTGTAAAGTTTAATCTAAGTTGTATTAGCACGACATATCACAAATCATTAATAATTTTATTCATGTTATGGAAATATGACTTTGCGAGTTTAAACAAAATTTTGTTTTCTATCTCGCTCCATCAACTCCCTCATCTGGTGATTAACAAATCACCACACCAGCACTCAAAATTTTGGTAAACTAAATTTATAAGAAATCGATTCAAATTCAATTGTATTAGTAAACCTAAAAGTCTGTTTCAGCATAATCTTTGCAATTAACATGACGCTCTCTGTGTAACTCCTGCAACTCAATCTCCCTTTCCTCTTCTTTTCTGAGTTTATAGATTCTTTTCTTTTCTCTCAAATGTTTCTTTCTTTTATGCAACAAACAACCTATTTTAGTCAAAATAAAAATGAATACTATTATAATCAAAGGTGCCAGAATCTTGCCAAGAATTGAACTTCCGATATTATGAAACCAGTTTTTAATTGCTTGAAACCTTTTTGAAAGTTTCCCAGTAAAATCTTCTTCTTCTAAAGGAATTATCTCTGAATGCATTTGTGTAATATTCTTAATATACATTTCAATATTCTTACTTTCATCCGGTATATATGTACAGCAATGTTGGACATGTAAAATGCCACAGACTCCTCCCTCTTTTGCTAGGAGTATGTCTAAAGCAAGACGATCTTGAATTACCATGGATCTAATAGCAATAACTTCAACATTCACTAATTGAAATCCATCAGCAGTGTCAGTTGATAATCTATCAACTATAGTGGACAATTTTCTAATTCTCCCTGCATTTAGGGTTATACCAACAAAAGGTATTACAGCTTGGAAAATATCTCCCAGAACTTCAGTAAAAGTTTCTCTTTTAGCTCTATTTACATAATTATGTATTTTAAATAATCCTTCTGAATCTCTGTCAACATGAAACACTTTAGGAAAAACAATTCCTACATAACAAGTTCCATACCAATGGTCTGGAAGGTTGTAGTAGGCTTTGTCACCACAAACAAAATAAATTCCAGGAAAGATAGGATCTTTTCCACCTTTAAATCCCCAACCTCCCATTATCAAATAAGTATCTTCACAATTGCTTGCACCTACAAAATAATTATCAAAAAGTGTGTTATCTCTTCTAATGCAAAGCTTTCCACTAACAGGTTTGTCTATGTGAATTGCAATATTTTCAAGCATTTTGCCATTTAATTTCTCATCCTCTTTTTGCCAGAAGGATGACTTAGTCTGTTTAACTAATTCATTTCTCTTATAAATTGCTCTTCTCTCCTCAACCATATTCAGAAATTTCTTTCCTTCAGCACTCAATTTACATGTTAGATTATTCTTATAAGCATACTCATAAGTGAGTTCATTAGTAACAAGGAAATATTCTCTCAATTGTTTTGCTTTCTTATGCTTATTTAAAGCATTATCAATCTTAACATTAGCAAAAATTTCATCATAATTTGAATAGTAATATTCTAAACGACCAGTTTGATAAAATAAACTAGTTAATACACTACATGTAACAGCATAAGTGAGAGGAAGCATATTATATGTTACTCCCTCAGAAACAGAAGCAGGTAATTTAACACATACATAACAGTCCTTTGCATCCATTACCTTGACATATTCACTCAAAAGCTTTGTGAATGTATTGCTTGAAAAATCACCTATTGATTTATCTTGATGAATGTTAGGCTGATGATCAATAACTTTTGCAGACGCACTATGTTTAGTTTGGCTAACCAGAGCTTTGCTTGTTATGTTAACTTTGTGTATTTCTCTATTCATTTCTAAAGGGATAATCACAGCTAGTACCAACCAGAGCAGAACTAAAATGAGCAGACACACCAGAGTCATCTTACAGCATCTCTTAAAAACCGAACATTTTGAAGTGCTCTCCTTAACGTAAGGCATTTTAGGTTAGTTTTAGCCTCAAAAATAAAATAAAAATAAATTTTAAAATTTATATACACCCCCCTTTTAAAATATATTTTTCTTTTTTATAACCTTAAACAAGATTTCTTCGACCTTATGTCATACATAAGTTTTCTTGTACTAAACAGTTTCTCTTCGACCTTGTGTCAACTAACAGGATTTCTTCAGCCTTCTGCCAAATTAATAATTTTGTACTTTAATCATTGTCACTAATTTCTTGGATTTCGTTTTCTTCTTCACTACTATCATATATGTCAATAACAGGTGGAATTACTAAGTAAGTCCACTCAGGAGACTTGTATTTCTGGTTTGGTCTAATTATTCTCTTTCCTTTTCTCGATATCACTTCGATTTTTCTTCCAACTCCAATTTCTTTTCCTGGACTCTTTTGACTACTGATTTCTTCAACTTGTTCTATTGGCTTTTTAATCAATCTTACTCTCAATCTTCCACCAGGCCAGTAGTCTGCTTTTCTCACGTACTTCTTCTTTGGTTCAGAATTATTTGATTCTGATTTCCAAGTCCTTTTCTTTCCGTTTTCACTTCCACCTTCCACGTCACTTTCTTCAGTTTCGTAGTCTGAAATTTCAATTGACTCAGGAACTTCTCTATTCGGCAATTTCACTCCTTCAGGAACTTCACTTTGTCTTCCATCACTGGTACTCGGTAATTCGTTCTCCTCCTCTTCCTCAATTACCTCTAGCTTCCCAGATTTTGGATTTCTGTTCCTTACTTCAGAGCTTGTTCTCTGCCTTTCGATACTCTCCTGGTCTGAAACTTCTTTTGGTTCAGCTTCTTTGTCTTCAATATAGACAACCGAATCCTCAGTTATCTTTCCTTTTAACAGATTCTCTTCACCTTCAGAATCTATTTCAATTATTTCTAAGTCTTTTCTTGTCAGATTTCCATTCACTGGCACAGTTTCCAGATGTCGACTTTCTTGTCGATCTTCAGAATCTGGAATTACTTCACCTTCTGTTCTGTCTTCTGCTTCAGAATCAGAGTCATCTGTGGTATCACTTTCAACATCAGAATTCTCAGGAGTTGGTATTGGAATAGTATGACTTGGATGAATCCAGCGCTTCAATCCTCTGCACTTTACAGCATTAGTAGTGATCAAGATTACCTGCCTAGGTTTCTGCCATCTAGGAGATAGACAATTCCTCCTCCGATGTACTTTCGTTCTGACCCAGTCTCCAGGTCTCAGATCATGTGTCAAAACCTTTTCATTTGATTGAGCTTCAGTTCCCACCTGATTAGACACAGAAGTTACCATATCAGATAACCTTTTACAGTAATCCAAAATTGCACTGTCATTTATGCTCAACAGTTTACCTACAGGTACAAAAGCTTGCCTCATAACTCTTCCCATCAAAATTTCATGAGGACTCAAACCTGTCTTTTTATCTGGTGTACTTCTTATTGACATCAAAACAAGTGGAAGAGCATCAGTCCACTTAACACCTGTCTCAAGACACATTTTTCCAATTCTGTTTTTGATAGTTCCATTTATTTGTTCAACTACACCTGATGCCTCTGGTCTGTATGCACAGTGTATTTTCTGCTCAATGCTCATAGCTTCACAAATTAACTTCAACAGTTTGTTATCAAAATGGCTTCCTCCATCACTCTCAATAGTGACTGGAAAACCGTACCTTGGGATGATTTCTCTGAGCATTAGTTTTGCTACTGTAATTGAATCACAATGTCGTGTAGGGAAAGCCTCTACCCATCTTGAGAATAAGCATACAATTACAAGTACATATTTCAAACAGTTGTGTAAGGGCATTTCAATGAAATCTATTTGTAACCTGGTAAAGGGACCACCCTCTCGACCAATTATTCCTGTCCCCACCACTGATTTTCTGTTTGGATTCATTTGTTGGCATGACAAACACCTTTGACAAAAAGATTCTGCAATTGTTCTAAATTTTGTATTGAACCATGTTTCTCTAAAAAGTCTGACCATAGAATCTCTTCCTAAATGTGCAGGACCATGATATAATCTGGCCATGTCAGAAATCAAACAATTTGGTAAAACTACTCTGCCATCTTTGTAAACCCACACTCCATCTTCATCACGTGGTCTACAATCTGATCTTAACCATAGGTCTTTTTCTTCATCTTCTGCTTCGTTTTGTAAATCTCTAATCTCATTCCATGTTTCTACAACAGTTGTTAGCATTAATGAATTTGAATCAGTTTCTGTACTTCTATTCCGATTGTAAGAATAATTTTTCCTTGCGCAGTACTTTGCTGTTTCGTCTGCGAAGGCATTTCCTTTGGAAATATAATCAGTTCCTCTAGTGTGCGCTGCACACTTGACTATAGCAATTTCTTTTGGCAATTGTATTGCTTCAATTAATCTTCTAATGAAAACTGCATTTTTAATTGGTGATCCTGTTGATGTCATGTATCCTCTCTGTGACCAGAGTTGTCCATAATCATGCACAACTCCGTATCCATACTGACTATCAGTAATGATGGTAACTCTTATATCTTTTGATATTTCACATGCACGAATTAAAGCAATCAATTCAGCCACTTGTGCTGAACGAACTCCTTCAAGACATGATGCTTCTTCAACATCTTCGACTGTACAAACTGAGTATGAAGCTTTTAAAACACCTCCTTCGGATCTTAAGCATGAGCCATCTACAAAGTAGACAAAATCCGATTCAGGCAAAGGTCTGTCTTTGATGTCTTTTCTGGGTTTAGTGCAGAATTCCATGACATCTAAACATTCGTGTTCAGTCTCAATGTCATCAACAATTTCGGAATCAGGCAGTAATGTAGAAGGATTCAGATTCAAACATCTTGAAATCGAAACATTATCTGCTCCTAGTATGATTTTCTCATACTTTGTCAATCTGCTACTTGTTAAATGTTGAGTCTTACCTCTTGTCAGTAATATTTCAACTGAATGAGGCACAAAAACTTTCACAGGAAATCCCATAATGATTCCTTCACTTTGTTCTAGGCTGATGCTTGTAGCTGCAACAGCTTTCAAACAACCTGGTAATGCTTTTGCAATTGGATCAAGAACTGCAGAGAAGTATGCAATAGGTTTCTTTAAATTTCCATGTCTCTGAATTAACACAGATAATGCACATCCTTCTCTCTCACTGCAATACAGTTCAAAATCTTTCTCATAATTTGGCATACCCAAAGCAGGAGCTTGGCATAAGCTCTTTTTCAGGTTCTCAAAAGATTCCATCTCAACATCATTGAGAATAATTGGATCCTTTACATCTGATTTGGTCAGTCTTTGTAGTGGTTTCGCAATTACTGAAAATCCACTTATCCATTGTCGACAGTAACCTACCATTCCTAGGAACATTCTGACCTGTCTTTGAGTTCTTGGCGGTAACATTGCTTGAATCATTTTTATTCTCTCTATTGTTACTTGTCTTTTTCCCTTTGCAATTCTGTGACCAAGATATTTTACTTCTTGTTTGCAAAACTGTAGTTTTGCTGGGGACACTTTATGTCCTTCTTCTGCAAGGCGATTTAACAGAATTATTGTGTCTGTTACACAATTTTCTCTTGTCTTTGCAGCTATTAACAAATCATCAATATACTGCACTAGCGTAGACCTACCTGGTAAGTCTAAATCTTCTAATGATCTTTTTAACAGTTCGTTAAAGATTGAAGGACTTTCTGTATAGCCCTGAGGGATTCTTGTCCATCCAAGGGTCTTACCTTGGAATCTGAAAGCAAAGATTTCATAACTGTCTGGGTGTAAAGGAACAGTAAAGAATGCATTGCAAAGGTCAATGACTGTGTACCACTCAGCATCATGTGGAATCTGAAATAGAATTACTGCTGGATTTGGAACCACAGGACAACAAGGAATAACAATTTGATTAACCTTTCTCAAATCTTGTACGATCCTAAATGTTCCGTTAGCCTTTTTAACTCCCATAATTGGTGAATTACAAGAGCTACTCTTTATTTCTTTTAATACACCTTGCTTGATTAACTTTTCAATTACAGGTGTAATACCTTCGATTGTCTCTGTCTTCATTTTATACTGTGGAATGTTTGGAAATTCTATTCCCTGTTTCAATGCAATTTTAACAGGATCTACGTTTTTCATCAGACCCATCTCATTCCCAGTAAAATCCCATATTTCAGATTTCACTGTTTCCTTTAGCTCTTCAGGTAAATCCTTTTCTTCAAATGCAGGAAACAATTTTGTTTCTTCTGTTTCCATCATCATCATTGTCATTCTATACAAACCATCTTCCTCCATTGTTTGTAACTCAACTCCTTCAGGAGAACAATATATTCTGCAATTCATTTTACATAGGATGTCTCTGCCTAATAGATTTACTGGACTACTGTTACAAACCACAAATCTGTGTTTGTCTCTGTAATTTCCAATTTCAACTGGTACTGGATCAGTTAAGTCTGTTTTAATTTGCTGATTACTTACTCCCACAACTTGGATGGTATCCCCAGAGAGAGGTAGGTTTTCAATTTCCACTGATCTAACAGTAGAACGGGTAGCACCAGTGTCCACTAGAAAAGTGATGTCTACATCATTAACTTTCCCGTTTACATAAGGACCAGACTGGTCAACCTCAAGAGTGGCTCCAACAACACACTCTTCCTCCTCTCTCGGGCACCGTCAGCAATAATCATCAGAATCACTGTCTTGACTTTCTGTTAATAAAAATTGTTGTGAAGCATTTTGCATTTGAACTTTTTGCTGCTTTTGCTGTTTTTGTGGTTTTATTACCTGTTCACATCCCTGAAATCCCACGTTTGGATTATATTTTTGAACTCCCCCACAATTCGGAAAAGGTGGTTGTGGCAATTGGTCTTGACGATTATTCACCTGTTGTTGTTGCTGTTGTTGTAACTGTCGCTGAATATTAAATTCATTTAACCCCTGTTGCATCTGTAGCTGTTGCTGCACGTTAACACCATTCTGCATCTGTGGATTCAATAAGGGATTCTTTGAGTTTCTAGGAGGATGAGGACACTCGTCCCTCCAATGTCCAATTTCGCCACAATTAAAACAAGGTAATCTTTGTTTCAGTTCTTCTATCTTTGGGCTAAATTTCTTTGAGAAATTATTACCTTTAAACTTTCCTTGTATCTGGTTTGTATTTCCATTTTGAACAAAATTAGTGTTCTTATTTCCCATGCTGGCAATCTGTTGCTCAGCCACCTTTACCTGAGCCCACATGGCTTTCTCCTTCAACTTCTTCTGTTTTACTTCTAATTCATCGCTACAATATTTTGCTTTTCTCAGAATATCATCTATAGATAGTGCTTGCCATCCGACAATACTAGTTCTGATCATTTCTCCAATTTCAGGTTTTAATCCATAAACAAATCTATAGATAAAATGACTCATGTCTTTTTCATCTAATTTTTCATAACCACTGTATTGTTTAAAGATCAACAGTAATCTTTCATAAAAAGAATGAACTGATTCTTTTGTTTCCTGCTCTGTTCTTTCTATTTTAACCCAATCAACTTCCTTGGGTGGAATTTTGTTTTTCATCCATACAATTACTTTCTCATAAAAATCCATTACAAGTGGATTCGGGGCACCTGTTTCTTTAATTCGCTCAGGTTCTGTTTTTGGCCAACTAATAGATATTTTGCATTCTGTCCAAAGATCAGATGGAACTACAATGTCAAAAAATCCATCTAAATCAATCCACAAAACTTTTGACACTTTGATAAATCTATCGACTTGCCTGTACCACTCAACAGGTTTCTCCCTCAATTTTGGAAAGTCGTTTGTGAATAACAGAATGTCCTGTCTTGACCATGGGACATGAACATATCCTCCACCTGCAACTTCCCTCATTGGAAATTGTTTTGACAATTTTTCCAATCTTTCATCTTCCTTCCTTTTGGTCCATTTCACTCTCCATTTGTTCAGTTCTCCTAGCTTTTTGATATAGACAATCAAATCTTTAATGTGAACTATTCTTCCCATTGAGTTCAAACTCTCAATGTCACTTTCTGAAAAATCTAATCTGTAATGCTTTGCAAAATTCTTTTGTTTACTTACATCGATTTCAAGTTCTGCAGCTAGATCCTCTAATTGATCATATTTATTTTTCGTTTTCCATTGAATACTTTTGCAAATGAATAGTAGTTCATCATCCCGATAGTAATTTAAACTATCTGGACCAATTGTTCCAATTATTAATTCTTCGATATTTGCTTTTAATTTGGCCACATCAAGTTTTGGTGTGGTTACCCTGACTTCAGGACTTCCTACATCTGACATAGCACCCATTGGTGTCTTTGGAGATAAATCCTCATTAAAGGTTAAATCAGGCATTCTCGATCTAGAAGTGTTTAATTCAGTCAAGTCTGAATAAAATTTTTCAGCAGGTTTTTGAATTTCTGTATTTAAAGGAATAGTTAATCCAGTTTTGTTTGTATTTCTTTGATCAAATACAGGCTGAACAGGACCTATTGTTACTGGAACTGTGACAGCTTCCATGCCTTTTGTCATTCTTTTAATTAATTCTTCTTTAGACCTTAAATATTCATTATAATCATCATCCTCAACATTTCTTGTCTCTCTTGTATAATCTTTTGGAGGTTCCCTTGCTCTTGGAGTCATTGAAAAATTTCTACCCTCATTTCGAGCATTCTCGAATTCTGGTCTTCTAGGAGTTTCAGTGATTTCACAATTATTTGGATAAAGTTTAGGAGCTTCACTAATTGGAGGTGCACTCGGTGAAGTTTCAGTAGAAACCACCGGAGTAGACCATGATCTAGGAGGTCTCAAAGGCTGATTAGGCTGTTTATTTCTAGCAGTTGTATATATTTCTTCCATAATTGCATCCTCAGATTCACTTTCCATAGATTTTCCTGTAGGAGAACCCATTACCATTTCATGAATTAAATACAATCCTTCACTCATGTTTCCCTGTCTCCACATTCGCAATCTATCTTCATGAGTTTCTCTTTTCCATGATGGATTTTTAGTAGGTCTTTTAATTCCACTAGCTTCTCTTTGTAACTGATACATCTCATCTTCCCACTCAACTAAAGCTTCAAATTGAGTTGGTCTCGGTTTTGGAACAAGAGCATTCATTTTCTCTCGTAAATTTCTTAAAACTCTTACATTAAATGAACCATCATCAGGCCAAGCCAAAACACCATCGTTTTTAGTATAGCGTTTCCAACTGTCGAACCATAAGACAGTATGATATCCGTATTCACCTTCCATGTACGCAGCAGGTGTTTTATACTTATGAAGTAGTTTACCACCTCGCGTTTCGATTTTCTTGTCAGGTGAAAATAAATTCTTAAATTTCTGAAATAATGTTGTCTTTTTCTCAACATGTTTAAAATGATAACTCATTTTTAAAAGTTAAATTTAATTCACAAAATCGTTCGTAAAATATTTCCGGGATGTTCCGCAAAACAACCAATCCGTGCGCGAAACACACCAACAGGCCAATGGCAGTTGAGCTACGTCACTTTTCTGCTCAACCAATAAATTTAGAGTTATTCCGAACGACCAATCAGCTCACAGGCCGTCAGAGACTCAGGAGCCAATCAGAATACAGCTTGTGACGTAGGTCACCCAATCCCAGCGCGGCTCTGTGACGTACACAGCAGCTGCGGTTTCTCGCTTCTCACTCCTGGCGCTTACCCCTCCTTCACAAAATCTTTTCACAGCGCCATTTTAAGAACACTTTTCAGTGTAAATTAATTATTAACAATGACTATAAAGACAACATCTGTTCGTTTCACTAATTAGGATAGTTTACACACATTCAAGTATCCACACTTCGGAATAGACGGCGCTATTCACACTAAGGATAATATTCAATTGTCAGTAGAGTAACCTTACCCCACCCTTCTAACACGTATAATTATGAACTCGCTTTGCTCTGAACCCACCGCGAAGTGAAAGTTCTAAGAGTTCCACTTGAACATAAAATACAATTCAAACTCGCACTTT
The DNA here is from genome assembly GCF_964261635.1 of Lissotriton helveticus. Lineage (NCBI taxonomy): Eukaryota > Metazoa > Chordata > Amphibia > Caudata > Salamandridae > Lissotriton > Lissotriton helveticus. The sequence continues at coordinate 1,505,447,343 of NC_136069.1, read as the reverse complement.
TACACGGAAAATTCCCTAAATTCAAACACACATGAAATCCGTACAGGACTCTCACCTGTTTATAGAATTCATGCACCGTTAGCAAAATAACGACGTTATCCGTACAGGGCTCTCACCTGTTTATAGATATGAAACATGTACCCGTACAGGACTCTAACCTGTTTATAGATAATCATGCACCGACGTTAAATTTTACCCTTCACTCAAGCTCGGATATAACTAATACTCTCATTACAGTGAGTTTTATGGAAGGCGCTTTGTCCCTATTCTCATGCTGCTTTGATTTCTTAGAAAATCCTCACTATACAAGATTCAGACCTAGCCCTAAAACTGTGCTGCTCGGCGACAACACTATGGTACACGGCGATACCTCTTGTGATACTCGGCGATATCACTACAAACTGAACAGATGGCTTGCGTGACTAATTTCTCGCCACACAATCTATACCGGTATAGCTTACAGATAGGCACGAAAAACGAACTTAACAAGTGTTAAAACATCGATCCTATTTCCATACCATGACGCAACTCTTAGCAACCAACATGTTACCTTGGTTACCCCTTAGCAACCATCAATTTCTGCTACCAGAGAATTGATCCAGCGGGCTATAGAAAATATATCATAAACTACACTACCCAACTTCATAACCTATAAACAAAATTCTATACTAAATATGGACCCATTTATGAACCTGATATATTTTGGGCCTACTGAATCAGGTGGTCAGAATAAATCTATATACACATTATCTACACACTATATACATATTTATACATTTGCAGAAAGAATATTGTCATTAGAATAAAACCCAACAGTTTAAACGACCACCATAGGTGACGTGATCTAGCTAAAGGTAACCTACACTTCTGAATAACCAAGACCAGCTTGTTTGTCAAAAGTAAGATTTTATTTTCTAAATTATGGTATATATGTTGTAAGTTTTATAAATGAAATTTATTAGCAATAAAGCAAGCATGATGGTAAGGAAATATGAGAAAAATACAATTTAAGCAATTGAATCAATTTTAAAGAAATAATATAAAGTTTAACAATTCTAAAACCTAATTCCCTAACTGAGCTAAATAGACAGAAATTAAAGTAAAGATCTTTGAGGATTCTTACGTGCTCCACGCAAAGTCCAGCAGCACATCACCCTCATCGGAAAGTCAGAAAGCAGCAGCCAGCTCAACCCTAAGGGCATGACTTTTTATACCTTTCTACGCTAACTAAACTGGCAAAGGAAAGTTTTCAGAAATCTACGACGTCCCATTGGCTGAGAGTGACAAGTGACATGTCACCCGTTTCTTAAAAAGTTCCACAAAATCATGTCTTACAAAGACCATTGTCTCTTCCACGTGAAGCCAGAGGCTTTCTGCGATCGCAACTTTGTAATAAGTCATCCTCGCAGCTTCCATAGTCTTTTAGCACAACTTCCGCGGATGCCAAGTTAAGGACTGACAAAAAGTTCACTTTCGACCTTGGCCATGTCCGACAGAATGATGTCAGCTCATCAGTTTTTGCTTTGTGAATGCAGCCTCAATAAACGTTTTAATTCAGAATGGACGTCTCGTGACTTTCTGCAGAATTATGGATCAGCACTTTTTCTGCCGCTCAAATAACTAGGCCTCAAAAGCAGGCAACTTATGATTTCTAGTATAAAACAAACACAAGAAAAGTATTAATGTAAGAAATAGAGTATATTCTGTATCCACCCCATGGTTTACTAATTAATTAACCCACCCGATTAATCAAAATGTTACCTAGCTAATGCAAACAAATAAAGCAGCGTTTATATTTACCAGTCTCCGTTTTTCTATGAGACCCATATGCACCTAGAATAGTAGAAATGACATCACACAGATAAGGAAAAGCAAAACAAGCACATGCTTCTTTTAAATTTGCAGCAGTTAGTAATGACAAAAACGAAAACAATAAATTATTTTATTATTTTGCACGAACAAAAAGATGCAACAAATATGCACGTTTATGAGCACACATGTTAGTCCCCCCACGTGTAAAGTTTAATCTAAGTTGTATTAGCACGACATATCACAAATCATTAATAATTTTATTCATGTTATGGAAATATGACTTTGCGAGTTTAAACAAAATTTTGTTTTCTATCTCGCTCCATCACTGGCACGGCAAGCAAGTGTGTTTACGAGGAAGGGCCAGGCCCGGGGACTGGGCGAGGCTGATTGTAAACATTGGGGCATTGACTGTGGTCACTGGGGGCTGTTGACCTGGACAATGGCGGCTCACAGGAGCGCTTGAGAGAGGCTGTGGGGAGGCCTTTAGGGGCAGAGAATCACAGGCCAAGTCTGGGTGGCATGGGGCCCCCACTCACTGATGAGTCGGGGACAGTCTGGCAAAGGCCCGTGGTCCCTTTAGGGTGTTGAGACTCTAGAGAGAAGCTTAAGGAAGGGTCTGCTTACTGTGGCACCCCTTACAGTCCTGGGGAGAGGAGGGTCTGTGACTGGCGCCACTTTGCCTCCCAGCCACCAGTGACGCATGCCTACTTCTGAAATCAGACCCCCAGTTGGCCCTAGTGTCCTGTCACCTCCCACTGCCTACTACGTCATGTGCATTCTAACCTTCAAATCCAGTCCACCCATTCCACTTACCCAAACATCCATCCATCCATCCAACCAACCATCCACCCAACCAATCATCCACCATCCTCAGCCACACACCCATCATTCCATCCACCCGTCCATCCATCCATCCATTCAACTATCTATTCATCCATCCAGCAGCGACCGGTGCAGTTAATCGCCGAAGGGGGGAAATATAGACGATAGAATAGAGTAAATTAAATAAATCCTATTCCAACGTGAGTCAACATCACCCGCCCGCCGAGCTTAACTGCATCACCCGCTCCTGCATCCATCCATCCGTCCGTCCGTCCATCCATCCCCAGCCATACACCCATCCTTTCAGCCATCCAGCCATACCTCTGTCCATCCATCCGTACATCCCTCCATCCCCAGCCACAAATCCATCCGTCCATCCCTAGCCACACACATCCGTTCATCCATCCATCTGTCCATCTGTCTGTCTGCCCATCCCCCCCCAGCCACACACCCATCCATCCATCCACCCACCCACCCACCCATCCATCCGTCCGCCCATGCAACCATCCCGTCACACACCTATCCTTTCATCCATACATTTTTCCATCCATCCAACCCCAGCCCCACACCCATTCTTTCATCCATCCATCCATCCGTACTTCAGTCCACCCGTCCAGCCATCCCCAGCCACATATCCATCCGTCCATCCCTAGCCACACACGCATTCGTTCATTAATCCACCTATCCGTCTGCCCAGCCACCACACACCCATCTGTCCTCCACCTATCCACCCATCCCTCCACCTATCCACCCATCCCTCCTCCTATCCATCTACATCCATCCATCAATCCGTACCTCTGTCTGCTCATCCATCCATCCGTCCGTCCATCCATCTATTCCCAGCCACACATCCATCCATCCATCCACCCACATCCATCCATCCATCCATCCATCCATCCATCCATCCATCCGTACCACCGTCCACCCACCCATCAATCCATCCAAAGTGGGGCAAAGTGGTAGGTGGTGGGCCGGGCCACGGGGGGGGCCCCTCCATGTATTTTGCAGGGGGGCCCCCTCAAGTGTCGTTACGCCACTGCCAAGACTTTAGATTTATCCTGACTGAAACTCTGATACGAAACTCTGGACCTTCGACATCCTACTCGACGTAGAAGACTGAAGAATCTCCCTTGTGGTCAAGGAGTGACCACCCTGTGCAAGCAGGCACCATCAAGCGATCAACAGTTTGCTTTGCTGGCACTCCTGCTGGAGCCCGAGCACAGAGCCTGAAAAGACCCAGACTTCCATACTTCCTTCAGCCCGATCCACAGCCACAGCAAAGCTGAGACCCGTGGAGGCAACGCGAGACATGGGACCAGCCATCTTGGAAAGCCAGCGAATTGCTTTCCGTACAACTTCTGAGGCACCCTCGAAGTTGTGCATTGGGGATTGAGAAGCCCCAGCCCCGAGCACTAACTGCACCGAAGATCAGCCCTCCACACTCCACGAGTTCTGCGTGGGGCCCTTCTGCATTTTCCTGCTTGACGCGTCTGTCCGGTCACTTGTCCGTTGGCTAGTGGCCGCTGTGACAAAGAACCTTTGAATTTCTAACACTGGTCTGGTTGCTCCAGACTGGCCCTTGCTCCCCTGAAAAGGAGCAGCCCATCAGACCTTGCTGGTCTGATTAAGAAGCCATCTTCCTTTTTTGCGTGGGTTGCCTTTGCCAAGGCTTGTTGACTCCAATCCGGAAGCCGACACCGCCGACAGCGAGATCCTTTGTGGGACAGTCCGTATCCAGCTCCTGGTTGTCGTCGACACCTCCTGGTCTACGTGGCTGCAGAGACAAGCTTCACAACATCACCTGATTGCTTCGCGACATCGCCTGGTTCCTTCCTGGTTCCATCCTGGTCACTGGCTAGTGACCCAGACTCTGTCCCCTCTGATTTCAGGTACTCTTCATCCTCGATCCGCCCTTGGATCCACCCGGACACTTTTCTCCTGGTCGCCTGCAGCATCTTTCTCCAAGGCTCCATAGGAATCAGCGACAAAACCCAACGCACTTTGACACCTATGCACCCGCTTCCTGTGGGTGAGGTAACGCGAGTATTTCGGTACTCCTGTGGGTATTGACTATCCTAGTGTCCTAGTTTCAAGTAGCTTTTCCCTAGTCCATCCGGAAGTGTCCTAAAAGAACTAGTTTCCATTTCTTTTGTTACCATTCTAACTCTATGGTAACTTGCGTGCGTGTAAAACACTGCACGCGTATCCCGCGGGCCTCCTGCTCTCCATCCATTGGTAGCACAGTATAGCCCCAGCGATTCTCCAGGCCCTAGGCCTTTTCTTTGTTCGTGACGTGGTTCTTATATCACTATTTTAGTATATGGTTCGAAGTGCCCCTAGGGTATTACTTTATTTTGCGCAACTTATTGTATTTTAATTAAGTATATTGTATTGTGCTGGTGCCCCATACCTCATAAAGAGTTCAGAGGATTGTATTAGAAATAAATACCTATATATTTTGATAATACAACCTGTGTGGTGTCCTTTCACTTGGTATTAAAGGGATTGCATATGGTAAAACAGCTGGCTTCACATGCCCTCTTGAGTTTAGCCTAAGACTGCTTTGTCCATGCTACCACTAGGATAGCTGGTCTATAAGGTTGACTTTACAACCATCACCATAAGGGTTGTTTGGACTGGTGCTAGGTGCTCACTAGAATAATGAACATCATATACCAGGCCAACTTCTCACATCCTGCTCCTAAAACGTAATTGTTCTAAAGATCAGGATTATGAACAGGTTAAAACCGAGGCCATCAAGAGGTTTAAGGAGAGGGGCTATACCAACTCAGACCTTATATCGGCAGAAACTAACATCAGTAAGGTTGACAGGCGAGATGTTTCTAAATGTATGCTATATATCTTAGTCCTGCAATAAAAAACGTTTAAAAAAAAAAAATCTGTAAGGTTGACAGAAAAAACCTACTTATACCGAAAGAGTCTGTCAAATCTAAAGAAGATGGCCGGGTAAGGATGATTACCAGCTTTAGTGAAAAATCGAGTCAGATTGTGCAGATCTTTAAGAAGAACTGGCACATCTTACAAACTGATAACATCCTTAAAAAGAAATTACCTTCACGCCCACAAATCACTTACAAACGCAGCTCATCAGTAGGAGACTATTCAATTCATAGTCATTTTGATTCGGTACCTAGAGTGAGGAATAAACTGGGTGTTTCAGGATTTTTTCCATGCAAACGCTGCAAGGCCTGTAAACATAGTGAAAAAGTTACATCTTACCAAGGCAGACCAGGGAACCCCAGACCGATCCGCAACATCAAACTGTTACTTAATTGTAATTCTGATTTCACAGTCTATTGCTTAACCTGCCCTTGCTCCAAACGGTACATCGGGAGTACGATACACCCCGCCAAAAAACGTATCCTCGAACACATGCGGGCTATTACTAACAAAGATCCTGCATATCCAGTTGCTCGCCATTTTGAGCAATTTCATCAGAGCAACCGTGATTAGTTAAAATTCTACTGCATCGATCGAGTTGACAAATCTGAAAGAGGAGGCGATAGGGTGCAAAAACTTCGTATTTTGGAATCAACCTACATAATTGATCTTCAAACATAGGCCCCGGTAGGGTTGAACAACGACGAGGAGCTATGGGTTCATCTCTAATGATAGGTTAGCCATATAGGCATTTATTCCATCTACTGTAAGCCTATAGTATAATTGCTAAAACTGTCAGTCCCCGCCAAACAGTATCTCTCACATAAAGCTGTTCTAATGCCCACTCAGGGCTAAATAAACTGAAAGTAAGGGGGTAACACATTTATGCTGCGAACTATTATGAATTGGATATTTATCCATATTCATTTTTGAAGTTGTTCGCAACAATGGACAATTGAGATAAGTGTGTTTGTATATAGGATGTATATATTATATATATATTCATATACAGATTTTTGTATATAATTATGTTCCCCTTTATTTAAGACTGCACCTTAGGATTGAATGATGCAACTTTTGTGTACATATATATTTTTTGTAATTATCACTTGCACTCTTTTGTTACACAAGGACAGCACTTGTAAATAAGTCACTATAAGATGGCCGCCATGAATTTACCAACAATGTTGCCTAAGTCCGTCTTTGACTATTAATCTAATCATGTGATGCATGTAGAGTTTAAATGCCTCCATGATGCACGAAGGAAACTGACATTGATAAAGCCAGTCGGCGAAACGCGTCTGTCAGTGCAGGGGGGGTCTGCACAATAAAGCATTTGATGCTTTGATTATCTTCGAGTGCTTTCCATTCTTAGACGTTATGGCGTCTTTTGGTTGTTTCGATATATATGTGTAAATATATATATATATATATATATATATATATATATATATATATAGGATTCCATAATCCTGCAGTGCAAGCAACCAGGCAGTGGCTCCAACACAAACACAGGTACAGACCACAACGAGGGTTTCGTAGTTAAAGTGAAGTGCTTTATTCCATCTAAATATATATATATATTGCTTTAGGTTTCCCAAAGGGAAAAAGGAAAACGCACTCACTCGTTTTGAAGATGATTACAGCGGTTTATTTTACAACCAAACCCAACGCGTTTCGCTTACTACAAAGCTTGTTCACGGGATGTTGAGCCAGTTTCAAAGTCCTTCTTTTAACACTGTAACGCATGTGACTTCCTGTGTTACACATAGGTGCATTCTGGTTAATGTAGTCTCCACTACATCAACATCACCAGGATGCTCGTGATATGTGTCCTTTTAATTTACAAAGAAAGGAGAGAGCGTTTTTATTTCAACGTCTGTTTCTATTTTACCCCCAAAAGGGAGTACGCAGGGGAAAAGGTGACATTTACACAGCGATAGGCCTACAACCCCCAAGGGGCCGGCCGCGACACAAAGCTCAAAGTGCAATAACTTACTATGTGTACATGGTCTGTAATCTCTTCAATCTTATACACAGCGTTCTGCCTACAACCCAATCGGGCCGGCGCGTTAAAGAGCAGTGTGTGCTGTCCACCACGCCTAATTGTCACCACGCATAGGGTCTAGCCCTGAAGATCGGGCAGCAACCAGTGGTCAAAACTTAGACAACTATCGGACCATAGGGGTCCAACATACAACCGGGGGCCTAGAGGAAGGCAACAAAAGAATAAAGATAGTGCAAAGAGAGAGTAGAGAGAAAGGCAGAAAAGAGAAAGTCGGAAGAGCGGGAGTGAGAAGACCCGGAGAGGAGCAATCGTTGAGGCACCCTTCAGCAGATCCATGCCGGTTTCGTGGGCCATCACCTCGTGGGACTACGGGGGGTAAAGGGGATCACAGCATCATCCACTAAACGCAGCGCCCGCAGCCTAGGAGGCATGTTTCTCGCATGTTCAGTTTTGCACAGATAGGTCACCAAGGGCTGCCACACTTTCTCAAAGCGTGTAGTGCGAGACTGTAGTCTCGCGGAGAGCAGTTCCATAGCGATGACATGCCAGAGTCTCCCAAACCATGCAGCAAGGGGGGGGTCTCCACCTTCTTCCAATACAGGGCAATAAGTTGTCGGGCAGCACCCAGCATTTGTAATGATATATTCCATTCACTTCGGGTCAGTGCGAGCAGATTGGCAGGTTTGATTCCCAGCAACACTGTACTAGCGGCATCAGGCAAAGGGAACCCCAGAACCCCTCTTATGTGGCTCAGGACCTCTTTCCAAAAGATAGCGATCGGGGGCAGGTCCACCAGATGTGTAGGAAATCCCCAGGCACATGATGACACCTCCAGCAGCCGGGAGAGGAAGAGGAGAACATTTTATGCAAGCGCTGAGGTGTGTAATACCACGGAGTCATTACTTTGTACGCGTTTTCTTGCTGTGGTATGCTGCGGTACACTTTGGGGATATCTCTCCATAGGCGAGCCCATTGTGTCGGCGTGATATCGACACCCAGCGTCGTATGCCACCTTTGTTGGTACGGCTGCAAGGGTGGAGTCTGAGGGTGTTGCAGAATCTGATATATCTGGGAGATTAGGCCCTTCGTGTCAGTGCAGGAGCGGACCAGGCGCTCAAACGGGGTAAAGTCCCGGGTGGCCCCTGAGTATATCGCGTCCGTCAAGGCCCAATGGCGCAATTGGAGATATTGCAACTCAGCTTCATGTGGAAGCCGGAATTCCTCTTTACAATGGGCAAAAGATTTAAGGGTGCCCCCATCAAAGAGATCTGTAAGGACTCTGCAGTCGCCCTGTGTCCATTTACAAAAGGCTCTGGTGCGATAAGCCAGTGGGAACCACGGGTTGTCCTCAATAGGGGTGTGTGGGGAGGGAAAAGTCGTGAGACCCCTCCGTACCGCTATCTTGTCCCACACGTCCAGTACTGTCTTCGTGGGCACCGCTAGATACGCGCTCGGGGATCGCCCCGCTTTATGAGTCCAAGCCAGATTCCAGATGGTACGGCCAGTAACCGCCCTGTCCATATGGAGCCACCCCTTCTCGCTCCTCCTGGTGCCCCACTCAACCACAAATCGCAGGTGAGCAGCCCAGTAATAATCCGCTAGGTTAGGGCATGCTAGCCCTCCGCGATCTCTCGGGGCCATAAGAAGTGCCTGGGAGAAGCGGGGTCTCTTACCTCCCCATATGAAGTTAGTGCAGTCTTTTTGCAGGGCTCGGATGTTTGGCAAGGGGATAGGTGTGGGAAGGCACTGAAACAGATAAAGGAGTTTGGGCAGGATAGACATTTTGATTGCGTTTAGTCTTCCCAGCCATGAAGGGATAAGTGGCTTCCATCTTCTCAGGTCATCAAGGATTGATCTGCGGCAATCTTTCCAGTTAAGTGCCGACCAACCCTCCAGGGAGGGGGTCAGGAGTAGGCCGAGGTATCTAATATGGCGATCAGTCCATCGATATGGGCATAACAGCTCTAACGAGGGGACATCAGCCGGAGGGATCGTAAGGTTAAGTACCCAGGATTTATCGTGGTTGATTTTCAGACCAGAGGCGCCTTTGAAGGTGCAGAGTGCTGTGTGGAGCGCCGGTAAAGACTGTGGGGGCTCCGTAAGGGTAAGGATGAGGTCATCTGCGTAAAGCGCCACTTTATGGACTTGTCCACCCATCTGAATGCCGTGGATGCCCGGGTCGCGCCTGATCATATCCGCCAGAGGCTCTATCGCCAAGGCGAACAGTAAGGGCGAGAGAGGGCAGCCCTGTCTAGTCCCTCTCCCGATGTTGATCGGGTCTGTTAACCGCCCATTCACGCGGATCCTAGCCTTTGGCGCATCATAAGGCGCCATGATCCTGGCAACCATCTTCGTACCAAGCCCCACCTTGCAAAGGACCGCCCGGAGGAACGACCAGTCCACGCGGTCGAACGCTTTCTCGGCGTCCAACGAGAGAAGGCATGCCGGGATCCGCCAGTGGCGAGCCTTCCCCACCAAATGCGCAATTTTCCGTACGTTATCGGCTCCTTGGCGTCCACGGATAAAGCCCACCTGGTCCGGGTCAACGAGGTCAGGCATATGGGGGTCCAGCCGTGAGAGAGCGTTTTTGATGAATTGCAGATAATTAAAGTCTTTGCTCTTTGGTGAGTTTTTAATTTTTAATTTATAATGTATCTCTCTGGTGAGATAAGTTATTTCTTTTGGCGACATCCAGTGTGTTTCGTTATTTACTATGTTTGGTATTCATTCCCCTCTAGTGGGCGAATGTTTCCAGAGTGTTGGGGGTTCCAATTGCTTCTTTCTAAAGATGTACATAAAGTTCTTCAGTGAGATTCAGGCCTCTTGGTTCGAGAGTCCTGAAATTGATGATATGTTTCGACTCTTTTCTCCTTAGGCATTTTTGGCGATCACCACCCCTTTCCATGAGTGGTATCTGTTCGATTGCACAGAATTTGAGAAGTTCCCAATTACTTTCGTGGAATTGTTCCATATGTTTCGCCACAGCATTGGAGCAGTCTTTGTTGGTCGTTGCCCTCGTGTGCTCCAAGATTCTCTTTTTTGCTTCAAAGGTCGTACTGGAATTGGAACCCCCAAAACTCTGGAAACATTCGCCCACTAGAGGGGAATGAATACCAAACATAGTAAATAGCGAAACACACTGGATGTCGCCAAAAGAAATAACTTATCTCACCAGAGAGATACATTATAAATTAAAAATTAAAAACTCACCAAAGAGCAAAGACTTTAATTATCTGCAATTCATCAAAAACGCTCTTTCCTTTCTTTGTAAATTAAAAGGACACATATCACGAGCATCCTGGTGATGTTGATGTAGTGGAGACTACATTAACCAGAATGCACCTATGTGTAACACAGGAAGTCACATGTGTTACAGTGTTAAAAGAAGGACTTTGAAACTGGCTCAACATCCCGTGAACAAGCTTTGTAGTAAGCGAAAGGCGTTGGGTTTGGTTGTGAAATAAACCGCTGTAATCATCTTCAAAACGAGTGAGTGCGTTTTCCTTTTTCCCTTTGGGAAACCTAAAGCAATTTGAAACGACTTGCCCAGTCGTAGAAAAACTCGCACCACGCTGAAAATAGAGCGCCGACACCGCCAAGGGCCACAACTGCTTTATATATATATATATATATATATATATATATATATATATATATATATATATATATCAGCGAAATCCCTCCAACCACATGAAAGGAAGGAATCCCAAGCAGGGAAATACAGGTGGGGTTCTTTATTTGATATCTTTGCAGCAGGGCATAATGCATTTCGGATTACACTCCTTCCTCAGACGCCCCTAGCTGCTGTCCCATTAGTCCGTAGTGCCCAGATTGAGTGTTCGGCAACCTTTATGGAGTTCACTGGTAACACTGCCCCCACTCATGTGACCATCCGCTGAGTTGCAGTCAATATGGAACTCCAACTCCCAGAGTGCTGTATACCTGGTGTAGCGTGATGGGGAAAACAAAGGTTCAATCCTTGTGCCTGCGGGCATTAGTCGAACTGGGCACGTGTGGTGAAATTAGCATTTTGGCATCATAACCCCTCGAGTCCCTGCATGTAGCTTCAACCTGTCGGGCGCGGGTTAGGCAGGGACCTGGGATGGCGACAGTGCACCACCGCCTCCGTGCAGTCACGGTCCGCTTTGCAGCAGTGTCCCTTGCGTTTCAGAGCTCTGAAGGTGGGCTGCCTGTAGTCAATACCTTGACGACAACGTAGACTGCTTGCGCAAGGCTCCAGTGAAGCAGGCAACCACTTGATGAAGCGGAATTCCTTGGCGTGTCTCTGGCTGACACGAAAATCTCAGCGAAATCCCTCCAACCACATGAAAGGAAGGAATCCCAAGCAAGGAAATACAGGTGGGGTTCTTTATTTGATATCTTTGCAGCAGGGCATAATGCATTTCGGATTACACTCCTTCCTCAGACGCCCCTAGCTGCTGTCCCATTAGTCCGTAGTGCCCAGATTGAGTGTTCGGCAACCTTTATGGAGTTCACTGGTAACACCGCCCCCACTCATGTGACCATCCGCTGAGTTGCAGTCAATATGGAACTCCAACTCCCAGAGTGCTGTATACCTGGTGTAGCGTGATGGGGGAAACAAAGGTTCAATCCTTGTGCCTGCGGGCGTTAGTCGAACTGGGCACGTGTGGTGAAATTAGCATTTTGGCATCATAACCCCTCGAGTCCCTGCATGTAGCTTCAACCTGTCGGGCGCCGGTTAGGCAGGGACCTGGGATGGCGACAGTGCACCACCGCCTCCGTGCAGTCACGATCCGCTTTGCAGCAGTGTCCCTTGCGTTTCAGCGCTCTGAAGGTGGGCTGCCTGTAGTCAATACCTTGACGACAACGTAGACTGCTTGCGCAGGGCTCCAGTGAAGCAGGCAACCACTTGATGAAGCGGAATTCCTTGGCGTGTCTCTGGCTGACACGAAAATCTCAGCGAAATCCCTCCAACCACATGAAAGGAAGGAATCCCAAGCAGGGAAATACAGGTGGGGTTCTTTATTTGATATCTTTGCAGCAGGGCATAATGCATTTCGGATTACACTCCTTCCTCAGACGCCCCTAGCTGCTGTCCCATTAGTCCGTAGTGCCCAGATTGAGTGTTCGGCAACCTTTATGGAGTTCACTGGTAACACCGCCCCCACTCATGTGACCATCCGCTGAGTTGCAGTCAATATGGAACTCCAACTCCCAGAGTGCTGTATACCTGGTGTAGCGTGATGGGGGAAACAAAGGTTCAATCCTTGTGCCTGCGGGCGTTAGTCGAACTGGGCACGTGTGGTGAAATTAGCATTTTGGCATCATAACCCCTCGAGTCCCTGCATGTAGCTTCAACCTGTCGGGCGCCGGTTAGGCAGGGACCTGGGATGGCGACAGTGCACCACCGCCTCCGTGCAGTCACGGTCCGCTTTGCAGCAGTGTCCCTTGCGTTTCAGCGCTCTGAAGGTGGGCTGCCTGTAGTCAATACCTTGACGACAACGTAGACTGCTTGCGCAGGGCTCCAGTGAAGCAGGCAACCACTTGATGAAGCGGAATTCCTTGGCGTGTCTCTGGCTGACACAAAAATCTCAGCGAAATCCCTCCAACCAAATGAAAGGAAGGAATCCCAAGCAGGGAAATACAGGTGGGGTTCTTTATTTGATATCTTTGCAGCAGGGCATAATGCATTTCGGATTACACTCCTTCCTCAGACGCCCCTAGCTGCTGTCCCATTAGTCCGTAGTGCCCAGATTGAGTGTTCGGCAACCTTTATGGAGTTCACTGGTAACACCGCCCCCACTCATGTGACCATCCGCTGAGTTGCAGTCAATATGGAACTCCAACTCCCAGAGTGCTGTATACCTGTTGTAGCGTGATGGGGGAAACAAAGGTTCAATCCTTGTGCCTGCGGGCGTTAGTCGAACTGGGCACGTGTGGTGAAATTAGCATTTTGGCATCATAACCCCTCGAGTCCCTGCATGTAGCTTCAACCTGTCGGGCGCCGGTTAGGCAGGGACCTGGGATGGCGACAGTGCACCACCGCCTCCGTGCAGTCACGGTCCGCTTTGCAGCAGTGTCCCTTGCGTTTCAGCGCTCTGAAGGTGGGCTGCCTGTAGTCAATACCTTGACGACAACGTAGACTGCTTGCGCAGGGCTCCAGTGAAGCAGGCAACCACTTGATGAAGCGGAATTCCTTGGCGTGTCTCTGGCTGACACGAAAATCTCAGCGAAATCCCTCCAACCACATGAAAGGAAGGAATCCCAAGCAGGGAAATACAGGTGGGGTTCTTTATTTGATATCTTTGCAGCAGGGCATAATGCATTTCGGATTACACTCCTTCCTCAGACGCCCCTAGCTGCTGTCCCATTAGTCCGTAGTGCCCAGATTGAGTGTTCGGCAACCTTTATGGAGTTCACTGGTAACACCGCCCCCACTCATGTGACCATCCGCTGAGTTGCAGTCAATATGGAACTCCAACTCCCAGAGTGCTGTATACCTGGTGTAGCGTGATGGGGGAAACAAAGGTTCAATCCTTGTGCCTGCGGGCGTTAGTCGAACTGGGCACGTGTGGTGAAATTAGCATTTTGGCATCATAACCCCTCGAGTCCCTGCATGTAGCTTCAACCTGTCGGGCGCCGGTTAGGCAGGGACCTGGGATGGCGACAGTGCACCACCGCCTCCGTGCAGTCACGGTCCGCTTTGCAGCAGTGTCCCTTGCGTTTCAGCGCTCTGAAGGTGGGCTGCCTGTAGTCAATACCTTGACGGCAACGTAGACTGCTTGCGCAGGGCTCCAGTGAAGCAGGCAACCACTTGATGAAGCGGAATTCCTTGGCGTGTCTCTGGCTGACACGAAAATCTCAGCGAAATCCCTCCAACCACATGAAAGGAAGGAATCCCAAGCAGGGAAATACAGGTGGGGTTCTTTATTTGATATCTTTGCAGCAGGGCATAATGCATTTCGGATTACACTCCTTCCTCAGACGCCCCTAGCTGCTGTCCCATTAGTCCGTAGTGCCCAGATTGAGTGTTCGGCAACCTTTATGGAGTTCACTGGTAACACCGCCCCCACTCATGTGACCATCCGCTGAGTTGCAGTCAATATGGAACTCCAACTCCCAGAGTGCTGTATACCTGGTGTAGCGTGATGGGGGAAACAAAGGTTCAATCCTTGTGCCTGCGGGCGTTAGTCGAACTGGGCACGTGTGGTGAAATTAGCATTTTGGCATCATAACCCCTCGAGTCCCTGCATGTAGCTTCAACCTGTCGGGCGCCGGTTAGGCAGGGACCTGGGATGGCGACAGTGCACCACCGCCTCCGTGCAGTCACGGTCCGCTTTGCAGCAGTGTCCCTTGCGTTTCAGCGCTCTGAAGGTGGGCTGCCTGTAGTCAATACCTTGACGACAACGTAGACTGCTTGCGCAGGGCTCCAGTGAAGCAGGCAACCACTTGATGAAGCGGAATTCCTTGGCGTGTCTCTGGCTGACACGAAAATCTCAGCGAAATCCCTCCAACCAAATGAAAGGAAGGAATCCCAAGCAGGGAAATACAGGTGGGGTTCTTTATTTGATATCTTTGCAGCAGGGCATAATGCATTTCGGATTACACTCCTTCCTCAGACGCCCCTAGCTGCTGTCCCATTAGTCCGTAGTGCCCAGATTGAGTGTTCGGCAACCTTTATGGAGTTCACTGGTAACACCGCCCCCACTCATGTGACCATCCGCTGAGTTGCAGTCAATATGGAACTCCAACTCCCAGAGTGCTGTATACCTGTTGTAGCGTGATGGGGGAAACAAAGGTTCAATCCTTGTGCCTGCGGGCGTTAGTCGAACTGGGCACGTGTGGTGAAATTAGCATTTTGGCATCATAACCCCTCGAGTCCCTGCATGTAGCTTCAACCTGTCGGGCGCCGGTTAGGCAGGGACCTGGGATGGCGACAGTGCACCACCGCCTCCGTGCAGTCACGGTCCGCTTTGCAGCAGTGTCCCTTGCGTTTCAGCGCTCTGAAGGTGGGCTGCCTGTAGTCAATACCTTGACGACAACGTAGACTGCTTGCGCAGGGCTCCAGTGAAGCAGGCAACCACTTGATGAAGCGGAATTCCTTGGCGTGTCTCTGGCTGACACGAAAATCTCAGCGAAATCCCTCCAACCACATGAAAGGAAGGAATCCCAAGCAGGGAAATACAGGTGGGGTTCTTTATTTGATATCTTTGCAGCAGGGCATAATGCATTTCGGATTACACTCCTTCCTCAGACGCCCCTAGCTGCTGTCCCATTAGTCCGTAGTGCCCAGATTGAGTGTTCGGCAACCTTTATGGAGTTCACTGGTAACACCGCCCCCACTCATGTGACCATCCGCTGAGTTGCAGTCAATATGGAACTCCAACTCCCAGAGTGCTGTATACCTGGTGTAGCGTGATGGGGGAAACAAAGGTTCAATCCTTGTGCCTGCGGGCGTTAGTCGAACTGGGCACGTGTGGTGAAATTAGCATTTTGGCATCATAACCCCTCGAGTCCCTGCATGTAGCTTCAACCTGTCGGGCGCCGGTTAGGCAGGGACCTGGGATGGCGACAGTGCACCACCGCCTCCGTGCAGTCACGGTCCGCTTTGCAGCAGTGTCCCTTGCGTTTCAGCGCTCTGAAGGTGGGCTGCCTGTAGTCAATACCTTGACGACAACGTAGACTGCTTGCGCAGGGCTCCAGTGAAGCAGGCAACCACTTGATGAAGCGGAATTCCTTGGCGTGTCTCTGGCTGACACGAAAATCTCAGCGAAATCCCTCCAACCACATGAAAGGAAGGAATCCCAAGCAGGGAAATACAGGTGGGGTTCTTTATTTGATATCTTTGCAGCAGGGCATAATGCATTTCGGATTACACTCCTTCCTCAGATGCCCCTAGCTGCTGTCCCATTAGTCCGTAGTGCCCAGATTGAGTGTTCGGCAACCTTTATGGAGTTCACTGATAACACCGCCCCCACTCATGTGACCATCCGCTGAGTTGCAGTCAATATGGAACTCCAACTCCCAGAGTGCTGTATACCTGGTGTAGCGTGATGGGGGAAACAAAGGTTCAATCCTTGTGCCTGCGGGCGTTAGTCGAACTGGGCACGTGTGGTGAAATTACCATTTTGGCATCATAACCCCTCGAGTCCCTGCATGTAGCTTCAACCTGTCGGGCGCCGGTTAGGCAGGGACCTGGGATGGCGACAGTGCACCACCGCCTCCGTGCAGTCACGGTCCGCTTTGCAGCAGTGTCCCTTGCGTTTCAGCGCTCTGAAGGTGGGCTGCCTGTAGTCAATACCTTGACGACAACGTAGACTGCTTGCGCAGGGCTCCAGTGAAGCAGGCAACCACTTGATGAAGCGGAATTCCTTGGCGTGTCTCTGGCTGACACGAAAATCTCAGCGAAATCCCTCCAACCACATGAAAGGAAGGAATCCCAAGCAGGGAAATACAGGTGGGGTTCTTTATTTGATATCTTTGCAGCAGGGCATAATGCATTTCGGATTACACTCCTTCCTCAGACGCCCCTAGCTGCTGTCCCATTAGTCCGTAGTGCCCAGATTGAGTGTTCGGCAACCTTTATGGAGTTCACTGGTAACACCGCCCCCACTCATGTGACCATCCGCTGAGTTGCAGTCAATATGGAACTCCAACTCCCAGAGTGCTGTATACCTGGTGTAGCGTGATGGGGGAAACAAAGGTTCAATCCTTGTGCCTGCGGGCGTTAGTCGAACTGGGCACGTGTGGTGAAATTAGCATTTTGGCATCATAACCCCTCGAGTCCCTGCATGTAGCTTCAACCTGTCGGGCGCCGGTTAGGCAGGGACCTGGGATGGCGACAGTGCACCACCGCCTCCGTGCAGTCACGGTCCGCTTTGCAGCAGTGTCCCTTGCGTTTCGGCGCTCTGAAGGTGGGCTGCCTGTAGTCAATACCTTGACGACAACGTACACTGCTTGCGCAGGGCTCCAGTGAAGCAGGCAACCACTTGATGAAGCGGAATTCCTTGGCGTGTCTCTGGCTGACACGAAAATCTCAGCGAAATCCCTCCAACCACATGAAAGGAAGGAACCCCAAGCAGGGAAATACAGGTGGGGTTCTTCATTTGATATCTTTGCAGCAGGGCATAATGCATTTCGGATTACACTCCTTCCTCAGATGCCCCTAGCTGCTGTCCCATTAGTCCGTAGTGCCCAGATTGAGTGTTCGGCAACCTTTATGGAGTTCACTGATAACACCGCCCCCACTCATGTGACCATCCGCTGAGTTGCAGTCAATATGGAACTCCAACTCCCAGAGTGCTGTATACCTGGTGTAGCGTGATGGGGGAAACAAAGGTTCAATCCTTGTGCCTGCGGGCGTTAGTCGAACTGGGCACGTGTGGTGAAATTAGCATTTTGGCATCATAACCCCTCGAGTCCATGCTCGAAGGTGTCCACCTTTGAGAAGCACGCGAACAGCAGCTTGGTTATTGTATAGGTGAGGACGGGGATCCACTCGTAGACGCCGCTCCGTAAGGGATCTGCCCGACGCGTTTCGAAGCTCCATTTGCTTCTCTTCAGGGGCTTTAACGGAAGCGGTGTGCGCAACCGCCAACCCACTTCCCCATTTTATATATAACACACCCACCGATGGGAGGCTCAAATGAGACTGTGCATTCTGGGAAGTGTGGTCCGGGAAGCACATAATCAAGTCCTGTATGGACTCCACAAGTGGGCCCGTCCTCGATTCCAAGTACGACTGCTGCTTCACTTTAGTGACCCCCAGGGTACCGGGGTGGTGCATACTCCGCGGCTGGACGGCCGCGTATAAATCCATGCTCGAAGGTGTCCACCTTTTAGTAGCACGCGAACAGCAGCTTGGTTTATGTATAGGTGAGGACGGGGATCCACTCGTAGACGCCGCTCCGTAAGGGATCTGCCCGACGCGTTTCGAAGCTCCATTTGCTTCTCTTCAGGGGCTTTAACGGAAGCGGTGTGCGCAACCGCCAACCCACTTCCCCATTTTATATATAACACACCCACCGATGGGAGGCTCAAATGAGACTGTGCATTCTGGGAAGTGTGGTCCGGGAAGCACACAATCAAGTCCTGTATGGTGGACACCTTTGAGCATTGACATATATATATATATAAATATATACACACACACACACACTAGCAGCCCGTCCCGACGTTGTCCGGGTATGAATTGCTTCCGGCCAGTAGTATATTGTTCTGTAGGATTTTGTTTTGATAGCATTTCTTATCTGTGACAGGCCTGTGAAACGCTCCGATTCACAGTGCACAGCTGATGCACTTAAGAGTGCGTGTTCAGTAGTGTGTGAACTCGAGTTTCCCTACTTTATTTTTCCTTGTAATATTATATAGCGCAAACTCGACAACATGGCATGAGCACAATTTACATTACAGAAGAACACATTCATTTGTGGTAGGCACGGGGAGACAAAGCGATTTGCCTGGAATCACAGGATGTTGAGCTGATGCCGAGATTCGAACGTAGCTCCCCAGCTCTAAAGTTCGCAATTCTAGAACTTGTGGCGGGAGGTGTGTCTAAAAGTGTATGTCGGTGCTGGCCATCAATGAGAGAGACCTGTGCATTTTTCAAATGGGTGGTGAAAAAATATGAGTATGTTGCTGGAGATGTGGGCCGCCGTGCCACCAATGTACTTACCGGGGGAGGGTAAACACCCATTATTCCGCAACTTTCTTTTCGCATACCATCACTCCGCATACTTTCATTACGAAAGTACCATGACTCCGCAATGCCATTATAAGGCATGGCATTACATTTTATATGCTTTTATCATGCATACGTTTACAACGAAATTCGTTTTAAATGCATGAATGGTAAAAGCATGTTTTTTTAATGTTTGGATAAGGTAAGTATGGGTATAGGGGTATATGTTTTGGGGTACTGAGGTATATGTTTTGGGGTGTTTGGGTATTTTAAGGGTTGAGATATAGTTTTGGGTTATGGGGTACAGGGGTAGTTTTAGGGTTTAGGGATAGGTATGGGTTTTGGGGTACAGGGGTATTTTTAGGGTTCAGGGGTAGGTTTGGGTTTTTGGGGTACAGGGGTATTTTAAGGGTTCAGGGCTTGGTTTGGGTTTTGGGGTACACAGGTATTTTTAGGGTTGAGGGCTAGGTTTGGGTTTTGGGGTACAGGGGTATTTTAGGGTTCAGGGGTAGGTTTGGGGTACAGGGGTATTTTTAGGTTTCAGGGGTAGGTTTGGGTTTTGGGGTACTGGGGTATTTTAAGGGTTCAGGGCTAGGTTTGGGTTTTGGGGTACAGGGGTATTTAAGGGTTATGGGGTAGGTTTGGGTTTTGGGGTACAGTGGTATTTTTAGGGTTCAGGGCTAGGTTTGGGTTTTGGGGTACAGGGGTATTTTTAGGGTTCAGGGGTAGATTTGGGTTTTGAGATACAGGGGTGTTTATAGGGTTCCGGGCTAGGTTTGGGTTTTGGGGTACAGGGGTATTTTTAGGGTTTAGGGATAGGTTTGTGTTTTGGGGTACAGGGTATATTTATAGGGTTAAGATGGGTTAGTGTTTAAGGGTGTTGGGGTATTTTAAGGAGTAATGGTGGGTTATGATTATGGGGTGCAGGGGTATTTAAAGGGAGCAGGGTGGGATTAGCACACGATATGAGACATGGCATGAAGGGCGGAACATACCACACGCCCCCAGCGTTTGTCACGCCCCCAGCACACGCCCACAGCACAACGCAGACACGCCCACAAGGGACTACTTTGCTACTTTGCTGGCACGGTTCTTTTACCTTTTAAATGTATATGGTGGGCGTCTGCATAGCCTATATCCTTCTGCTGCAACTGCCCTTTCCAACGCTGTATTGGGTGTTGTGATTGGTGCTGTGGTTCCTGAGATTACCCGCCTCAAAGGTTTGGGCTCTCTCTTTATTATATTAGTATGGATATATATATACTAAATACGTAAATAGAAATGAAATGGACACGGAGCAGACAGTCACTTTTCTTGATTTGTAGTTTTACATGCAAGCAACAAAGTCTAATTAAGACTCTATAGAAGACCTGTAGCATAAAAAAGTCTTATGCAATTAAAGTAGCCATTGGCCCTCCTAGATCGAAAACATTCCAATAGGTAAATGTTTCAAAGATCACACTTCACTGAAGCCAAGAAAAAAGATTTGGAAAACCGAAATATGTCTGGCTTTAAACTGTTAATTCGTCCGAATAGAGGCATTACAAATGTTATTTGCCTTTGTTAGCACATCCAATCCTGTTCGGTTTGGCAATGTTTGTTGAAATTAAAATCGGGTTCACTTAAATGCAGCTGCACTACTGTAATAATGGTGCAAGTCCACTCTGAAAAACAGCAAGGAATGTGGCCCTGCTGGCGTTTGTTTGATTAGAATGTTACTTATTTGTATAGAGCAAGTTGTGCAGATTGCTGCAGCAGACTGATCATCCATAGAGCTTTCTCACTGGTAATGTGTTTCTTCATTGTGCGAACCTGTGTGTGTTGTGTGCACTTTGGATTTTCGGCTGTTGTTGGCTTTCCAAAGCTAGGTAGTTATCATGCTGCATTTCAGGATGCTTTAGTTTCCTTTGTAAAATGATCTATCAGGCGGGATGTGTGTGTGTGTGTGGGGGGGAAGGGGGGGACAGAGAGAGGAAGTTGAGAAAGTCTCTGTGTTTTCCTTTTCAGCCCATACGCATTTCCACATGCGAGAAGGGGGAGGGGGGGTGCAGGGGTGAGCAGGAGGAGCTCGGAGTGCCTCATGGCTGTGGGTCCTCAAAATTGCCTTTATATCAGCAAAAGGAATAAAAACTGCAAACATGACAAGACTATCGAATGGGGTTGCATGTAAAAGCATGATAACATGGACGCTAATTCAAGAAAATGCCGGGGTAGCATAAGTTACATCATATGCCATTTGACCTTTAACTCCACTCACACACATTCACTGATACACACACTTTCTCTAACATAAACACGCTCACCGCAGGCACAGATTTGAAAGCATTTTTCACTTACCACAGCTGCCAGTTAGGGTGATATCCCAGCTAATTGTACTCTTTTTTTTTTTATTACATTGATAGTGAATGATATGATAAAAAAAGTATATAAAACTAGGAAAGTGGAGCCCCAACTGACATCCATAAGAACGAGCTGTCCCTGTAATCCTGGGACTGCCTGAGCTTGCCACCTTTGAGGCCAGGGTTCCCAAAAGCAATGCAGGGGTCGCAAGGGTCAAGCCAGGGTTACAGCTGCGATCCCTAAATGATGTCCATGAATCCACCTCCAACTCAGCACTTGTGTACGCGAACATTTCACACGGTCTGTGCAGACGCAGTACCACGGTGCTCCAGTGTTGCTGAGAGTCACCCTGATTTAGAAAGTACCTCACAGCCCTGAGGTCGAAAGAAAGGGCAACCAACAATCGGGAAAGAGAAGGGTGTAGAGCAGCATTTCCCAAACTGTGGGTCGGAACCTGATTTCTGGTAGGTCGAGAAAGAGCAATAAAGAAAGATGCCCTTACATTCTGTATTTATCTTGTCACCTCCACATTGTTGTTCTTCAAAGACAGAGGACAAATGTCAGGCTATGGGTTCTGACAATTTGCTGCTTCTTCTTTTAACGTGTGAATTGGTATTTACTTTTCTTTCTCTGACTGCAAAATGAGAAGAGTTTGCAAAGTGAACTATGTAACAATCTTGCTGGGGTACAGGGAGTGTGAAAGGAAAGGCACAGTAGGATGTCGTTTTTTGTGGCACACAAAATATAAATACCTTTAAATAAACTGTCCATATATTTCAGAATATATCAGCAGTTGGAAAAACAAAAATGAAGCACTTTTCTAATTCTGAAGTGTGATGGAAACAAAGATTTTAATAGGATCAAGTACACTTTTACTTAGTGATGCGCAAATTATAAAGATTCACTGAAGCCTGATTTCATCTGTGCTATATATTTTTATCTGTAAAACTGTGGTGCAGCGCAAAGTTGGCCACTCTTTACACATCACAAAAGTCTAATGAGAATGATATCTGGTGCATAAAATGAATGTGCACTTTGCACATGATTCTTACGTGACACCATGATTTCTGAAATGTTGCATCTGACAATATTTACAGAATTTAGTTTCTTACATAGAATGTTACTGATGTTGAAAGAATTATTTCTGATGTTTAACTTAGGAACTTGTCTTCACTAAATAGAGACGGGTAAATATAAATGATCTCGAAATAATTATTCGATGTTTATGAATTTTAACGTGAGCTACATTTCAAGGTTAAATGTTAGTAATAAGTGATTTACTTCAAGTCAACCTCTTCCATGTTAACATGCTTAACTGTTGAAACTCTATTCATGATTGCGAAACATTTGCTATATTGTCTGTGTAACTTATAGGGATTTTGTTATTCGTTCCCAACTATCCTTATATGTGTAGCATATTAGTGAAAGTCAAAAGGAAAGGATTATGCAATGTGTGCATTAATGTTGCATATATGTACTTTGAAATGTAGTTCTCAGTCATAATTATTATTGTGCAATTTGATCATTTACTGTGTGCTAATACAATAGGAACTAAAAGTACTAAAGAACCATTATATTTGTATATTTTTAAATGTGCACACGTATATTAAATATGCACCATTGATCCAATGCCGTAAATAAAATTTTACTCTGAAGGCCTGTATTTCTACACATTTCTAATCATAAAACCACTGCACTGCTATTTCTGCCTGCTTGACAATCTTGTAGGTGTTCTCATGCTTTGCTAGTTTAGAATAGATACATTTCTTGTAACAGGAATAAACAACAAGCACACAAGAACTGAATTCTTAACAAAGGACTATTTAACTTCGACATGTGCGTGTGAAAGGTGCTGTTCTCAAGTCAAGTGTTGGATTTTTCTCAACTGTTGTCTTCTGCAACGTGTGGACACTATGAACAATGGAGTGTCCTCTGATGATGCGTCTAGGTGGGTGTCGCCGATGAATTTTATGGATATAATATACTGTACACCCTGGCTGACTTTAGAACTGCATTCCCAGATTTCTTTTCAGAACCCTTCCTATCACCTTGGACATGAGAGCTCTTTTCAGAACTCTGCCTACTGACTCTTTTAGGACTTCCTTGCCGAACCCTTTTGGTAGAACCTTTGCAGAATTCCCCTTGAAATCTTTGCAGACTCCACCCCTTATTCCCCACTGCCCTTTGAATGGACTTTAATGTGGTTTAGACTTCAATTATCTCTTTGGGCTTTGTCTTAAGTGTGGCTTAAGCCGACACTTGTTTCTGACCCTCTGAAGACTCTTGATTGAGCTTCTGATATGCAAGTACTTACTTTACTCAGTCCCCTTTGCCTTGTCCCCTAAAATGAAATGTAATTCTTTGATTTCTGAGACTTTCTGAACTTACTAAACCATTGTACCCCTTTGAATGTGTTTGGGTTATTTAGTTTGCTAATGTATAGAAAGGATAACTTGAGATTGTTTTCTGAACATCAAATATTGATGTTAACTTGTAGCGCAGCCACTGAGCTTCTTGTCTGTTTAATTCTGGTTTGCCTTAATTTCTTTAGGAGACTAGGTATCCCTTGTTGTAATACTGTACTATTATATCGTGGTCTTGAGAGAGATCTATTTGAATTTGATTACTATCTTGTAATAAACACCCTTGAACTTGGCTACTGATTCCTGGTCCTCATTGTGTAACCAAATGATTTGCACTATTAGTAGAATGAATGAGTGGTGGGGGATACCCCAAATTCCCCCACCCCTCAGTGGGATAGAAAAGGCTCATCAGAGGACTAAGTGTAGGTAATAGAGCACCAAGAATATAAAAGAAAAGAAGTAAGTGAAGTGTGGGCCCAGAAAACGCTAGATCAACTGTTTGTCTGTGCAAATGTAGTGGACATTTCAATGGGACATTTTCTACTGCATGATTGTTTAGTAATATATGTGCAATAGTGTGATCTAATATGCACTACCATCTCATACTACACCCTTACCACTCTCCGGCTGAAAACATTTGCTACACTTTGTGTGAAATCCATATGACTTCAGTGATATACCTTTGATGTCCGCAGGCCCACTGAGAAAATTGTCCCAGCACCACTGGAGTAAAGGTGCTGAACTTTGTTCCTAAGTCCAGTTTTAATACAAACACTTGCAAGCATTCCTAAGTAAAACCCCAGGAGAACCTTTCAGTTTTTTTTCTGCTATTTTTGTGCTTCACAAAGCCATTTAAACAGAGAATGTGATCATTATATGTGATCATACACAGTCATCCCACTTGTGTATGACCTTTACACATAAATTAAGACATATGAATGTGGACTAACGTCTGCTTATTTTGGATCTGGGGAACCAGGTTCGAGTCCCAGCATTAGCTCTGAGCAAATCACTTTTAACCTCCTGTGTTTAAAATAAAATTAATTTGACCTTATGCGCCTTGTTTTAACACAAAAATAGATATGAGGCCTTACCCCATATTCTGCTGAACAAGGGGGTTTCCAAATTTGCTAAAATCACTGGTATCAACACCAACGTTTTTCAGAAACATTGATAGTCTATTTAACAGATGCTGCAGGCCAGAACCCCACTCTGAAAATTGTTCCAGCTCCAGTGAAATTCACCATCTGACACTTGTATGAGCATATCACTATCTTGGCCACAGTTCAGCAAAGACATATCGAAGGACTACACATTGCCCCTGCCTCATGTCCGCTAAAGCTAGGTGGGTCGCAAAGGTTTGTTGTTCCAAAAACATTAGGTTGTGGTTCTAAATAGTTTGGTAGTCACTGGTGTAGAGAAAGAGCAGATGTAGTTTAGTGGAAAAAGAAGGACAAGGAGAGAGTGAATGTGGAGGGAGAAGTCCAAGACAGAGAGAGAGATGCAAGAGAGGAATTAGAGAATGGAGAGAGAACGAGAAATGGCAGTGAGAGAGCACATAAGGAGATGTGAGAGAATGAGAATGGGTGATTGTTTGCAAAGCATATGATCAGCACAACTCACCAATTCATTTGACTGAAATGAGCATTCTGCAATGAAGACATTGGCTTGAACTGACCCCCTAGCTCCTGTGCTTGTGGAATAAGGAGTGGAATTGATTTTTGGCTTTGTAGCAAGGCTACAGGAGCTGACAGCAAAGTACGCATTTTTGACAAAATACAGAGAAATTAATTAAAGACCAGTTAAATGTGCTAGTAAAAAAGATTCAAAGATTGCAATAATTGTGGGTAAAATTGGCATTTTGCCAGGATGTGCAAAGCTGCGCCCAGATTCCGTGTGGCTTCAGTGGATGAGACAGCAGTGGACTTTGAACACAAGGTGTTGATGGTGAACAGCTGCGATATGGTTGGCCCTGACAATGAGGTGAAAAGGAAAATATGCCCCAAAGCCTCATTTGAAATTAATGGAAAGGATGTTTCGCTTATGATATATTCTCGATCTTTGTTCCCTATAATACCAAAACAAATGTTTGAGGACACTTGGCATAGGTAGAAATTAAGATCATCTGATGTGACCATAAAAGGCTATCGAGGGGAAGACATAGGCGTGATGAGGTTCATCTCTGCAAGGATCAAGTTTCAAGGGCGCAAAACCTGCGGCAAGGTGCATGTGGCAGAATCTGGACCCCCCATCTTGGGGTGATTTCACCAATATGACTTCCATATAATAGTGAACCCCAAAGCAATTAACCAAGTGTCTGTGGTAGAAGATAATGAGGCATTGGAAGTAGTCCCGAAGGAGCATCAAGCTGTGTTTGGAGACAAGTTGGGAAAAGCTTGAGGGTATTTGCATAAGATAGTGGTTAAAAAAAGGGCCATACCAGTCAACCATGTTGCAAGAAAGGTCCCCTTAGCCATGAGGGAGGAGGTCTAGGCAATCCTATATCAGACTATTTAGTATGGTATAATTGAAACAGTGGAGGCAGCTGAATGGATATCACCAGTGGTTATTGTAGGAAGCTGGCTCTGTATATATTACATAACAGTAAGGTATAGTGTGCACAGAGTCGAGTAGATCCTCAGAGGCTTTACAGAGGCTAAAGTAGTTAATACCTTACTCTCTTTTGTGGTAGTGTTGTTGAGCAGTTAGGCTTATCAGAGGGTTGTATTAAGTATTTGTTGTACACACACAGTCAGGAAATGAGGCACACAAAAATATTACTTTGTTACTTTTCTTTTAGAACCAGGAAGAACTCAGTTGCAGGTCAGCGCCTGTTTAAAAGGGACAATACTCTCAGGTACAGTAGGAATATGTTGCAAATAGCAATAGGAATACTTTACAGTAGTATTAGAAATACTTTGTGGTGTCAATCAACAGCAGCAATACTTAGCAATGTAGAAAATAGACACAGTGCAAATAGCAAGAAATACAATCTAAACCTATTGAAGGAAAACGGTTATGCACATTAACAGGTAAGTACACAGCTTACTATCCCAGTCTTCGGGGGGTTTGGACCAACACAGGGCTATGTTCAATGGGACATCAAGTCTAAACCACCAGCGGCACAGGGGCGGCCGGGAGCAGAGGTCAAAAGGTGGTGCCTGGAGCACAATTTAAAACAACAGTTGATGGACAGAATGTAGAACAATGTCATACACTGACCCCAGTAAAGAGATCTGGGCCAAATCCATAGTTTTTTTGCTCACCATGCCATTCCAGTTTGAACCCAGCCATATGCAAATCAGTCTTGACCCTGTGCCCCATGGGAACAGTCCAGCCCGAATTGCTAAGCCAGGTCCTCCCTGGACTGGAAACAAACATCCTAGGACCGATTTTGGGCTTTCAGCCCTCATCGGCCAGGATAGCTGATTCCAGTGGCATGGAGAGCACGGGACTCACGTCCAAGCATACCCGTCCCACTCGCCGTGACAAATGCAAAAACAACAGTTGATGAACAGAATGCAGAACAATGTCATACACTCACCCCAGTACAGAGATCTGGGCCAAATCCGTCGTTTTTTTGCACACCATGCCATTCCAGTTTGAATCCAGCCATATGCAAATCAGTCCTGACCCTGTTCCCAATGGGAACAGTCCAGCCCGAACTGCCAAGCCAGGTCCTCCCTGGACTGGAAACAAGCATCCTAGGACCGGTTGCAGGCTTTCAGCACTCATCAGCCAGGATAGCTTGATTCCTGTGGTATGGAGAGCACAGGACTCACATCTGAGCATACCCGTCCCACTCGGGGTGACAAATGCAAAAACAACAGTTGATGAGCAGAATGCAGAATAATGTCATACACTCACCCCAGTACAGAGATTTGTGCCAAATCCATCGTTTATTTGCTCACCATGCCATTCCAGTTTGAGCCCAGCCATATGTAAATCAGTCTTGACCCTGTGCCCCATGGGAACAGTCGAGCCCGAACTGCTAAGCCAGGTCCTCCCTGGACTGGAAACAAGCATCCTAGGACCGATTTCGGGCTTTCAGCCCTCATCAGCCAGGATAGCTTGATTCCAGTGGCATTGAGAGCACAGGACTCATGTCTGAGCATACAGGTCCCACTCGGGGTGACAAATGCAAAAACAACAGTTGATGATCAGAATGCAGAATAATGTCATACACTCACCCCAGTACAGAGATCTGGACCTAAATCCATCGTATTTTTGCTCACCATACCATTCCAGTTTGGACCCAGCCACATGCCAATCAGTTTTGACCCTGCACCCAATGGGAACAGTCCCGCCCGAACTGCCAGGCCAGGTCCTCCCTGGACTGGAAACAAGCATCATAGGACCGGTTTCAGGCTTTCAGCCCTCATCAGCCAGGATAGCTTGACTCCAGTGACATGGAGATCCTTTAGATGTCTGGAAATCTTCACCGGAGCCGGTCGCGGTCGGGGGGACCCTTCTTGCTGAGGCTGCAGGCTTCTTTGTGTAGTTGTGAGAAAGTGAGTTCCTGTTGCAGTACCTCCCACTTTTTGCCTGATACCTGATGCACTTTTCTTAGGTGTGCCCTGGGTCCCTGCCAATCAGGTACCCAGGGCCTGTGTTTCCTCCCTAAACACTATACTAAAGCCTATACCCAATTTGCATCTCTGGCCACATATCAGCCCCATGTAAATGGTACCCTAGCTACCCAGGACATTGTGACCAGAGAAGACCCCTAAGGGCTGCAGCACTTATTGTACCACCCTTAGGGGCCCTGTACCTTGACACCCACACACTGCCTTTGGATGCTGAGTGTCTAGGTGCAGAACTAAACAAAGAGTCGACATGGCACACATCCCTGAGTGCCATGCCCACAACCCCACTGTCCTGGCATACATCAGCCACCCCTCGGGCTGGGTGCCCTATGCAAGTGGTGTGGGCACGGGTGCATGAGCCCTGTGCCCCTACAGTACCCAGGGCCATTCCTGGGCATTGTAAGTACAGTGATGCCATTAAGAGTATATGGTGCTGGGAGGTTGTCATTACGAACGCCACAGCACCATAATGGCTACACTGAACACTGACAAGTTTGATATCAATCTTCTCAGCACATTAAACCCACACTGATGCCAGTGTGGGATTTAATGTAGAATGCACTACAGAGGGCATCTTAGAGATGCCCCCTGAAACCTAACCTACAATCCACGTCTGGGCTGAGTGGCTGCAGAGGTTGCCACACAGCATACATGTTGCTGGACCCCTGGGTGGAGAGCCCCCGCTCTCCTGGGCCTTCAACAATGCACATCCTGGGCGAGGTGCTTTGTCTCCTCCCCCAGGATGGACAGGGGGAAGCTTCAAAGGCATGCAGCCGTTGAGAGCTTCCCCAGACCATTTGCTGTACCCAGCAACTGGCCCACACCCGTTCTACCCCCACTCTGGCGGGAAGACTGGCGGGAAAAACTACATCAGGAAGGGGGGGTGCCAACCTTTGCCAACTCCACCCGTCAGGTGGAGGAGGCGAGGTGAAGCACGACCCCGGGCTCCGGCCATCTTGTAGATGGGGAGCCCTGCCCAATCCCAGCTAGACTCCTGCCCCCCTCCCACAGGAGAGGAGTGGGCTAGGGGGTGTACCAACCCCAGGACTGGGACCCATTGGTCCCTGCCCTACCTGTAACGCCCCTAAATTTAGTATTTAGGGGCTCCCTGAACCTTCCTTCCCCAGATCCCGATACCAAAACAAGAAAGAAGAAAAAGAAGACCTGCCGTGCAGCTGCTAAGAAGAGGAAGACACAACTGATTTGGCCCCAGCCCTACCGGCCTGTCGACCCTCGAACCTGCTCCTGCTAAACCCCGGCGTCTACAGTGGTCAGCAACCTCAAAAACCCGGAGGACCTGACTGCCTTGTGACTCTGACTACCTGGGTCTCCCACGAGCAGTGGTACTGCTCAAAGCAAGTAACAAGCCCTGGCATCAGCCCAGAACTGTGAACCCTGCACACTCTGCACCCGCCAAGCCTGGCCTGTGCTGGAGTGAACCAAGACCCTGGGGACATCCCCCCGGCGATTCTGACTCAGAATCCAGTGCCCAAGGACCCTCCTCGACGACCCGAACGACACCTGCAGCCTCAGGACAAAGGACCCCTCTGACCGTGACCAGCAGGGGGTAAGATTTCCTGACCTCAAAAGACACCCCTGCACCCGGCGCCCCACAGCCCCCTGTGCCCAACTCCTGGGTGCCTACCTATCCTCGAAGTGTTGGTCGCTCCTGAAGATCCCCTGTCCCCGAGCCTGCAGCCTTTGTTCCCTTTTCAAGATCCTCATTGGATAACATTGAGCGCCCGACGGCTCAAAAGCACCCTGCACCCAGCCGCCCGAGTGCCCCTGGCAGTGCAACCTGTACCCTATTCTACTTCCCCATTTGCCCTGAGCAAGTGACCAGGAGCCCAGCTCCCACAGCCGCGTGGCCTGATAGCCAGCAGCCACCAACCAAAGGCCCCCTGCCTCTCATTGGATAACATTGGGCCTAACTACCCCTGCACCCGGCCGCCTCTGTGCCGCTGAGGGTGTACTAACTGTACCTACCTGACCTTGGGGGACCCCTGAGTCTGAGCCCAGAACCTTAACTTCACCAGTCGAGTACTCACCTGAAAGCCGATGACTCACTTTCCTGCCATTGGATAACATTGACTGGTTTGACTCGAAAAATCTTTTAAGTGTGAAGTTTTGAAACCTTAAAATATTCATCTAAAATCAGCCGAATAACGAATTTCGAATTACTCACCTGGGATCAGGAGAGAAGCCAGTACTGTACCTTGTAGCCCAGTACTGAACCACAAAAGTAATCACAACCGTGTCTGTTAGTAATCTAAATTTCTGCCATGGGAAACCATTAACTGTTTTTCTATGAAATTTCTTTTAAGTGTGAAGTTTTGAAAAATGAAAATATTGATATAAAATCAGCCAAAGTCCGAATTCGAAAGTACTCACCTGTGATCAGGGGAGAAGCCAGTACTGTACCTTTCAGCCCAGTACTTAACCGCAAAAGTAATCCCTAGCGGGTTTACTAGTAACCTGTATTTTCTCCATAGGAACCCATTGTCTGCTTTTCTATGAAATTTCTTCTAAGTGTCTACTTTTGAAAACTGCAAATATTCTTTAAAAATTGTACAAAATACTGAAACGCAATTCCTACCTGTTTTGAGTTAAGCCCCCAGTGCTGGCCCTAGGAGACTAGTGCTGGGTTACAAAAGTAACTTGATCATACTTACCTGCAACCTGAATTTCTTCTCATTGAATAACATGGTCAGATTTACCTTGAAAAGTTTCTAAGTGTGAACTTTTAAAACAGCTTTATATTCCTGAAAATCCCTCACAGTAACTAAAACGTTTTTGCTAATCTGGTTTCAGCTTAGACCCCAGGACTGAATCTTAGATCTAGTCCTGGAATTACCAAAGTAATCCATAGAGTAATCAACTGTACTTATCTATGAAAAACCCATTGAGCTCAATGCTAGACTGTGTTTCAGAACTGTGTTGCTTACTGTTTGTACTGTAACTACTGTGTGCACAACCTTTATTGCTTCCTTGCAAAGTAACTAAATGAGAATACTCATATCGAGAAAAGTATATTTTTATAACTGTTGGTTCTAAAAATAAAACAACTATATCTTTGGATATACAAACAATTGGCCTGGAGTTCAGTCCTTGAGTGTGTGAAACCTTTTGCTGACTGAGTGTGTACAACAAATGCTTTACACTGTCCTCTGGTACTGCCGGTATACAACCTTTACCACGCAACTTTTACAACGACCTACCATTACCACGCAATTTTTACAACGCAGGATCCATTACAACGCATACCATTACAACGTAAGTATTGGTAAGTATATCATTTTATCAAAAATATTATAAGTTTGGGTTTTTGGGTAAAGGGGTATTTTTAGGGTTCAGGGTCAGTTTTGGGTTTTTGGGCAAAGGGGTATTTTTAGGGTTCAGGGTCAGTTTTGGGTTTTTGGGCAAAGGGGTATTTTTAGGGTTCAGGGTCAGTTTGGGGTTTTTGGGTAAAGGGGTATTTTTAGGGTTCAGGGTCAGTTTTGGGTTTTTGGGTAAAGGGGTATTTTTAGGGTTCAGTGTCAGTTTTGGGTTTTTGGTTAAAGGAGTATTTTTAGGGTTAAGGGTCAGTTTTCAGTTTTTGGGTAAAGGGGTATTTTTAGGGTTTATGGTCAGTTTTCAGTTTTTGGGTAAAGGGGTATTTTTAGGGTTTAGGGTCAGTTTTCAGTTTTTGGGTAAATGAGTATTTTTAGGGTTTAGGGTCAGTTTTCAGTTTTTGGGTAAAGGGGTATTTTTAGGGTTTAGGGTCAGTTTTCAGTTTTTGGGTAAAGGGGTATTTTTAGGGTTTAGGGTCAGTTTTGGGTTTTTGGATAAAGGGGTATTTTTAGGGTTCATGGTCAGTTTTGGGTTTTTGGGCAAAGGGGTATTTTTAGGGTTCAGGGTCAGTTTTGGGTTTTTGGGTAAAGGGGTATTTTTAGGGTTCAGGGTCAGTTTTGGGTTTTTGGGTAAAGGGGTATTTTTAGGGTTTAGGGTCAGTTTTGAGTTTTTGGGTAAAGGGGTATTTTTAGGGTTCAGGGTCAGTTTTGGGTTTTTGGGTAAAGGGTACAGGGTAAAAATTAAATATAATTAAATTTAAATTACATTAAATTAAATTGATTACATTAAATTAAAATAAATTAAATTAATTAAATTAAATTAAATTAAATTAAATTAAATTAATTAAATTACATTAAAAAAAATATTA
Organism: Lissotriton helveticus; assembly: GCF_964261635.1. Taxonomy (NCBI): domain Eukaryota; kingdom Metazoa; phylum Chordata; class Amphibia; order Caudata; family Salamandridae; genus Lissotriton; species Lissotriton helveticus. The sequence continues at coordinate 1,505,414,651 of NC_136069.1, read as the reverse complement.
TATACTTACCAAAACTTACGTTGTAATTGTATGCGTTGTAAAGGTATATGCGTTGTAAATACATGCGTGGTAATGGTACTTCGTTGTAATGGATCCTGCGTTGTAAAAATTGCGTGGTAATGGTAGGCGTGGTAAAAGTATGCGTTGTAACGTCATACATCCGTACTGCCTAACTGCTCGACCAAGCTACCACTTTGGAGAGTAAGGTCGGTTCTGACTTTAACCTCTGTTATACCTCTGGTGTTGGTGGACTCTATACACACTGTACTTCCTTCTAGTCCACTATATATAGAGCCACTTTCTCACAGTAGTCCAGGAGAAGTCAGACACCAATGGCTTCGAGGTCAGGATCGCTGGGCGACTTTACTGGACAGATGGGCAATTCAGTCTCGGTCCATGGGCATCGGGTGCAGGGTGGGAAGGACTCGCAGTTCCAAAAGGCAAGGGAGTCCTTTGTTTCTTTGTGGACAGGGTCGCTGTCCTTAGGAGTTCTTGGTTTTTAGGGAAGACAGGCAGTCCTCCCAGGTTTCTGGAGGTCACTGGTCCTGCAGGGCGAGTCACAGAAGGTTTCTTTGAGGGCTTCAGACAGGTCGGTAAGGCTGAGGCCAAGTCAGTTGTCTTCTGGAATCTTCACTGCTGCACGGCTCTCCTGTCCTCTTCTCATTTAGGTCACCAGAAATCTGAGCTTCAAGGTTCAGATGTCCCCTAAATATTCAATTTAGGGGTGTTACAGGTACTGGCAGGTAGGAGTCAATGGGCTACTTACCTTTAGGATAACTACACCCTTTGTATGTCTTCTCCCTCTAGGGAGGGGGCCTACCCAAATCCTAAGGGCTAAAATCCTTCCATCCAGTATGGAGGATTTTCTAAGGGGCGGGACACCTTAGAGGTGTTCCTGGCTGAGAGGGACACACCTCTCCTGATTAGTAATTTTCCCACCGACCTTGCCACCAAATGTGGGGCTTGGTCGGGGGGCGGGCATTTCCACTAACTGGAGAGGCTCTGGATAGCATAACAAAGGGAAGGTAGCCTTTGAGGCTCACTGCCCTTGAATGCTGTTCCTGATTGTGGATAGGTGTGAAACACCTCCAGCTAGAGCAGGCTTTGTTTCCACCTCAGGGGGGTCAGAAACATGTCTGAAGTAGCAGGCTGGTGCAGACCAGTCAGCTATACCCTAGAGAGTTGGTTGTTTTTCATGGAGCATCTCTAAGATGCCCTCTGAGTGCATTTGGCAAAAAATCCAACACTGGCATCAGTGTGGGTTTATTATGCTGAGAGGTTTGATACCAAAAGCATTCAGTAATGCTATAATGGACCTGTGGAATTTGTAATGACAACCTCCCAGCCCATGTACTCAATATGGCTTCACTGCACTTACAATATCTGAGAATGGACTCAGACACTGTAAGGGAATATTGCTCATGCAGCTATGCCCTCACCTGTGGTACAGTGCACTCTGTCTCAGGGCTGTAAGGCCGTTAGAGGGGTGACTTACCTATGTCACAGGCATGGTTTGTAGGCATGGCACACAGGGATTTGTGCCATGTCGACTTGTCAGTTTTAGCTGCACCAAAACACTCAGTCTGCTATGGCAGTCTATATTTGTTTGGTGAGTTTGTTTATCACCAGCAAGGTTGTGTTTCAATTCAACAGGCTGCCATTTGGCTTGTCGTCAGCAAGAAGTTATGTTCAAAGATTACTTTCAAACGTTTGGTCTCATGTTAAAAGGTTTGTCTTTTTCCAGGATGATGACTTATTCTTTGGGGATAGCAATACTGTTCACAATGAAATGTTGAAGGAAGTGATGACACATTTTGCCAATGCAGGGTTAACATTACTTAAGGGAAAGTGCAAGTTTTTGGTACAGGAAGTTGAGTTCTTACGTTATTTGATTTCTGGAGCTGCGGTTAAGCCTAAGCTGAATTTGGTGAGTGGAATTGTGAATGCTGAAGTGCCGAATGACAGAGATAAATTGCAATCATTTATAGAACTAGTGGAGTATTATGCCAAATGTGTTTGGGATTTCGTTCACAAAGCAGAGGCCTTAAGGGAATTGTTGAGGAAAGGGAGAAGATTTTTTTTTGAGGAAAGTTCAATAATTAGCATTCATTGAGATAACATACAATATTACCAATACCAAAGTTTTGGTATTATTTGGAGTGAGCTTAAATACTATACTTGCCTTTGACAGCAGTGCGGCTGGCATTGGAGCAGTGCTCTCAAATGCATGGAAGCTGAGAGAAGATAGTGGCATTTGCATCCATTCGTTGACCGTGTTGAGAGGAACTATTCTGTCATTGAGCAGAAGGCATTGGCTATAGCCTGGGCCACAATGTACTTCAGAACAATTATTTTGGAGACTAGAGTGGTATTAAGAACTGAGCACAAGCTGTTACTCAAGGTGTTTGGGCCATCAGATGCTAAGAATTGTTCCGGACATTTGGCAAGACTGGAAGTAAGTGTACAAGAGTATGACTCTAGTGTGGAATAAGTTCCTGGATGAAAAAGCAGGATGGCTGACTGTTTATCACATTTACCAGACAAGGTTGCTAAGGAGTGTGAGTTGAGAACTGAAGGACTGGTAGCAGGTGTTAAAGATTCCACGGAAGGATTGGAGGGCATTATTTTTAAAGTAGATTGGACATTGGCAATGGAGGAAGATGATACTTTAAGTTGCGCTTTCATGAACCAGGTTTGAGAGAAAACTGTTCTCCCATGATTTTCCTGTAGATATTATGGAAGGTGTTCAAGAAGCTAAAATGAGAGCTCATAGTCTATAAGTTCACACCTTCTTCCTCAGTGATGTGAGAATAAAGTCTGATAATCTGAGTAAAGCATGTACTTAAAACATCAGCAGCATGTCAATTGATTGCACAGTGTTCTACTGTAGCATCCCCACAGTGCTATAATGAACAAAACATTCTAAATGTATGACAAAAGTGTGGCCCACCTGAACGCCATCTTTATGAATCAAAATTGTAAAACTTAAATAATTTCCTACAGGGTATATTGCAGTAAACTAACAAATAAGGGGGTTCTTTTTTGTCATAAAAGTTATGGTTTGTGATCTAGAAATCTAAAATGAGGACCCAATTTTTATGAGTTCTCAAATATCTTCTGCATCCATATCAGTAAAACAGTCTGAGATGGAGACTAAAACATGTACTGTCAACACCAGCAGCAATCTGTCAGTTAAATCTCTATTGATCAACTGTATGATCACCACAGAGTTCTGATGAACCACTAGAGTGCTAACATTTTGTTTTCAAGATGAAAGTGAGGCACTTCTGACCCCCATTTTGTTGGAATAGGAGCTTCTCAATGTAAAGAATTTCCTGTGGCGCAGGCTGAGGTAAACTAACTTTGAGATGTTAATGCAGGTATTAAACCAGTGGGTTAAACATGTGACGGGAGGTATGGGTTTTCAGTAATTTGAGGTATAACATATTTTTAATGGAAAAAAAATATTTACAGCAAGAGAGAAATTTCTGAAAAAGTAGAGCATCATCTTTCCCCATCTATTTACTCAGTCTGCATATCTTCTAAGTCGGGACCCCACGAGAGTAGGTCCCACCAAACCCAGTTAACTCCTTGACAAAAGGATGACGACGCCTTCTGCGGTTTCCAAATTTTATTGTCTGCCACTATCAAACGCATTTCAACTGCACAGCAGTCTTGCTCACTGAGTTCTCTGCTTCTTATTTTGCATAATTTATTTGACACTTTAAGCCTTAAAGGGCATTGTTTTGACTTATACTGGGTGCTCCCTTGTGTCTGGACAAAGTTATAACTCCCAGAAGAGCTCTAAGGAGAGCACAACACACCAGGGATTGCTTTTATGCATTCCAGGTTGGCTTGGATGGTATTTTACCAGTCCAAAGCTGTAATACTGTCCTGGAGGGGTAAAAGACTTTTCTCATTTTACCACTCGGCATGGATTGCACTTTGCTAATCCTATGCTTTAAGATGTTGCTGTCTAAATGGTAAAAGCCTTTGTCCCTTTCTTTCTCGGCACGGAAGGCATTGTGCTAATCCTTAGATTAGAAACTTTGCTAGAAAAACAAGCGTTTGAGGTGAGCAGATAAAGAGTGTTAATGTTAATGAGATTTCTAAAGCGCGCGAGTACCCAGGGGTGTCTTGACGCTAAACTGGAACACAAACCCTGAAGAGAATTGGAAAGGGGTGGGGATTCATTTATAAATAACCAAGTTTTCAATTCTTTTCTGAAGCAGAGGAGAGAGTTAGCCTCTCTCATATGTGCAGGGAGTGTATTCCATAACTTGGCCGAGCAGTAGGCAATACTACGGCCTCCCCCAACTCGCAGTTCAGATTCATGGTACCAACATTATTCTGGCATTAGTAGATCTTAACTGTCTGCCTGGGTGGTACCTTGAGAAGAGGTTTTTCAAAGGTATCTGTCCTATCCTATTCACTGCTTCCTTAAGGGATAGAAAGAGGCTAAGACTGTAGCGTTAATTTGTTGGGAGTAGGTGAGTTTGCTGTCTATAAGCACTTCGAGACTTTTGGCCTTCTCAACTGGATTTAGGGCTGTCCAATTTCGGCCGGCCACCATAGTCCATCCCCTTTCGGTTGACGATTACCAAAGATCACCACTTCTGTTTTGTCCGAGTTCAGCTTTAGACAATGTCTTCCCATGCAGTAGCTGATTTCCCTCATGCATTTTTAGGTCTCGTGACCTACAATGCGCGCAAACGCATTGAGGGAGCGAGAATTCAAGTGCTCAAAATCCTTGTGAAACCACGGGCTTTTTGCTGCGGTTTTCATGAAGTTCACGTGGCCACAGGCACGCGCTTTTGGGCCATAAACTTGCTTTTCTCCTCCCCCTCCCCAGCCAGCATCCCCCAGGCCGTAGCAGCACTCCTCCCACTGCACTCGGCCCCTGCTGCTTCACACCGTGTCGCATTTCTCCTCCCCCCTCCCCTTCTCTGCCTTCCCTCCGTCTTTGGATTGTTGCCACCGAGCTGCTCCGCTGCCACACAGATGCTTAGTGTTCGGCTGATCTAATTAAGCTGTGCAGGTTGGGATTGTAGTTTGCATCAGCAGCGTCCGGTGCGAACTCTTAGATAAGAAAGTGCCACTTTCTGCATCATGTATGTTAGCTCTGGCTCCTTGAGAAACCAGTGGCCATTTGTCACTGCCAGATTAAAAATAGACCCAACTCTCAGCCTTGCACGATTTATATTTAAAAAAGCACGCATAACTCTGCGGGTTAATTACATTGCCGCAGCATTGTATGAAACTGCACAGGGCGGGCTTGTTACTCAATCATCTCCCAGGATTCGTTTTGCCAACAGCCACTTCATGCACGCCCCACTCCCCCTACTCCTCCCTCAAAGCAAGACATTTCCCAAAGCCACTTCACGCGCTCCGCAGGTCATAAACCGGCCCATCTGCTCGTGAAACAGCCCCCCTCCCAGTGCTGCCTGTCCTTCTTCAAAGGCAGCTTGTAACCCGAGCTGCCTTCTGCCATTGCATTCTGAACTCTTTTTAAACACTCAATCATGCCACCACCCCGTCTTGTGCGCTGGTCGCCCTTCATGTTTTATGCACTTTTGTTTTAATTCCCCCCCCCTTACTTTTGTACCACCACTTCAAAGTTGTCAGAATGCTGACTCGAATCCAGTTCCCCTGCATGAAAGTCGCCCGCTCCAGCCATTACGCCAGAGCCTCTTCATTGCCCAGTTCTGCCTGATCAACCCCCCACCCCCTCCCAAATCACAGGCATAACGGGATCAGCATTTTCGTGAAGGTCACTTTATCCACTGTATAAGGAGGAAGCTCTTCAGATGGGCGGAGTTGTGAATAGTTCACCTCATTGCCCGCGGACCACTGATCAGCTGTCTACTCCTCATGACCAGGGAACCGTGCTTAATGTTTCAGCTTAGCGCCCGTTTTTATGTAAACACAGGTAATACAAACAATGGCAGCTGTAGCATTATTTTCACAGCAGGCACCCGCTCCCATAACTCGTTTTTTAAAATTTACATTAAATCATGGCTGCAGGAGTCTTCTTGTGCGCCGCTGAACCAAGTCGTTTTTTTAATACACAATCATGGTAGCACCGTCTTGTGCGCTGGTCGCCTTTCATGTTTTATGCACTTTGTTTTAATTTCCCCCCCTTACTTTTGTACCACCACTTCAAAGTTGTCAGAATGCTGACTCGAATCCAGTTCCCCTGCATCAAAGTCGCCCGCTCCAGCCATTACGCCAGAGCCTCTTCATTGCCCAGTTCTGCCTGATCAACCCCCCACCCCCTCCCAAATCACAGGCATAACGGGATCATCATTTTCGTGAAGGTCACTTTACCCACTGTATAAGGAGGAAGCTCTTCAGATGGGCGGAGTTGTGAATAGTCCACAATACCTTGGATGTTGCCCCAGTGCTTAATTTGTAAAATATTAAGCGCCAGGACTCTGACCAATTTTGATGTATACATTATTCCTAAACAACTGTTCTACTCATCTCTAAATTAGATGAGCAGTGCCACCAAATGGTAGACTGTTCTAAGTATGGTGTTGACCATTAGATGCCAGTGCCGAGAGCACCGATGTTCCCACTGATTAAACAAAAGAGCTCATGTTACAGAGGTCAACACTGGCACCACGTGAGGCTCTGCTTTGTTTCCAGTTTTTTACTGCACAAACCCGATCAAAGTCATTTCGCTGGAAACACACACTACGTTAAATTGCTCATATTAACAATGGCCAGTTCATAAAATTCAACTACAGTTTATATATTGCTGACTTTTCAGCAATTCACAATATTTTCAGCCTTTTCATTGTAAGTGGTTTCTGCCAGGCGTTCCCAGAAATACTCACATTTGTGTCACTCTGTACTTGTATACACTTCTGCTAAAATTTGATGTAACATGCATTTGTAAATGTTTCTGTACTAAAACGTATTTTTTCCCTTTAGAGAAATGGCCACTCCTACGCCTCTGCCACTTGTTAGGATGTTCCCTCCCCACTCGCCGCCTCAAAATAGATTCATTACTGCCTTTCACATTGCTATAGCTAAACCTTTTTCTATATGAGTATCATCCTGCAAAAACATTCAGGACTAGCAAACGGGTGCCTGGTGACCAACTTTTAAAGTTTTTTAAAATCCACCCTCCAACTCCAACTCCACCCTCCAACTCCAACTCCACCCTCCAACTCCAAATCCACCCTACAACTCCAAATCCACCCTACAACTCCACCCTCCAACACCAACTCCACCCTCCAACTCCACCCTCCAACACCAACTCCACCCTACAACTCCAACTCCACCCTCCAACACCAACTCAACCCTCCAACTCCACCCTCCAACTCCACCCTCCAACACCAACTCCACCCTCCAACTCCAACTCCACCCTCCAAATCCACCCTCCAACTCCAAATCCACCCTCCAACTCCAAATCCACCCTCCAACTCCACCCTCCAACTACACCCTCCAAATCCACCCTTGCCAATAGGTCTCGCAGTAGGAAAGTTGGAGCTATTACAATTGCAAATAACAATGCCTTTTATTTTTGTTTTCATTTTAAAAACATAAAGGGCTTTGTTATTTGCAATTGTAATAGCTCCAACTTTCCTATTGCGAGACCTATTGGCAACGCCAGTGCTTGTTTAAACTGCATTGCCGGAGATAATGTGTTTTTGTATGCCGCGACCACAATCTGGGTGTCGTCGGCATAAGATGTCAATTTGAAACTGAACTGTTGTATAAAGAGTGCTAATTATGATGCGTAAACATTAAACAATGATGGACTTAGAGAAGAGCCATGCGGGACCCCGCATGGCAATACGTATGAAGTTGCCTGAAACTGATCGAAGGACACTGTCTGTTTTCTGTCCTTCAAGAACGATGATAACAAGGAAAGAGCATGGTCCTTAACCCCTATGTGTTCAAGACGTTGAAGCAGTGTATCATGGTGCACGGTATCAAAGGCCGCTGACAAATCGAGGAGAATCAGCACAGCAGCTCCACCCTTGTTCAAGTTCAAGTTCGAGCATTTGTATAGCGCACTACTCACCCAGAGGGTCTCAAGGCGCTTGGGGAGGGGATCATTATTTGTCGAATAGCCATGTTTTAAGTTCTTTTCTGAAGGAGATGTGGTTTTGAGTAAGGCGGAGGTGAGTGGGGAGTGAGTTCCAGGTCTTGGCAGCAAGGAATGAGAATGATCTGCCACCCATGGTGGATCTTCGGATGCGCGGGACTGCGGCGAGGGCTTGATTGGACGATCTTAGTTGGCGGGTGGGTTTGTAGAATGACAGTCGAGTGTTGAGGCATTCGGGTCCTAGATTGTAGAGGGCTTTGTGTGCGTGGGTGAGAAGGCGGAAAGTAATTCTTTTGTTGACGGGAAGCCAGTGGAGGTCTTTTAAGTGTCCGGAGATGTGATCTTGGCGAGAGTCGTCTAATATGAGTCTTGCTGATGCGTTTTGGATGCGTTGGAGTTTTTTCTGTAATTTTGCTGTGATTCCGGCGTAGAGGGTGTTTCCATAATCCAGTTGACTCGTGACCAGTGCGTGGGTGACAGTCTTTCTTGTCTCGAGGGGGATCCAGCGGAAGATCTTTTTGAGAATGCGAAGTACGTTGAAGCAGGAGGATGAGACTGCGTTGACTTGTCTGGACATCGAGAGAGAGGAGTCTAGGATGAAGCCGAGGTTACGTGCATGGTCTGTGGGAGTGGGTGCTGAGCCCAGTGCGGAGGGCCACCAAGAGTCGTCCCAGGCAGAGGGGGAAGATCCTAGGATGAGCACCTCAGTTTTGTCTGAGTTGAGTTTTAGGCGGCTATGTTTCATCCATTCGGCTACTTCTTTCATGCCTTCGTGAAGATTGGTTTTGGCTGTGTTGGGGTCTTTGGTGAGGGACAGGATTAACTGGGTGTCGTCGGCGTAAGATATGATGTTGAGGTTGTGTTGACGCGCGATGGAGGCGAGAGGACTCATGTAAACGTTGAAGAGGGTGGGACTGAGTGAAGATCCTTGTGGTACGCCACAGATGACTTCAGTGGCCTCTGAGTTGAATGGGGGAAGTCGAACTCTTTGAGTTCTCCCAGTGAGGAATGAGATGATCCAGTCCAGGGCTTTTCCTTGTATGCCGATGTTGCTGAGGCGTTGTATAAGGGTGCTGTGGCAGACTGTGTCGAAAGCGGCAGAGAGGTCGAGTAGAATGAGGGCCACAGTTTCTCCGTTGTCAAGTAGTGTTCGGATGTCGTCAGTCGCTGCGATGAGGGCGGTTTCGGTGCTGTGTTTGGCTCGAAACCCAGATTGAGATGGATCGAGGGAGTTGTTGGATTCAAGGAATGCGGCGAGTTGGCTATTGACGGCTTTCTCAATGACTTTGGCCGGGAATGGGAGGAGGGATATGGGTCGGTAGTTTTCGAGTTCCGAGGGGTCTGCTGTGGGTTTCTCCAGGAGGGCGCTGAGTTCGGCGTGTTTCCAGCTATCTGGAAAGGTGGCAGAGTTGAACGAGCAGTTAATGACGTCACGGAGATGGGGTGCGATGATGGAGTCAGCTTTGTTGAAGATGTAGTGGGGGCAGGGGTCGGTTGGCGAGCCAGAATGGACTGAGTTCATAAGGCGGGTGGTATCTTCAGTGGTGAGTGGGTTCCAATTGCTAAGGATGTTAGTTGGCGTATTAGGATCTGAGGGGGGTGGGGAGGGCTGATCGCTGGGGGTGTTCTCGAAGCTGTTGTGGATGTCGGCTATTTTGTTGTGGAAGAAGGAGGATAGCGCATCGCAGAGGTCTTGGGAGGGAGTGATGTCGTTAGATGCTGCGGTGGGATTGGTGAATTCTTTGACGATGTTGAAGAGTTCCTTGCTGTTGTGAGAGTTGTTATCGAGACGATCCTTGAATGCTGATTTTTTGGCGGCTCAAATCAGTTGGTGGTGTTTGCAGGTGGCTGCCTTGAGGGTGGCCATGTTGCCGGTGGTAGGGTTTTTTCTCCATGTTTTCTCCAGGGTGCGGCATAGCTTCTTGGATTTTTTAAGGTCATCGTTGAACCAGGGAGCCTTTTTGTTGGCTGATTTGATCTGGTGCTTTTTCAGGGGTGCTAATTCGTCCGCGCTGAGGGTGATCCATTGCTTGAGATTGGTGGCCGCTTGGTTTGGGTCCAGTGAGAGGGTGGGAGGGTTTTGGTTGAGTGATGTGAGGAGTTGGTCGGAGGTGATTTTGTTCCAGTTTCTTCGAGGGGTAGGTTGTGGGCGGTTGTGGTTCAGGGTGGTTTTGTAGCTGAAGTGAACACAGCTGTGGTCCGTCCAATGGAGAGCTGTGGTGCGATCGAAGGTGATATGCTTGCTGGAAGTGAAGATAGGGTCGAGTGTGTGTCCGGCAGCATGGTGGGGGTGTCAACAAGTTGTTTGAGTCCGAGGTTGGTCAGGTTGTCTAGAAGGGTGGTGGTGTTGATGTCGTGTTTGTTTTCAAGGTGGTAGTTGAGGTCTCCTAAAAGAATGTAGTTCTCGGAGGCGAGGGCATGTGGGCTGACGAAGTCCGCGATGTCATCGCAGAATTGAGTGCGGGTGCCTGGGGGCCTGTAGATGAGGTTGCCTCTAAATGTGGTCCTGGGGTCGGTGTGGATCTGGAAGTGGAGATGTTCGGCTGTTGCAAGATTATCGTCGGAGCTGGTCGTGATTTTGATGGTGTTCCTGTGGATGATGGCGATGCCTCCTCCTGTTTTTTTATTGGTGCGGTCTTTCCGGATAATCTTGTAAGCGTCCGGTATGGCTATGGCGATGTCGGGTGCTGAAGATGTGTTCATCCATGTTTCTGTCAGGAAGGCGATGTCAGGTGATGCAGTGTCGAGTAGGTCCCAGAGTTCAGTGGCGTGTTTGTGGACCGAGCGGGTGTTAAGCAGGATGCACTTCAGGCGGTTGTAGTCGGAGTTGTGTGTGGAGGGAGTGGGTTTGGTGAGGGTCCTGAAGCAGTAGTACTTGCAGGAGAGGCAGGCGAATGGGCCGTGGGTGCGTCCTGGGGTGGCTTGGCAGCATTGTGGTGTGCGTCCGGGGTTGAGGGCATGGAGAGTTGCGGCATCATATGTGGTTTTAGTGGGTTGGGAATGGCGGGGACCAGGGGGGCAGGCGCTGGGCGCGGTCCAGGCGCGGACGGGCGCAGACGGGCTTACCTTTGGCGCACCTTCGGCGCGCATGGGGCGCGTCCGCTGCGCATGAGCGCTGCGCGCAAAAGCATCTGTCATAAGTGGATAGTGGAGGGGGAGGGGCGAGGGAGGGGCCGCAGGGAGGTGTGATCGGGGTGGAGGGGCGGGCTGGCAGTCACAACAAACAAAATGTCCGCAAAACACAGCGCAAACACGACGATATCGGCACAAGTAGAGAATTAATTTAGAAAAGTGGGCATAGGCACATGTAAACTTAGAAGCAGGCAGACCCAACAATAGTGAATAGCGCGGCAGGCAAACTAGTCTTAACTCGCGCTACAGGGAAGAATATCACTCGCGCGATGTGGGCTAAGAGTTCAGCTAAATAGCGCTACAGAAATGCAGAGCTCAAACACTGCTGGTGGCAATTGCAATTAAAGCGCTACGATACCCAGTGTTCAGGGAGCCTGGGGGAGCGACCGATGCTGGACGAGTCAGGCTGGTCACAGCGGAGGCTCAGGCGGGTCAGCTCTTTACTGTCCGTGGGAGGGAGGGGCCGCAGGGAGGTGTGATCGGGGTGGAGGGGCAGGCTGGCAGTCACAACAACAAACAAAATGTCTGCAAAACACAGCGCAAACACGACGATATCGGCACAAGTAGGGAATTAATTTAGAAAAGTGGGAATAGGCACATGTAAACTTAGAAGCAGGCAGACCCAACAATAGTGAATAGCGCGGCAGGCAAATTAGTCTTAACTCGCGCTACAGGGAAGAATATCACTCGCGCGATGTGGGCTAAGAGTTCAGCTAAATAGCGCTACAGAAATGCAGAGCTCAAACACTGCTGGTGTCCATCACTGCTCTGATCTCCTCAGTGGCCTTGATAAGAGCGGCCTCTGGGCTATACCCTGGACGGAAACCAAACTGAGAGGGGTCACGTAATTCATTTTCTTGTATGAACTGTGTGAGTTGGGTGTTCATTATTTTCTCAACCATTTTTGCTGTAAGTGTCTGGGTCTCAGAGTAGGTTTGTGTGTCTGAATGAGTTTGTGAACGGGTGTGAGAGTGTCTGAATAGATCTGTGAGTGGGTGTGTGTAAGGAGCCAAGCGCCTTTTCCGCAGGAGTGCCAGGAACCGAGGTCCGACCCAACCCGTCCCCCCTACACCTATTGTGTCTATCTAACACTAGAACACAATGGTGGTATGGAGGGAAAGGAGGGAACAAAACAAGGAAAGAAGGGGAAGAAACACTGGACTTCTTGGACGGATCTCCCTCTCTGGTGGAAGCTGACACTAAAAGGAATGGTTTGGTTAGTACAACAACAATCAACAAGCATGTAAAAAACCTTTCTATACGTATTGTCTTAGTACCTGGTTCTGACTAGATGTGACCAATATTCATATGAGAACAGTATTACCGAACCATCAATGCGTCTAGGTACCATAAAATGCCTGCTGGATGTAACGCTTCTTTTAACCAGGTGTGCAAATCACAAATGAGTAAGTATAGGTATGTGCACCAGGCTTACCCCTAAGAGCTATAGGCTGAACTGTGTGGTAGGAGTGCAGCGCAATATGAACACAGCAATATAGGGTATCTGCAAATAACAATAGGCAAACTAATTAACACCCTCAGAATACACGAAGACAAATGATAATTGATAACAGTGCGCTACAAGCGCTTTACCCGGTCTTTTCTCCCTTGCACTGTGACAACTGCCAGGGCCAGGAATGTCCAGCAACACAAAGGATAATAACTCAAAAGATAAGGGGAATAGTCAAGTCAAGCGGACCGCAACTCCCACAATCCCACAGGAACCCCCTAATAACCACTCCCTACAAGTACGGCCGTTCGGCGGAACCTTGATCCGGCCGAAAGACGAAACCGCAGGAGAGTGGAACAGGAGCCCCCAGAGGAATCGAAGAGAAGACAGCCGGCCCCGACAAAGGACTACAAAACAAACAGGGAGTCTCAGAACTTCCCGCAAAAGGGTAAAAGGTGGAAGGCAGAGAGAATTAGCCTTTAAGGGAATGAGGCTCTAAATAGATGTACAAGACCTGCAGAGTAGCAGATAGAGTCGAAGTCTCTCAGGAAAAGCGTAGGCAGAAGGCTACAAGTAGGCTCAGGAACAATGCCTACATCAGGAAGCAAACAGAGGTGAGAGCAAAGCGAGGCGGAAGTGACGCGTCGGACTAAACTAGACGAGAACACTAGAGCGCGAAGCGCAGTGCAGCGGGGAAGTCAGGCTTAAATGTCCTGCCCGATCCCTCGCACATGCGCTGTCGCTCCAAATCGTCTCGGAATGGAACCGCATTGTCTGTGTGCTCTCTGGCGGACTGGCAGGCGTGACAGTGTGTGAGTGGTTCTATGTTAGGGGTGTGAGTGTCTGAGGGGGTCTATGAATGAGTGGGTGTGTGACTGTCTAAGTGAGTCATTTTTGCTCTTACTGGTATTGCAGGCTATATACAGGAACTGCTCTCCACCTAAATTTGGAGAACTACCCAGAGTTCTCTGCGTCTCATTTTGTGTTTATATATATATATATATATATATATATATATATATATATATATATATATATATATATATATATATATATATATATCCTACTGGTAGTCACCAGTAGGTAGTTATAGTTAGTACCTAGTTTCCCTATGTAGAGTGTGTTTTGCTTTGCCACTAACTTTAGCACCATTTGGCGAACTCTCACAAAATTTTCAAAACTAGTTTGACACTCAATTTAGCTGCTGTGTTAAAAGTTTAAGGGTGCTTCATCAAGCGGGGGCTGAGAAAAAGGGGGGGATGCAAAAACACATTTTCCCCATGCAATTTCCCATAGGAATTTTAGACACGACTACTGCCCTAACCGCTGGACGGATTTACACCAAATTTGGCATAAAGCTAGATCTTAGTTCAGAAAGAGGGCTTTTGTGATTTAGTGTAAATCTGTTCAGTAGTTTTGGAGTTAGTAAAGAAAAAAGAAATATAGATATCTAAGCATACAGATCCTTCTCTGCCCTCCTTGAATCCACACTCCAACAGCAAAGCTATGATTGACTGGCCGCAACCTCAGTAATAAGTTGCGGCCGCCATTTTAGATAACGAGGAACTGTCGCTGGTTGTGAGACTTTACATTTAAAAAAAATAGATGGGGTTAGGGTAGAGGTACCCTGACCCCATGATTGAAAAGAAATCGCACTAAAAGTATTTTTTTCAACTTTAGGAACCAATGGATTCCCTGCGAGGCATAACGCATCTCCAGAATAAATTTGTGCTGGATTCCATATTCTTGTACATGTAGAAGTGGTCGGAGTCTGATATTTTTGGAGTAACAAATATCTCAAAAAATCACAAATTTTTTAGGGGGTAATTTTAGCTTATATCTAAACCAAAAATGTCACTCAAAATAGAAAAGGTTCATACATTCGGTGCATATTTTTATTTTTGCACATCTTAATTGTAAAATGATTGAATTCAAAACATTGGAGTAGAAAATATTGCAATTGATTCATTGACAATATAAATCAACTTAAAGAAAGCACATTTATATACAAGAGATACATTCAAGTATGTCAACGCGCTCACGGTGCACAGAAAGGAAAGTATTTAGAGGGGATGGGTGTGTGGGGGTAGAAGTGGGGACCGGGTAAAGGTGGTGTGACTAGGTTATAATCACAGTGAGAATGAAGCCTTTACAGTCTATATACAGATCAATGGGTTCCAAGATACTCTCAAGCATAGGTTCCGTAACCATCCATTATTTAGTCCTATGCTTGGAAAGATAAAGAGTATAGGTTGTCGACGTTTCGACCCCTGAAGGTAAGGGTTGTTCAAAACCTCAGGCTGGGGTCTTCATCAGGACGCGTGGTAAAGCAGGAGCGCCTATAAGTAATGCGATAGTAATGAATGTATCTGTCACTGCGATAAACCATTTGGTGCACTCGAACTAAAGTGGAAAATTACATACTTTGTGTGGGGCCCGGATTGGGCCTCGAACTTGGGACCTTCCAAGGTTCCTATGTAGTATATTAAGCCTGTGAATTGGGTAAAAGGATCATAATTACATTGGGCTGACCAACATGTGGACAGTTTACCAGTGTAAGGCACCAACAAATTAAAACCAAGGGAGCACTTACTGGGAACTTAGCAATGTCCGATTGAGTATCGTGAAATTCTTTGGCCAGCTTGATCGGCCGGTCCGTGGAGAAATCCGTTAATTTCTAAAAGTGAAATGTTAGACACGGATCAGTCTTTATTTATTTATTTATTTTATTTGTTTACATTTGTAATGCGCACAGCTACCCAACAAAGGGTTTCCCGGCGCGGCAGATCCCAATAGCAATGCGGTTACAGAAAACTAGATGTTAAAGAGCCATGTTTTTAGGGCTTTTCTGAATTTGATGTAATTTGACTCAGACCGCAGTGTATGTGGCATTGAGTTCCAGAGAGAAGGTCCTAGGAATGAGAAGGACTTGCCACCCATGCGTGACAGCCTGGTCCTTGGAATTTCAAAATGATTTGCTGTGGAAGACCGAAGAGATCTGGAAGGACGATAGGGGCGCACCAGGTTTTGCAGATATTTAGGAGCGGTGTTGGTGGAAATCCTGTGCATAAAACATAGAGATTTGAATTTAACTCGGTTTTCAATTTTTAGCCAGTGTAACTTCCTGATGTATTTAGTGGTTGGAGTAGAGATGGGAATTTTACAGAGTAGTCTGGCTGCTGCATTTTGCACTGATTGCAACCTGCGGACAGTAACTTTGTTCGCCCCCAGGTACAAAACGTTGCCATAATCTAGCCTAGATGTTATTAGGGCATTGACAACTGTTTTCTTGGTGTTTTCAGGCAGCATCCAACAGATCTTTTTTAGCCATTTTAATATGGCAAAGCAGGTGGCTGAAGTCTTTACCGCTTGCTGATGTAAACTGAGTGAGTCGTCAATAATGACGCCCAGGTTGCGAGCATGAGTAACCGGGGTAGGGGGGGTGCCCATTTCAGTTGGCCAATGTTGGGGTCCCCAAAGTTCTTTATTTTTGCCCAACACGATTAACTCGGTTTTTTCGCCGTTAAGTTTTAGAAAGTTTTTTTGCATCCAGTCGGCGATTTTACAGAGTCCGAGTTGTAGGGTGGAGGAATTGTCAGAATCTGCAGCTGATAAAGAAAAAAGCAGCTGGGAATCATCAGCGTAAGAAAACATTAAAAGCCCTGTTTCCTCCACTATTTTGGCCAGGGGGCTCATATACACGTTGAAAAGCAACGGGCTAAGGATAGAGCCCTGTGGAACTCCGTGTTTGAATGTCATGGTATCGGAGCAGGCAGTTTGTGAGAAGACCTGGAATGTGCGGTTTTCCAATAATGATCTAATCCAGTTGAGAGCTGCCCCACGGATGCCCAGGGAGTGGAGTGTTTGGGCGAGGACCGCATGCGACACGGTGTCGAATGCCGCGCTGAGGTCGAGCAGCACAAGTGCCACTGTTTCGCCCTTGTCCACCATGCGGCGGATATTTTCGGTTACCCCCAGCAAGGTAGTTTCTGTGGAAAAGCCTGCACGAAATCCCGACTGGTGGGTTGGTAATAGGTCATGAGTGGTGGTGAAATCAGTGAGGCAACGATGTACATGTTTCTCCAATATTTTTGCAAAGGTGGGCAGCAAGGATATTGGGCGGAAGTTAGCTGGCAAATTGGGGTCTGCGCCAGCTTTCTTCAGGAGCGGATGAATCATTGCGTGCTTCCATTCACTGGGTACAAATTGTTCCAGTAACGAAGCATTGAGAAGATCAGTGATGGTAACCAAGACGTTGCTGTTAAGTTGCTTTAAGACTGAGCATGGCAATGGGTCCTTAGGCGAGCCAGATTTAATAGTTTTTAGCAGCCTTTGAACCATATCAGGGTTCAGCAAGGGCCAACTATCAAGTGTGACAGAAGATGCATTAACCGGAGTAGAGCAATCCGGAATGCCTGGGGTATTACCCGAGGTAGGTAATG
The DNA here is from genome assembly GCF_964261635.1 of Lissotriton helveticus. Taxonomy (NCBI): domain Eukaryota; kingdom Metazoa; phylum Chordata; class Amphibia; order Caudata; family Salamandridae; genus Lissotriton; species Lissotriton helveticus. Next base: position 1,505,397,568 of record NC_136069.1, on the reverse strand, counting down.
CACATTGTGGGGTAGCTTCAGTGGTTAACTTATATTTATTAGAAGCTTGATTAATGTCTTGATGAATTTGGTCGACTTTATTGATGAAGAAGGCAGCTAGTAGGTCACATTGAGTTTTATTAAGTTCAGGTGGAAGTTGAGACGTATTAGAGCCAGCCAGTTCTTTTACTAGCTTAAAAAGTGTTTTGGAGTGGTCTAAGGCATTTGTGATTTTTGTGCAGATGAATTCTGCTTTAGCTTTGCTACACTGCTTTTGATACGCTGTTAACTGAATTTTGTATTTTTCCTTGATTACAGGTGAGTAACTCCTCCTCCATTGACGTTCAAGATTTTTACATCTAGTTTTTTCATTTTGTAAAATATCGTTGAACCAGGGCGCAGGAGAGCGGTGGGTGTTAGGTTTAAGCTTTGTTTTGGGCAGGGTGGAGTCAATGGCTGCAATAAGCCAGTTTTGTACTGTGGAGGAAAGCTGTTGAACAGAGGTCTTAGTGCAAGGCCTATGTTCTTCCAGGAGGGTATTGAGACTGTCAATGTCAAGTTGTTTCCACTTTCTTATAAACTGGGTGGGTAGGGGAGTATTATCTTTATTTATTGGGTCGACCTGAAGGGCAAATTTAACCAAATAGTGGTCGGACCAGGGCAGAGGCTGGGCAGAATGCGTCATAATATTGTTAAGATTAGAAAAGATGGGATCAAGCAGGTGTCCAGCTCGATGAGTAGGCCCTGAGTTCTTTAAGGTTAGATTGAGAGCTGCTAAGTCATTTATGAAGTCTTTAGCTAAAGAGCATTCCTCATCCTCTAGATGCAAGTTTATGTCGCCTAAGATTGTGAAATTGGCAGTTCTCATGGCTAACGGTCCGATAAGTGCAGACATATTTGTCACCCATTTGGACGCTGCCCCCGGAGGCCGATACACAAGGACTCCGGCTAAAGTGAAATAGGGGGCTAGCGTAAGTTTAAATGTCGCCGCTTGGCAGCCATCACATAGAAGAGGTTTAAATTCGCAATTAAAAATCTTTTTGAAGATGATGGCAATTCCTCCGCCAGGTATCTTTTCCCTGTCAAGTCTAGTGATAGCGTAGGAGTCCGGAAGTGCCATAGCTATGTCTGGACCCGAACTTTCTTTGAGCCAGGTTTCAGTAATAAACAATGCATCGGGTGCTTCATCTAAGAGTAGGTTAAAAATTTCTAGTTTATGCATTGGTAAAGAGCGACAGTTGAGGCTGATAAAGGAAAAGGATTTTGTCTTTGATTTTGAGGAGTTCTTGAGGGAATCAGACAGCGTAGATTTGATCCCTACAGGGTCAATGTGTAATTGACAGGTTTGACAGGAATCCTTCTCCCACCCCAATTTTAACAACCTGCAGGAGGGTTTTGTTGCCGGTTGTAGAGCCCTCAAATCGACAGACGTATATTTGATGTAGGGGGATTCTATTGAATGTATTGCTACATCGGCTATAGGTACCTGTTGTAGGTTGGGGACTGAACCATATGGTGGTGCCATAGCCCTGAGACACGTCCGAGGCGCGGACGGGCGCAGACGGGCTGACTCTGGCGTGACTCAGGCGCTGAGGAGGCGCTTCCGCAAACGCGACCGCTAGCGCGGAGATAGACCGTTTCCTTAAATACCGGACACTAGAGCGCTCTCACCGCTCTCGCCCCCTCACTCAAGATGGCCGCCGTAAATGCTGTTGTCACTAGCCCTCGATCTACAGCCCTAAAATCGGCTGGGAATGTCAGGAACAAAGCGAAAATAGTGGCAAGTGAGTGCCAAGTATGCCAGGTATGCTGTATGCAAACAGTATGAAAATTCGAGCAGTTTTAAAATTCGGCGTTTTTAAAATAAAATAAGTTGCACAGTAGCTGGAAATTGCTCCTAGCGTGATCAGGAGTCAAACATTATGTAGGCAAAGCGCTGGGATCTCGCGCCTGCTTCCTAGGGGCTCCTTAAATACCGGACACTAGAGCGCTCTCACCGCTCTCGCCCCCTCACTCAAGATGGCCGCCGTAAATGCTGTTGTCACTAGCCCTCGATCTACAGCCCTAAAATCGGCTGGGAATGTCAGGAACAAAGCGAAAATAGTGGCAAGTGAGTGCCAAGTATGCCAGGTATGCTGTATGCAAACAGTATGAAAATTCGAGCAGTTTTAAAATTCGGCGTTTTTAAAATAAAATAAGTTGCACAGTAGCTGGAAATTGCTCCTAGCGTGATCAGGAGTCAAACATTATGTAGGCAAAGCGCTGGGATCTCGCGCCTGCTTCCTAGGGGCTCCTTAAATACCGGACACTAGAGCGCTCTCACCGCTCTCGCCCCCTCACTCAAGATGGCCGCCGTAAATGCTGTTGTCACTAGCCCTCGATCTACAGCCCTAAAATCGGCTGGGAATGTCAGGAACAAAGCGAAAATAGTGGCAAGTGAGTGCCAAGTATGCCAGGTATGCTGTATGCAAACAGTATGAAAATTCGAGCAGTTTTAAAATTCGGCGTTTTTAAAATAAAATAAGTTGCACAGTAGCTGGAAATTGCTCCTAGCGTGATCAGGAGTCAAACATTATGTAGGCAAAGCGCTGGGATCTCGCGCCTGCTTCCTAGGGGCTCCTTAAATACCGGACACTAGAGCGCTCTCACCGCTCTCGCCCCCTCACTCAAGATGGCCGCCGTAAATGCTGTTGTCACTAGCCCTCGATCTACAGCCCTAAAATCGGCTGGGAATGTCAGGAACAAAGCGAAAATAGTGGCAAGTGAGTGCCAAGTATGCCAGGTATGCTGTATGCAAACAGTATGAAAATTCGAGCAGTTTTAAAATTCGGCGTTTTTAAAATAAAATAAGTTGCACAGTAGCTGGAAATTGCTCCTAGCGTGATCAGGAGTCAAACATTATGTAGGCAAAGCGCTGGGATCTCGCGCCTGCTTCCTAGGGGCTCCTTAAATACCGGACACTAGAGCGCTCTCACCGCTCTCGCCCCCTCACTCAAGATGGCCGCCGTAAATGCTGTTGTCACTAGCCCTCGATCTACAGCCCTAAAATCGGCTGGGAATGTCAGGAACAAAGCGAAAATAGTGGCAAGTGAGTGCCAAGTATGCCAGGTATGCTGTATGCAAACAGTATGAAAATTCGAGCAGTTTTAAAATTCGGCGTTTTTAAAATAAAATAAGTTGCACAGTAGCTGGAAATTGCTCCTAGCGTGATCAGGAGTCAAACATTATGTAGGCAAAGCGCTGGGATCTCGCGCCTGCTTCCTAGGGGCTCCTTAAATACCGGACACTAGAGCGCTCTCACCGCTCTCGCCCCCTCACTCAAGATGGCCGCCGTAAATGCTGTTGTCACTAGCCCTCGATCTACAGCCCTAAAATCGGCTGGGAATGTCAGGAACAAAGCGAAAATAGTGGCAAGTGAGTGCCAAGTATGCCAGGTATGCTGTATGCAAACAGTATGAAAATTCGAGCAGTTTTAAAATTCGGCGTTTTTAAAATAAAATAAGTTGCACAGTAGCTGGAAATTGCTCCTAGCGTGATCAGGAGTCAAACATTATGTAGGCAAAGCGCTGGGATCTCTGAGTGAAGGAAAAGTAATTAACCGCCATTACCACACTGTGGTTGCTGGGTACATGCGCGGTAATATGCATGCATAAACTAGGGTAAGCCTCTAGAGCTGGTGGTAAGGGTCACAGCTAGTGCAGCTCGCGCTTAAAATAATATATACGGGCCATCATTCTAGAAGGTCGTTTAAAGAAAAGTCCAGGCATGCCCTGGCTACTTGGCATGGAAGCGGCATGACAACGGCAGACAATGTAGTTAAACGTAGCCAGCCATTGTTTACAGCGGTATTAAGTTAACTGCCGCGGGAAACGCTCAGAGTGTGCGTGGGAATCCCGACCATTAAAGAAGACAGATTCACTCGTCGCTTTTCAGATTTTCTTATTGTTAAGAAACAGTAAACCGGTAAACACAGCACAACCGGTATTTGAGATAAATGCCAAATAAAATATGCGTGGAGAGTGAGTCACTCGTGATCTTATAAATCAACCACGATGTCAGAACCATATAGCGACTAATAATTAGATCTAAAAATTAAACCTGGGTAGCCGCCTGAGAATGGAGAGACGCGCTGAAAAGCGTCAAGGTCTCACCTGTTTAGTCGTAGGACATGCCTGTCTCAACCAACTCCTCCGGCTGTCAGCGGCAAGCTGAGCCGCCTCGAGGTGCCGGCGCTAAATGCTGCTAGGGGGCTCGCCAGAGCCTGGCCAATCACAAACGAGTGATCTCAGGGAGCGGGGAAAATCGAAATCCTTGTTAAACCTAAGTGTGAATCACAAAGGGAGTGGGGCACACGTTCGGTTGAGGTACAGTGATGTTCTGCCTAGAGTAGTTCATGTATGGACAAGAACACGTTCACAAACATAGGGCGCTGAGTCAATTGGGATGTGGGGACTAATCACGATAAGCTTTTCTAGGTGGACAGTCAAGTAGGAGTAAACTAAACCCAGGCAACATTGTATTATTGACATAGCGTTGCAAGACTACGCCCATGCACCTGGCCCAGATCAATACATGACTTAGAATCTGCAAAGCTAAAACAGCACGTTATTGAGCACCGACATCACAATTGTACAGTAAACATCCGAAAGGCCGCTATGACGCCTTAAAAGAACACAAACATCAATCCGTGATATGTAAAGCAGTGTAAGAATATTTATACAACATACTTTCTGTATCAAGCCCAATGCTGCAATTCTTAGGGTTACAGTAGAGTGAAGTTGTCAAATGGCTCATTGTCTAGGTGGATCAAAGGCGGGCTGGAATTGCCCCCAGTACATCAAAACCTGGGACAGGGTCTATTGATATGCTTTAAAACGTGGGGAGGAGCCTCATGGATCAATCTGGATCTAGAAGTGCCATCTGAGAGAATGTTGTTTCCAGTTCGTTTAAGCCTTGCTGGACGGAGTTGAAAAATGGCATCCATTTACACTCGCGCACATTCAGGATGGAATTGAGATTACCACCCCGTGGGCCCAGTGTGATTTTTTCAATGACCACCCACTTGAGGGATTCTGGTGTGTGTGTGTGTTCTTGGAAATGTTCTACCAGGGGGGCTCCCGGTGTTTTACATCTTATCCTGCTGCAGTGCTGTAGCACACGGTTCTTGATTTTTTGTTTGGTTTGGCCTATATAAATCATTCCGCAGGGGCAAAAAATTGCATAAATGACTCCATCGGTGTTGCAATTCGTGAAAGACTTCAAAGTTACAGTCAAATTGTTGTGTGTTACAGTTTTAGTCTCTAGACATAGTGAGCAGGCTTTACAGTTGCCGCATTTATGATTACCGAGGATAGCAGGTAGGTTCCACATTGATTGTATAGTGGGAGCTGCCGGGCTGTCCAACATAGAGCATACTACAAAGTCTCTAATGCTCTTTGCTTTTTTGAAAGCATGCATGGGTAGATGGTGCATTTCAAGAGCCTCTGACACAATATTCCAGTGCTTGTTCACAATCCTGCGTATTGCATTGCTTTTGCTGCAATAAGTAGTCACGCAGATCATCCTGTCCTCCAACGGTTGACGCTCCTTGGGTAGCAGCAAGGAGTCTCTATTGCTGAACCATGCCCTCTTCCGTGCTCGTTTTGGAGTCCTGAGCAAGGGCCTTTCTTTCGTCCCGACCTCACAGGGCAATTTATTTAACATCAAAACGGAACTGGCGAGATTCTTCCGGAAGATTCGCCTGCGGAGCTTCTTCCTACACAAACCGTTTACCCAGACCAGATCATTTACCAACCTACGACCACCCTCCACCTTCACACCCCACACTGCCATGATCAATCATCGAATTCTAACCTACGAAAGCCTCGTAATGAATGATGTACTCAAGATGTGGAAGAAACGCCCTTATGTAAGACACAACATCTCAAAGAGTGAAAGAGCAGCCCTCGATGGCCTTAAGAACAATAAATCGCTGGTCATCAAGCCGGCGGACAAAGGTGGAGCGATAGTTATCATGGGGACTGAGGATTACAAACAAGAGATATACTCACAACTGAGGGACAATGTGAGCTATCGGCCACTAACAACCAATCCGACCAACGAGATCAGACGCCAGATCCTCGCTATCACGGCCAAAGCAAAGGAAGCAGGATTCCTCTCTGATAAAGAACACGCTTATCTCAATGTTGACCAACCACGGACCCCGACGATTTATGTCTTACCTAAAGTCCACAAGAATCCCACCAAACCTCCGGGACGACCAATTATATCAGGCTGTGGGTCCATCCTTGAGCCCCTCTGCAAATACATTGATGTCTTCCTGAAACCATTGGCAGAAGCAACCTCTACCTACTTGAGGGACACGATGCAGGTGATCAACCTGATAGACCAACGCCCATTCGACAAAGAGAAACAACTATTGGTAACTATGGACATCGTGTCTTTATACACGAGCATCCCTCAAGAACCAGCTCTGATAACCATACGAAGAGCCCTGGAATCAAGACCACAACCAGCAGAAGTCCCCACGGAATTTATCATTGACCTGCTTGAGATTGCAATGACAAAGAACTTTTTCATATTTCAAGATAATTTCTTCATGCATATGAAAGGAGTAGCCATGGGGGCGGCCTTTGCCCCAGATCTGGCCATCCTCTTTATGAATGAGTATGAGCAACATAGGATCCTCTGTCCAACTAACCCATATCATGATAAGATCTTGGAATATCGTCGTTACATAGACGACATACTAATCATATGGGCAGGAGACAAGCAAGAATTGGAGGCTTTTACGCACTGGCTCAATACTCAATCAGGTGACATTCAGTTTACCAGCACGTGCAGTAATGAAACAATTGACTTTTTGGATATCACCATTAAAGAAAAGGAAGGGCTGCTCTATACCACTCTTTATAGAAAACCGACTGAAAGAAATACGTAGCTGCAGTATTCCAGCCACCACACACGGGCCCTACGTGATAATCTACCATTCGGACAGTTGCTCAGGATTCGGAGGAACTGCACGATGAAGGATGATTACTTTCGCGAATCAGACGAACTTATCCTCCGACTCGTAGAAAGGGGATACCCGAAGAGACTGGTCAAACGAGCACGGAAGAGGGCATGGTTCAGCAATAGAGACTCCTTGCTGCTACCCAAGGAGCGTCAACCGTTGGAGGACAGGATGATCTGCGTGACTACTTATTGCAGCAAAAGCAATGCAATACGCAGGATTGTGAACAAGCACTGGAATATTGTGTCAGAGGCTCTTGAAATGCACCATCTACCCATGCATGCTTTCAAAAAAGCAAAGAGCATTAGAGACTTTGTAGTATGCTCTATGTTGGACAGCCCGGCAGCTCCCACTATACAATCAATGTGGAACCTACCTGCTATCCTCGGTAATCATAAATGCGGCAACTGTAAAGCCTGCTCACTATGTCTAGAGACTAAAACTGTAACACACAACAATTTGACTGTAACTTTGAAGTCTTTCACGAATTGCAACACCGATGGAGTCATTTATGCAATTTTTTGCCCCTGCGGAATGATTTATATAGGCCAAACCAAACAAAAAATCAAGAACCGTGTGCTACAGCACTGCAGCAGGATAAGATGTAAAACACCGGGAGCCCCCCTGGTAGAACATTTCCAAGAACACACACACACACCAGAATCCCTCAAGTGGGTGGTCATTGAAAAAATCACACTGGGCCCACGGGGTGGTAATCTCAATTCCATCCTGAATGTGCGTGAGTGTAAATGGATGCAATTTTTCAACTCCGTCCAGCAAGGCTTAAACGAACTGGAAACAACATTCTCTCAGATGGCACTTCTAGATCCAGATTGATCCATGAGGCTCCTCCCCACGTTTTAAAGCATATCAATAGACCCTGTCCCAGGTTTTGATGTACTGGGGGCAATTCCAGCCCGCCTTTGATCCACCTAGACAATGAGCCATTTGACAACTTCACTCTACTGTAACCCTAAGAATTGCAGCATTGGGCTTGATACAGAAAGTATGTTGTATAAATATTCTTACACTGCTTTACATATCACGGATTGATGTTTGTGTTCTTTTAAGGCGTCATAGCGGCCTTTCGGATGTTTACTGTATAATTGTGATGTCGGTGCTCAATAACGTGCTGTTTTAGCTTTGCAGATTCTAAGTCATGTATTGATCTGGGCCAGGTGCATGGGCGTAGTCTTGCAACGCTATGTCAATAATACAATGTTGCCTGGGTTTAGTTTACTCCTACTTGACTGTCCACCTAGAAAAGCTTATCGTGATTAGTCCCCACATCCCAATTGACTCAGCGCCCTATGTTTGTGAACGTGTTCTTGTCCATACATGAACTACTCTAGGCAGAACATCACTGTACCTCAACCGAACGTGTGCCCCACTCCCTTTGTGATTCACACTTAGGTTTAACAAGGATTTCGATTTTCCCCGCTCCCTGAGATCACTCGTTTGTGATTGGCCAGGCTCTGGCGAGCCCCCTAGCAGCATTTAGCGCCGGCACCTCGAGGCGGCTCAGCTTGCCGCTGACAGCCGGAGGAGTTGGTTGAGACAGGCATGTCCTACGACTAAACAGCTGAGACCTTGACGCTTTTCAGTGCGTCTCTCCATTCTCAGGCGGCTACCCAGGTTTAATTTTTAGATCTAATTATTAGTCGCTATATGGTTCTGACATCGTGGTTGATTTATAAGATCACGAGTGACTCACTCTCCACGCATATTTTATTTGGCATTTATCTCAAATACCGGTTGTGCTGTGTTTACCGGTTTACTGTTTCTTAACAATAAGAAAATCTGAAAAGCGACGAGTGAATCTGTCTTCTTTAATGGTCGGGATTCCCACGCACACTCTGAGCGTTTCCCGCGGCAGTTAACTTAATACCGCTGTAAACAATGGCTGGCTACGTTTAACTACATTGTCTGCCGTTGTCATGCCGCTTCCATGCCAAGTAGCCAGGGCATGCCTGGACGTTTCTTTAAACGACCTTCTAGAATGATGGCCCGTATATATTATTTTAAGCGCGAGCTGCACTAGCTGTGACCCTTACCACCAGCTCTAGAGGCTTACCCTAGTTTATGCATGCATATTACCGCGCATGTACCCAGCAACCACAGTGTGGTAATGGCGGTTAATTACTTTTCCTTCACTCAGACTGATCCGTGTCTAACATTTCACTTTTAGAAATTAACGGATTTCTCCACGGACCGGCCGATCAAGCTGGCCAAAGAATTTCACGATACTCAATCGGACATTGCTAAGTTCCCAGTAAGTGCTCCCTTGGTTTTAATTTGTTGGTGCCTTACACTGGTAAACTGTCCACATGTTGGTCAGCCCAATGTAATTATGATCCTTTTACCCAATTCACAGGCTTAATATACTACATAGGAACCTTGGAAGGTCCCAAGTTCGAGGCCCAATCCGGGCCCCACACAAAGTATGTAATTTTCCACTTTAGTTCGAGTGCACCAAATGGTTTATCGCAGTGACAGATACATTCATTACTATCGCATTACTTATAGGCGCTCCTGCTTTACCACGCGTCCTGATGAAGACCCCAGCCTGAGGTTTTGAACAACCCTTACCTTCAGGGGTCGAAACGTCGACAACCTATGCTCTTTATCTTTCCAAGCATAGGACTAAATAATGGATGGTTACGGAACCTATGCTTGAGAGTATCTTGGAACCCATTGATCTGTATATAGACTGTAAAGGCTTCATTCTCACTGTGATTATAACCTAGTCACACCACCTTTACCCGGTCCCCACTTCTACCCCCACACACCCATCCCCTCTAAATACTTTCCTTTCTGTGCACCGTGAGCGCGTTGACATACTTGAATGTATCTATTGTATATAAATGTGCTTTCTTTAAGTTGATTTATATTGTCAATGAATCAATTGCAATATTTTCTACTCCAATGTTTTGAATTCAATCATTTTACAATTAAGATGTGCAAAAATAAAAATATGCACCGAATGTATGAACCTTTTCTATTTTGAGTGACATTTTTGGTTTAGATATAAGCTAAAATTACCTCCTAAAAAATGTGTGATTTTTTGAGATATTTGTTACTCCAAAAATATCAGACTCCGACCACTTCTACATGTACCTGATTAACTGACCCAGGTCAGAGAGTTCTTAGGGTCCACCCCGTTGTAACTCACTAGGATTCCATAATCTTGGCACACTTTGGAAAAAAAATAACACTTTCAGACACCCACACAGGTACTCTCACACCCATTTGCTGACCCGCCCAGGCAGTCACGCATCCACTCACAGACCCACGCAGGCATTCTCACACCCACTCAAAGAGCCATGCAGGGACTCTCAGACCCACTCGTAGACCCACATAGGCACTCACAGACCCATGGAGGCACTCACACACCAAGTCACAGACCCACTCAAATACTCACACACCCACTTACAGACCCACAGAGACACTCACACACCAACTCATAGACTCACACAGACACTCATACACCCACTGACAGACCCACTCACACACTTCTACACCTACTCATAGACCCACTTATTTACTCACTCACAAAGCCACTCACACATCCACTCTCAGACCCAATCAGATACTCTCATATACACTGAGACACTCTCATACCCACTCAGACACTAATGTACTCACAGACACTCACACATCCATTCACATACCCACTCAGACACTCACGTACCAACTCACAGACACACTCTCAGACCCACTAACAGAATGTCTCACAGACCCATTCTGACACTCACACACCCCCTCACAGACACTCACACACCCAGTCACAGACCCTCTCAGACACTCAGGTACCCAGTCACAGACCCACTCATACCCTCACAGACCCACTCATACCCTTACACACCCACTCACAGACCCACCTACACACTCATACACCCAATAACAGACCCATTCAGACACCCACTCACAGACCCACTCAAAGACTCACACACCCACTCACAGATCCACTCTAATACTCACACATCCACTGACCAAACCACTCATGCACCCATTCACAGACCCACTCAGACACTCACACACCCAAACACAGACTCACTTAGACAGTCACACACCCAGTCATAGACCCACTCAGACACTCACATCCCTCTCATAGAACCACTCACAGATCTATTCAGACACTCTCACACCCGTTCACAAACCCACTCAGACACACATACCTACTCAAAGACCCAGACACTTACAGACCTACTCACACACTCATGCCCCCACTCACAGACCCACACAGACACTCATAGACCCACTCAAAGATCCACTCTGATAATCACACACCCACTCACCAATCCACACACACCCATTCACAGACCCACTCAGATACTCACCTACTCACAGACTCACTCAGACACTCACACACCCACTCTAAGGCTCACCTAGACACATTCACAGACCCACTCAGACACTCAAGCATCCACTCACACAGCCACTCATACAACTACTCACACAGTCGCACATCTACTTACAGACCCACACAGATACTCAAAGACCCACTCAGATACTCTCCCACCCACTCAGATACTCTCCCACCCACTCACAGACCCACTAAGATTCTCACAAATCCACTCACACACCCACTCACCCACTGGCACACCCATATACCCACTCACACACCCATGCATCCAATCACAAACCCACACAGACAATCACACACCCACTCACAGACCAAATCAAAGACTCACACACCCACTCACAGACCCACTCCAATATTCACACACCTACTGACCGAACCACTCACGCACCCATTCACAGACCCATTCAGACACTCACACACCCAGTCACAGACCAACTCAGGCAGTCACACACACACTCAGGCAGTCACACACCCAGTCTTAGACCCACTTAGACACTCTGACACCTGCTCACAGACCCCCTCAGGCACTCACAGACCCACTCACAGACTCACACACCCATTCACAGACTACTCCCATATCCTCACACCCACTCAGACACTCATAAACCCATTTAGTATTAACACCCACTCAGACACTCTCACACCTGCTCACAGAGCCACTCAGACACGCACCCACTTACAGACCCACTCACACATTCATGGAGCCCCTCATTGACTCACAGGCCCACTCATAAATTCACTCCGATAATCACACACCCACTCACTGACCCACTCATGGGCCCATTCACAGACCCACTCCAATATTCACACACCTACTGACCGAACCACTCACGCACCCATTCACAGACCCATTCAGACACTCACACACCCAGTCACAGACCAACTCAGGCAGTCACACACACACTCAGGCAGTCACACACCCAGTCTTAGACCCACTTAGACACTCTGACACCTGCTCACAGACCCCCTCAGGCACTCACAGACCCACTCACAGACTCACACACCCATTCACAGACTACTCCCATATCCTCACACCCACTCAGACACTCATAAACCCATTTAGTATTAACACCCACTCAGACACTCTCACACCTGCTCACAGAGCCACTCAGACACGCACCCACTTACAGACCCACTCACACATTCATGGAGCCCCTCATTGACTCACAGGCCCACTCATAAATTCACTCCGATAATCACACACCCACTCACTGACCCACTCATGGGCCCATTCACAGACCCACTCAGACACTCACACAACCGCTCTAAGACTCAGTCAGACACATTGACAGACCCACTCAGAAACTCTTACACAGTGGCTCACCCACTCACGGACCCACTCAGACACTCATCCACCCACCCACAGACGCACTTATGCACCCACTCAGACTCATGCATCCACTCACAGATCTGCTCAGGCACTCTCACACCCACTCACAGACCCACTGACAGACCCATTAAGACACTCACACACCCACATAATCGCTCACACACCGACTCACATACCCACTCACACACATCCTCTAAGGTTACAGGGTACAGTTTGGAAATAAAAAAAAATGTCACTTAGAAATTCACTGCAAAAGCCAAAGGTTACAGGGATGTTATAGTTAGAAAATAAAATTTAAAAAACCTTAAAAATTCACTTAAAAAAACAAAGGTTACAGAGACGTTCTAGTCAGCAAGTAACATTTTTTTAAAGTTTGAAATTCACTGAAAAAAACAAAGGTTACATGGATGTTAAGCAGTTATAGTTACCTGAGCTATCTATGCAATGCACTGCTTATGACCTTACATATTACATCATTAATGACACGGCCAGTGACATCACTGATGACATCTCAAATGACATAACTGATGACATCACTGGTGACATCTTCCACCGAACCACTCACACATCCACAGAACCACTCACATACCTATTCACAAGCCATACAACCACTTACATTCCTAATCATTCACCCATACAGCCACTCACACATCCACTCACCCACCCATACACCTATGACATCTCAAATGACGTAACTGATGAAATCACTGGTGACATCTTCCACAGAACCACTCACATACCTATTCACACAGCCATATAACCACTCACATACCACTCACTCACACATACAACCACTTACATTCCCACACAATCACTCACATACCTATTCACACACCCACACAACCACTCACCCATCCAGCCATTCACACAGACACTGTCCAATACAGCCACTCACACAATCACTCACTTACCAATACACCCACTGAAACAGCCACTTACTCAACCATACAACCACTTACACACCCAGTCACTCACACATACAGCCACTCACACAGCTACTAAGTCACCCATACAGCCACTTACGCACCCACTCAACAACCCATAAACCACTCACACAGCCACTCACTCACCCATACAGCCACTCGCAGACTGACTCACTCACCAATACAGATACTGATACACCCACACATTCACCCATACAACCACTCACACACACACACACACTCAGAAACCTATACAAAAACTCAGACACCCACTCACACATGGAATAGCATAGAGTGGAGTGCAATGGCATGACATAGTGAAAAATAGCATAGAGTGGAGTGGTATTGAGTAAAGTAGCATACAGTTGAGTGGCATGCAGTGGAATAGCCTACAGTGAAGTACATTGGAGTGGCCTACAGTGGGAAAGCATAGAGTGGCGTAGAGTGGCGTAACATACAGTACAGTGGCTTACAGGGAAGTGGTGTAGACTGGAGTGGCATACACTAGAGTGGGATAGAGTGTAAAAGCATACAGTGGAGTGGCGTACAATGGAATAGCGTAGAATGGAGTGGCTTAGAGTGAAGTGGTATAAACTGGAGTGGCGTAGAGTGGAGTAGCATATAGTGCAGTGGCATAGAGAGGAGTGTTATAAAGTGGAGTGGAATACCATAGAGTGGAGTGGCGTAGAGCGGAATGGCATAGAGTGGAATAGCATATACCAGAGTAGTGTATATCAGAGTGGCATACAGTGGAGTGGCATTCACTGAAGTGGCATTGAGTGAATTTGCCTACAGTATAATAGCGTAGAGAGCACTGGCGTACAGTGGAGTTGTGTACAGTGTAATAGCATAGAGTGGAGTGGTGTAAAGTGGTAATAGTGTATGGCAGAGTAGCGTACAGTGGAGTGGTGCCGACTAGGCTGGCATACAGTGGATTGGGGTAGCGTGTAATAGCATACAGTGGGGTCGCGTACATTGGAGGATGTCCAATAGAATTGTGTAAAATTAAGCTGCGTACAGTGGAGTGCCATACAGTGGAATAGCGTAGAGTGGAGTGTTGTGGAGTGAAGTGTCATGTAGTAGAATAGCATACAGTGGAGTGGTATACAGTGGAATGTCAGAGTGGAATAGTGTATAGTGGAGTAGCGTTCAGTGAAGTGGCGTAGACTGGAGTGGTGTAGAGTGGAGGTGCGTACTGTGTAAGAACTTAGAGAGTAGTGGCATACAGTAGAGTTGCATACAGTGTAATTATGTAGAGTGGATAGGCATACAGTGGAGTCATATACAGTGGAGAAGAGTGGCGGGCGTAGAGTAGAATATTCAGTGATGGCTATCCTTTTTGAAACCGAAATGGGCAGGGATGTCCAAAACTTAGTTTGTGCTCTAATTGCGTTTATTGCTCTAGTGACATTGCCATCTATCAGGTTGTCCAACTCCCTGTATATGTGTATTCCTAGATATTTAAAAGTTGTTTGCACCATTTGGAATGTCCATGGGCCAAACTGTAGCTAGTCTTGTGATCTATGGTGCCAGAATGAGTAGGCATAAGATTTGGTTTCATTGATGGAAAGCCCAGAGAGCAGTTGGAATTTCTCAAAAAGGACTGAGGAGGTGCATGGTCTTTATATAGATCCTCTAAATATAAGATTGTGTCATCGGCATAAGCCGAGATAATGTGTGTTTCAGTCCCGGCATATATACCATGCTGTGGCGCTAGCAAACGTATTTTAACTAAAAGAGGTTTCAGTGCCAAAATAAATATATGGGGTGATAAAGGGCACCCCTGTCGTGTGCCCCTCGTCACTATGTATGGTGGAGATATATGTGCCCCTGTGCAAGCACGTGTAGTGGGATTGGCATATAGTAAAGCCATCCATTTGATGTATTGGTCTGGGATTCCATATTTTGGCAGGATGCGGAACATATATTCCCAATTTAACAAATCAAACGCCTGTCTCATGTCAAGAGAGATGCAGCCTTGCATGCCTTCATGTAAGGATACTTTCGTCATAAGTTGGTGTAGTCTATGGATATTTAGTGCTGTGCTTCTGCCAGGCACAAATCCATTTTGGTCTGCATGTATCAAGTGCGGTATGAGTTGCTGTATTCTGGTGGCCAATAATTTTCTCAAAACCTTGTAATCTGTGTTTAACAGAGATAAAGGTCAATACCCTGCCATATCTTTACCACTTCTGCCCGGTTTCAGTAGAGACACTACTAGTGCCTGGAGTGTTGTGTTGGGTAGTGTGGCAGCCTCCAAAGATGACTGATATAGCGGTTTAAGGTGCGGCACTAAGATTGTTGTATATGTAGCGTAAAATTCTGCAGGCAGTCCATCCGATCCTGGTGTTTTATTTCTAGGGAGTGCCCTGATTGCTGCTCTAATTTCTGCCTCTGTTACGGTTTAGCTAGTTCTTTTTTATGTTCTTCTAATACCTGCGGGAGCTGTAGATCCCTAAAAAAACGCTTCAAAATCGTGATCCGGCAAGACCGGAGGGACCCCATATAAAGCCTCATAGTAAGATTTAAATGCATCATTTATGTCTAGCTGGGTGTTAACCAAAACACCTTTTGAGTTGGTAACCTCCAGTATGGGGTCACTTCCTGGGTAGTTTTAATGATTCTTGCTAATAGCGGACCTGCCCTATCTGCTTCCGCATTCTGCCTTTGCGTATTTAGCCTATAATCCAGTAGGCTAAGATCTTCTAACAATTCAGCATGTCGTATGTGAGCCTCCTATAAGTCTTACTTCCGTTGGCCATTAGTCAATACTTCTCTTTCCAATGCACCCAATCTGTTTTCTATGTCTGTGAGACTAGTTAGTAGTACTGTGCGTTCTCCTACTCTTGTGCTAATAGCAACTCCTCTCATCACCGTCTTAAAAGCGTCCCATTCTATTTGTCTCGAGCTGGTGGTGTTGGCGTTTTCTGTAAAGTAGTTAATAATTGCTGTGTTTAGAGTGCTATGGAAAACTGAATCTTCCAATAGTGAAGGGTGTAGTTTCCATGTGGGTATGGGTGTGGGTATCCTACCCTAATTGATCACGACTTCCAATGGATTGTGATCTGAGAGGGTCTTCCCCAGGTATGTTGTGTCTACCTCATTTGTGTTTAGTCCCATAGAGCAGAATATTCTGTCTAGGCGTGTGTGTAACCGGTGTGGGGATGAGTAGCATGAGTATTCTCCGTTTTCTGGATGTTTCAGTCACCATTAATCTCCAATATTCCATCCCTCTGCCCAGTTCCTCAGTGCCTCTGCTTGTTTTCTGCTGGGTGTCCCCTGCAGTGGCGGGTGGGATCTGTCCAGCTCTACATCGAGGACAGCATTAAAGTTTCCCCCAATCACCCAAGGGTAATTTTCCCATCCCGTCAACATCACAGACAGTGTTTCCAGAAAAAGATGTTGATCTACATTAGGAGCATATACACTTCCCAATACTATCTGTCTCCCGTCAAGTTTTCCAAGTAATAGTATATATCTACCATTTATGTCTATTTTGTGTTCTTGCAGCTCAAAGGGCACTCCGTTCCCAATCCAAATTGCTGCTTCCCTCGCAAAGACTAAATATGAGGTATGGAACAGTTGGCCCCTCCATTTCTTTTGCATTTTATCCGCTTCGGAGTGTGTTAAATGAGTTTCTTGGAGTAGCGCTATATGCACCTTCCTGCCATTCAGTTGCACTACAGCCCTATGTCGTTTGTGGATAGAACCCAACCCTCTTACATTCCAGGACGCATATATGCATTTGTTGGGTTGTGTCATGTTGTTTGCTGTGCTAAGTCTCTACGTGTGGCGTGCTGCCATATGTCAGAGAAAGAATGATTATGATCGAAGTTCCAGTAATTCCTTCATTTAGAACTCCTAATACTAGGTTCCCCGGATGAACAGTAGCGGCCCAAACCATAAACATATGTATACAAAAAACTGCAAGTAAAGAATAACATTGTGCAGTCGCCCATGGGGGTGTGGTGACCGCCTTCCTTTTCATAAGCATTACATATGCTTGTACATTACACTACTACTGTTCCAGCGAGAGCCCCAATACATTGTGGATAACAGTATACGGTACGGGATGAAAAAACACCTTATAGACATTTATCAATATACTTATCTGTCGACAACAGTGTTACTAAAGCCATAAACATCTCTCCAAATCAATATTCATTCACAGTCTGAGGTGTCACCAGCGGGAACAGCGCCAAACTGCTGTCCGAGTCTGAATGTTCCTCTGCATCTTTTGAGGATCCCACTGTTTCGGCAACAGAGGTTGCATCCTGCAACTTCTCATGCATCCGGACCTGCACTGCACCCGCCAAGCCGAGCACCAGCAGCAACCACCTGAAGTGCATCCTGCTCAACACCCGCTCCGTCCACAGAGACGCCGTGGAACTCTGGAACCTGCTCGACACCACATCTCCAGACGCCGCCTTCCTCACGGAAACATGGATGAATGCCTCCTCAGCGCCCAACATTGCCATCGCCATCCCGGACTGATACAAGATCACCCGGAGGGACCGCGTCAACCAGACAGGAGGAGGCATCGCCATCGTCCACAAGAACACCATCCGCATCACGACCAACTCCGACGACACCCTCACCGCCACCGAACACCTCCACTTCCAGATACACACCGACCCCAAGACCACACTCGGAGGTACCCTCATCTACAGACCCCCAGGACCCCGCACACAATTCAGCGAAGACATCGCAGACTTCATCAGCCCGCACGCCCTCTCCTCCGCTGACTACATCCTCCTAGGGGACCTCAACTTCCACCTGGTGAACAAGGACAGCAACACCACCACCCTGCTGGACAACCTCGCCAACCTCGGACTCAAGCAACTGGTGAACACCCCCACCCACTACGCCAGACACACGCTCGACCCCGTCTTCTCCTCTAGCAAGGACGTCTCCGTCAGTCACTCCACCGGACTCCACTGGACGGACCACAGCTGCGTCCACTTCAGCTTCAAAAGGACCACAACCCACCACCACCCGCAACAGGCTCCCCGCAGGAGCTGGAACAAGATCACCTCCGACCAGCTCTTCACATCCCTGAACCTGAATCCTCCCGCCAGCTCAACGGACCCCAATCAGGCAGCCAACCACCTCACACAGTGGATCACCAACTGCGCTGACGACCTCGCATCCCTGAAAAACCATCCCAGCAGACCCGGCAGCAAGAAGGCCTCCTGGTTCAACGATGATCTCATGAACTCCAAGAAGAACTGCCGCACCCTCGAGAAAGCCTGGCGCAAAGACCCGACTACAGACAACATGACCGCCCTCAAGCACGCCACCCGCAAACACCACCAGTTGATCCACGCCACCAAGAAGACAGCATTCAAGGAACGACTGGACAACAACGCACTCAACAGCAAAGAACTCTTCAACATCGTCAAAGAGCTCTCAAACCGCAACGCCGGGACCAACAATATTACCCTCTCGCAAGAACTCTGCGACTCACTCGCCTTGTTCTTCCACAGCAAGATCGCCGACATCCGCAACAGCTTCGGCACACAGCCCACGCACCCAACCACAGAACCGACGACTCCCACCATCACCCTCCGCGCCTGGACCCCGGTCAGCACCGAAGACACCATCCACACGATGAACACCATCCACTCCGGATCACCAACCGACCCATGCCCCCACCAC